>NC_029794.2:93888820-93907626 GCF_000816755.2 Arachis ipaensis
AAGAGCTTTTCTGGAGCTACAGAAGTCCAAATGGAGTGTTCTCAATGGCTATGGAAAGCTGACTTCTAGAGCTTTAGCAATGTATAATGGTCCATACTTTGCTTCAGATTAGAAGGCCTAAAACTGGCGTCTAACGCTAGCCTCCTGCCCCCTCTTAGGCGTCCAGCGCCCAAGGAGAAGAGACCAACATCCAAACACCCAAAGAGGACCTCCTACCCAACGTTCAATACCCTAGAGGCCTCATAGCACATGGATCTCATCAAAGCTCAGTCTAAACACTCACCAAGTGGGCCCCAGAAGTAGATTTTAGCACTAAAAAGACTGTTTTACCCTTACTAGTCATTTGTTTAGTATTTAAAGGATTAGATTTATGTTACACAGAGGAAGATCATCTAGACCTCTACACCATTTTTTGTTTATCATTGTATCTTCTATCAGTATGAATTTCTAAACCTCCTAGGTTAAGGGGAGGAGCCATGCTGAGTCTTATGAATTAATAAAAGTATTACTGTTTCTCTTCAATCCGTGTTTTATTTAATTCTAAGATGTATACTCATTCTTCAACATGGTGAATATGATGATCAGTGACAATCAGCTCTGTTCATCATCCTAGGACCACGTGCCTAACAACCACCTGTGTCAACTTGGGTTCGTAAGAATACGTGACTGAAAAGTACGAACCGCCAGCTTGACTATACATCTCTCAGACGGCTAATCCACGACTTCATTGGGGACTTCTCAAGACACCAGTTCAGCCGAGTTCTAGGGAGATTAGGGTCTCTGTGGTAGAGGCTAGAACCCAAAGAAGCAGCATTCTCTGATCTGAAAGATTCGACCTTGTCTGTGGCGTTTTGAGTAGGATCGCCAAGAGAATGAACTGCTAGAGCTTCACCCTCGTTCAGATTGGATGACCGCGGCCATACGGAGTTTGATCTAAATCAGAGGAGATTGATGACCACGGCCAATGGTGTTGATCACATATAGCCTGCCATAGAAGAAATCATTCACAAGCAAAGAAGACAGTAATACCAGAGTTAATTTAGAAAGACAAAGCAACTCCAATCCTTAACCATATTCCTATTACTGATTCCATTTAATTTACAGAGTATTTTATTATATTCCTTTTCATGTCCACTTAGTTCAGATCTCACAAATACAAATCCAACAACTTCTGATTCGCCTAACTAAGACTTGCAAGATAACCATATATTGCTTTAAACCACAATCCTCGTGGTATCGACCGTGACTCGCTCAGGTATTACTTGGATGACCCAGTGCACTTGCTAGTATAGCTGTACGAAAGTGTGGGGATTCGTGCACCAGGTGTTACATGACTTCATTAAATACAACACGTGAGTCGCAATTTCCAGCTTTCCAAAGCCCAATTCAACTCATTTCTGAAGTATTTGAAGCTAAATTCAAGGAAGAACAAGGGGGGAGCAATTAGGTTTAGTTTTAGAAACTTGTTTTAGGTTATATACTAGAGAAAAAAGCTCTATTTTCTCTCTAGAATTAGGTTAGATTTAGATTAATTTCTTCTTAGATTTAGGTTTTAATCATGTCTTGATTTAGTTTTCTTGTCAATTTCTTGTTATTACATCTTTGCTCTCTTAGTTTTACTTGCTATTTCCTTTATTTTGTTGCTTTTGATCTCATGAACTCCTGTTGCTTTGATTTTCGTTTGATATAATTTGATGTTTTTATGTTCATTGATGTTTAATTAAGTTGTTATTATTGTTATCTTGCATTTGGTAGTTTAGATTTTATTGTTATTGCAATTTTATCATGCTTACATTTTATACCTTCCAAGTATTTGTAGAAATGTCTCTCTTAGATTTAGAGTAGATTTCTACACTCTTAGCTTGGAATTGAGTAATTTAGGTGACCTTGATTTCATTGATGTCCGGTATTGATTGGTGATTCAGGGTTGTTAGTTGTTCTTGTTTCCATTGATGAGTAAGACCTATGGATTAAGACTGACTATGCCTATTTGACTTTTTCCCAATGTTGGGATGACTAAATGGGATTAACTCTGGATAATCACCATGTTCATGGTCAATGACTTGAAAATGAATCCTTAATTACCAATCCTTGTCGGGAGTGTTATTTTAGCATTCATACTTCTCTAGCTGTTATTTTACTTTCTTATTATTTAGTTTCTTGTTTCTCTATCCGCAAACCACCCACGTATACTCATAACCAATAACATGCTTATCTCACTGAAATTCCTTTTAGAGATGACCCGAGGTTTAAATACTCTCGGTTGTTATTGGTTTGCATTGTGAAAAATAAGTTAAACTTTGATTCAAGTCATTCATTGGTTTGGAACTATACTTGCAACGAAGCAATTCCTTTGTTGAGAAAAATTCTAGATTGATGTTTGGCTTGCGTCAATATAGTTCTTAATAAAACTCAAAATATAATCATTTCTTTAATAATTCAATATCAGCTAATATAATTCTTAAAGCTTTTGAAAATTTATTTTGACCCCCAAACTTTTTAGAAATTACACTTTAGTCACTAAACTTCTAAAAATTCTATTTTAACTCACAAACTTTCTTTTATTTAACATCCAGTCCTAAAACTCTTTGTTAATTATATTTTGGCCACAAAATAGTCAAAACATGAGGATTTTGTATTTTTCAAAGAACTAAATCAAACTCATCAAAAGTTCATCAAAATTACTTAATTTTTAGCTAGTTTTTCAACAGTTTTAGTAACTGATTTTTCACAGCTTTTAATTTAATCTCGTAGCCATCAAACCTCATCAAATTTATCTCAAAATACCACATCATAACAGCTCTAAAATAATCAAAATACCCCAGCTAGCTATTCATACATAAGCGAACCAAAATCTCAAGCAAACAACAATAATTCAACAAAAATTTAACATAAACTTAATCAAACTCAAACAATAATCAATCAAACAAAAATTCACTTATGAAATTCACATTTAATTATTATAAAATTACCAAACCCTACCTCCGTGCAGAAATCACAACAACAGAAACTTCAGAAAAGATTTCTGAACGAGAAATCGAAGAAGAAAACATCAAAATTGGCTACTCCACCTCCAAGGCTCCCTCTGCCGAACTTTGTATGGAGGGACAGTAGCTCCACCATCGATTTCTCCTGAAAAAAAGTAACGTCAACGTGAAGAGGAGAAAGATACGAACACTTTAATCTAATTAGATTTTTTATTGGAGTTACGGATCACAAGATATCGAAGATGGAAATTATGGAGATTTCATGGTTCTTCTTCAAGGACACTCGGTCTCTCTCTTTCATTTCCTTTCCTTTCATTCCTTAAGTGGCTTCGGCCAAATAAGTTAAATGGAACAAAGATAATGATTATAGTTATTGGTGATTATAGGATAGGTGTCAATTTCTGGAGCTACTGAGTCAGTGGTTCAAGTTATAAATATTCTAAACGGATAATTATGAAACTGGATATATTAAAACACAAGTAATAATATATATGAGTTACTAATATAAATGACATTAGCAACATAATGATAAAAGATATACGATAAAGCATTAGCAAAGCTAAGTTCATCGAAGAGTACTGATATTTACTCATATCGATGGATATCGAGCTCGATAACAATATTATTAACTAAACTTTATTTTTGAATTAAAAATATCAATTATTTAAATTAAAATATACATATAATTTTTATTACTTATAAATTACTAGAATTATAGTTTTAATTATGTAAAATATTTCATCATAACAAGCACATTTCAATTCATTTTTGCATGCAAATAAACTCAATTAAACTAAGAGATGATCCGAATTTCTTAAAGAATGACAGATTTGCTAAATATTTAACAGTAGTATGAAGTAAACCTAACTCAATATGCAAATAAACCGAATTTAGTTCAGATTTGAACAAAACGTCATAAATATTCAATCATTAGGACAGCACATTTTAATTTATTTCTGCATGCAAATGAACTCAATTAAACTAAGAGATGAACCAAATTTACATCAGATTTGAACTAGCAGTAAAAAAAGCTCAGTCATTAACAAAAACAAATCAAATTCTTGATCAAAAAATTATTTAAGGAATAAAAAATTTGACTTACCACAATATCTGTTGGCACACAGTATATTTTTTCATCAAATTTGTGACATTTTCTGTTGTTGAGAAGCGTACACATTGCAGAGACCATCTATAAGACAAATTTATTAGATATACGTGAATAAAACGTTTTAGAAAAATCATTAATATTAATGTAATAGCCAAAGAAGAATTTATCATATTTTCTACACCTTGTCCAGGTCTTAGATAGCAGAAGTGGAATCTAGTCCCCTCCAAATGCCCTTTGTGGACCAACATGAATATCGTTTCATACTCATTGGTTGAATCATCTTTGTAAGCCTTTACTTGTATCATCCACTGATAATATTTCTCCTTCAACTCCTCTGTTATTTCTTTTTCTTCATCTGAGTCTTGTACCCTTCAGGGGTTCTCAAATTCGGCTCTGCACTTATTTTCTCAGCAAATTGTAATATTGTTGTCACCCCAACATCCATCACCGCCTCTGCCAACATTTCAAGTTGTGTTACTGTTGTTTGAGAGGTCGGGAGACTTGGTTGAGAGGTCAAGGGACTTTTGCCAAGGCTGAAGAAAGGTGCACCAAAGTCATCTTCCCAATGTCGAGGACGGGGAGAACTGCAAGATGACAGAGGAAAGTTTTAAGTAATAATCAAAATGCATTATGATATAACATCAAAACTAATAAAAATGATTTTAAGTAGAACTTACCCATTAAGAGGAGCTTCTTGCTCCGTTTGCCTTGCAGAAGATTCTTTGCAGGCCTGGTGTTGGGATTCCGAAGGGCAGCTGTATTAAACAGAAAAGAGTTTAATAATGAACCGAAATTACATCAGATTTGAACTAGCAATAAAAAAAAGCTCAATCATCAACAAGAATATATCAAATTCATTTTTGGATTCAAATGAACTTCAAATAAACTAAGGAATAAAGTGAAATTACTATTATATACCATCAAAACTAATAAAATGGAGTTTAAGTAAAACTCACACATTAAGAGGAGCTTCTTGCTCCAATTCTGTTACCGGAGCTTCTTCGCAGGCCTGGTGTTGAAGTTTCGGAGGGCAGCTGTATTAAATAGAAAAGAGTTCAATAATGAACTGAAATTATTATTATATACTATCAAAAATAATAAAAAAGGTTTTAAGTGGAACTTACACATTAAGAGGAGCTTGTTGCTCCGATTGGCTTACCGGAGTTTCTTTGTAGGCCTGGTGTTGGGGTTCCAGAGGGCAGCTGTATTAAACAGAAAAGAGTTCAATAATGAACCGAAATTATTATTATTGTATACCATCAAAACTAATAAAAAGAATTTTAAGTATGACTTATTAACAGAAGCTTCTTCTGTTTGAGTTTTCGTAGGGACAAAGGTAAAAGTCTTTTGATGTTTTATTATCTCTTCTACAAGAGAACTTGGAAGAGTCACTGCAATAGGAACTCCAAGGAAGGTAAACAAAAAAGGATTTAATATTGAATGATTATAATAGGAACTGAGAAATTAAAAGCAGTACATTGATTAGAATAAGAAAGTAAGTTGAAAGACTCACATATCCACAGGTTGAGACTGAGTTTCTTCTCGAATCGCAAGGATTTGTTGTTGAGGATCAAGTGTTGTGCTATTGATAACTAAACAAAAATTTCGTGTGATTAATTAAACAAAAATTATTACCTAAATTTAAAAGACCATCGTAAGCATTTCAACTTATATAGTTGGAGGTTGTAAACTCTGTTTTTCCTTTTTTTTTCATGCCGTTTCTTTCTTCTAAAAAATGTAACCGGGGTTTCAGGGGTATTTTTTCTAATAAAAAAGATACTAAATTAAAATCATCAACCAAGATTTTCTAATTAAACTAAGAAATGAACCTCAATTAATAGCAGAGGATTAAAAACACATCAAATTCATTTTATGGATTCAAATGAACCTCAATTAAACTTAGAAATGAACCGAAAAGCAGAATAAGTAAATAAAAGTTAAGAGGGATTACTTGGTATTTGTAACACCCTACCATACAAAGCTTTACGCTTAAGCCGTAAAACAGAGGTGGTGTGGTATTACGACCTCTATAAAATATATATACATAATATAGTTGAAAGAATATAATATTTGAGGAGCCTTGAAGGTTGGTTAAAGCAAAGTCGTGAAAATAAAAGTGCAACGCTCAAGATAACGTTTACTTGCGTACAAAGAAAGCATAAATGCATATATATACATATAGATAATAAAAGTGGAGAGTCAAGGATACAAAATATTCAAGGTCCAAGCTCAACCTACGAAGTTAAGGCTGGCCGGAGAATATTTACATACATATATATAATCCCAAGTCTAAGGAACTCAAAATAAACCCTAGTTCTCCATCAAAAGCCTCTATGAGGCACAAAAGTAAAACATAGATATACAAGGAGAGCTCTATACATATAGATATATATAAACATAGCAAAATACAACATCCAAAAGTCCCACTTCGTTGCAGAGAAACTCTAGACGCCTAGCGAGGTGCCTCTTGACCTGCATCTAAAAATAACAACATTTGTATGGGATGAGAACTGAGGGTTCTCAGCATGGTAAAGGTGCCCACATATATAAGAAATAAGGTCCCGGGAAAGCCAGAGGTGATTCTAGAACTCCGACACTCAGATTTAAAGCTTAAAGTTTATAAATTGAAAACCATAACATGGTGGGTTAATTGAGGTTCTTATTACTAATTCCTTTCTAACCTAAGCCCTACTTTCCGCGTTCCTCCAATCCTCTAAAACTCTGATGCACAGACAAACAGTACAAACAAAGTAAACACAAGTAGGATATAGATACAGCAGGTAGCAAATATAGCCGGTAAGCATAATAATCACATAGGCAAGCTTAATTAATGCACAATCAAGCAAGACAAACAATGCATATGACGTATGCCTTTCCTACTAGCCGTGAGCTCACGTGTCGTTTATATCGCCAGAACCTGATACATCTAGCAGCTAATAACCTGGATATCATCTCTCTAACATGTCTCTACTCTCTTGGGATATAGTGCCCATCACACTCTCGGGATAAAGTACCCGCCAAACTCATAGAATACAGTGCCCGTCACACTTCCTGGGATAAAGTATTCCTACAATCTTGGGATATAGTACCCACCACGCTCTAGGGATATAGTGCCCATCACACTCATGGGATATAGTGCCCGACACACTTTCCAGGGCAAAGTACTCCCACACTCTTGGGATATAGTGCCCGCCACACTCTTGGGATATATACTCATGGGATATAGTGCCCGACACACCTTACAACAGAGAAAAAACTTAAACATACTCATCATCAACAATCTCAATCAGACCTCAATTATCATATTCATTCATATTCATTCATTCAATATCATTATGGCCAAAAACTCATCAATTATATTGCACTTTGGCATTTCTCAATCATAATTCATCATATCTCAAACTTTTTTCACTTTCAAGTTACCTCACCTTCCAAGTTCAACCCCCTTCACTATCATTACAACTCAATTCTAGGGTCTTAGAGAGTAAAAATAGAGGTTTAGAAGTTCAAAAATCATATTTAAAACACAAAACTCAAGTGCTGAAAAATAGGACCCCACGTACGCGAACCACGTTCTGCATACACGGAAGAGTGATTTTTTCCCAACTTACGTACGCGACACCTGCCCGCGTACATGAGTCTCCTTGGCCAGAATGGTTTGCTCGCGTCACATGCATGTGCCCGCGTACGTGGCATACTCCTGCGTATGCGGGACATCCAACCCGAAAGGAATGCTCGCGCCGCGTGTGTACTCGCGTATGCGAGTTTTACAGGATGTCAAAAATTGGCAGAGTGCTACAGAATCCACCTTTACATACCAAGCTTCCAACGCGCATAACTTTTCTGTTAGAAATCATTTTTAATCCATTCTTCAAACGGCGTAAACTTCACGAACCTAATTTTCATATGAAATAAGTTTGAAAAGGATTGGGAGTCTGAGAGTCGAGTTATGGCTCGTCAAAGTTCAGCCAAAAATTTGTTTTTCATAAAAGTTCTCAAACCTCTATTTTCACCAAATCAAAATTTTCAATCAACATACATTCCAAGATTCTACACAACATTAAAACAACCCAAACTATCATCTCAACATCTTCATTCATTCCATAGCATACAATACACCATTTCAACAACTCCAACCCAACAATCCATATCCAATCAACATTATTCATCAATGAAACAACAATAATAATAATTCATGTTCATAATTCTCACTACAACATCAATCATCAATGTATCATTTTTGTCCATGAAAATTATCACTTCTTCAACCATCAACCACCAATCCATTCTCATACTAATTCAACATCTTTCATCAATTTTACTAAGCATTTAGCACAATCATACATTCCAACCTATCCTATGGTCACCTAGCATAAGTTTTCACAAAACATTACATATTATATACGAGAAACCAAAACCATACCTTGGCCGATTTCTCTCTACGCCAAAGACACCTCAAATAATCAAGGTCACAAGCCTCTTCCACTAAAATTCAGCAACCATAATACAACCCAAGCTTCCAATTACCTCAATTTTTGTTCCACTATTACATATTGACTACCTAATACACATTACCACATCCATATACACAAATTTAATACTCAACCACATTCATTCAAGAAATTCACTAAGGTTTGAATATTCTTACCTCACCTATGCCTCAAGTCAACAAAAATGCACTAGTTTCTTAAGCTAATTGGACCCTAAAATATCAAAGAATAAAAAATCTCAACACCCCACAACATTGAAATTTTGAAATTGGGAGAAGAGAGACTGAGAATAAAAACGTGATTTCCTTACCGAATTGAGTATTGAGCTTTGTAGAGCTCGACGCAGTAGTCGCGTGGCCACAAACGGTGCGGCGATCGGAGCTCTGGATCAAAAGTTACGATCCAAAGAAGGAAGAGATGAATAGTAGTAAGGGTTTGGTGCCTCCCTTCACCATTTCAAGCGTGTTTCTCATGAATGAGGAAGAAGAAACCTGAATTCACTTAAGTGTGGATTGGATTGGATTGGGTTGGGCCTTGGGACCAATATGGGCCCAATTCAATCGGTTTGCCCGTTTGGCCCAATCTTAGGCCAAATTCTTTAAAATTAGTTTCAAAATTCATATTTTAATTAATCCTACCTCATTAAACTATAAAATTTTATTTTCTAATTTCTTTGATTAATAATTAATTTATTGGCTAATTATTCATTAATTTCACAGATTTTACAGTATTGCTCGGGGCATTTATAGACCGTGCCAAGCTCATCTGTGTTTGTAACCCAGGTTCAATTTCACTATCCAAATTTACGGTTGGTAGTCTAAGCAAAAAAATAAATATTATTCAGTAAATCCAAAGAAATTACATGAGGTTTTAGGAAAAGTTAGCAGAAAAAGAAAAAGAACTTTATATAAGAAACTCAATCTTACGTCTGCGATAAATCATATTGCGCATCCGTCGACTCACGGTCATCCAGAACAACATTTGTTTTTTAGCGGCATCATTTTTTCTCTTCGTTCTTTTTTATTTTTGTTTTGTTTTTTTCAACACTTGTATCCTCTACTTGTTGATTTCTGACAATTCATACAATAAGTTTTGAGCTGAAATTATCAATACTTATCACATCATCAGGTGAACCTCAATTAATTCACAAATAAATCAAAATTATTTTATATTTGAACAATCAGTCAAAAATACTCAATCAAGAAAAAGAGAATATATATTTATAACAACAAAATAATCATTTCTAATTCTTACTCGTCTTCAGATTCAATTTTCCTTTCCGAATCCATTAGAACAATCTTCTTTTTTTTTTGTCACCCTTTGTGGTTGTTTTCTGTTCTTTGGCGGTGTTTTCTCGATTTCTTCTTCTTCTCTACAACACTTACAAAAAGTTTTGTTAAAATAACAACATAAAACTTTAAATAAATAGATATTTTTAGATAAGAAATGGTGAGAAGTATACTCAGATTCAGGAAAACTTTCTTCTTCTGAAGATGAATGCAAGATGAAAACTTTCTTTTTTTTTTCTTTCTTCTTCTTTTCCTTCTTTTCCCCATTCTTTTCTTCTATCTCTTTTCCCCTCAATTCAGCTATTTTCACAAGTTCATAAAAATAAACTCATTAGGAACAATATTTTAGAAGCATCTGAGCCAAAATTTCAAGGGAAATAATTTTTTTTATTTACCATTTCATAAGTTGTTTCCAAAGCAATCCACTCGACCAGCCACCTTCGTGTCCAATATGCTACCCATGGTGGCTCGGGAGCGCCATCTGCTTTTGGTTGAGGGAACTTCATTTCATGAAAATATATCAACATTAAAACAAAAATGTAGCCATCAACCGAAAGTTTCTTTCCTGCTTTCTGTGTTTTGATCCCCTTTATCAGGAAGCTTAGCAAGAAAAGCACATTTCAATTTATTTCTGCATGCAAATAAAATCAATTAAACTATGATATGAATCAAATTTCTTAAGGAATAACAGATTTGGTGAATACTTAAAAGTAGTATCAAGTGAACCTAACTAAATTCACAAATGAACCTAATTCGTTTTAGATTTGAACTAGCAGTCATATACATCCAATCAGCAAGAAAAGTACATTTCATTCATTTCTACATGCAAATGAGCTTAGTTTAACTAAGAGATGAACCAAATTTCTTAAGGAATGACAGATTTGGTGAATACCTAAAAGTAATATCAAGTGAACTTAACTCAATTGGCAAATGAACCGAATTTGGTTCATATTTGAACAAAACGTCATAAATATTCAATCAGCAAGAAAACATATTTCAATTCATTTCTGCATGCATATAAACTCAATTAAACTAAAAGATGAACCAAATTATTTATCAGAACCAATAAACTAATAACACAGTTTCATTCGATGCCCTAGTTACGGAGAAAACAAGAAAAAGTGGAATCAGAGAAACTCGATCTACTAAATGAATGAATTGAATCCACTAAACCTTAAATCGAACTAGAAGAAACGCGAGATTTGCGAGAAATTAACTGAACATAATAACAGTAGTTTTCTCAGTACCTTGCGAAATCTTTGTTCTTATTTTTGTGTGTTTTTTTTTTTTTGATAAATTTAAATGATCCACCCGATTCTGCTGTAGTTTCCGTAGAAAATATGAACAAGTTTTGAGAGATTTTGAGAGAGATTTAAAACTCGTTGGTTGCGGTTTAGAGTTGGAAGAAGGAACACTTTTTCATATTCAAGCGCAAAGTGAATTGGTAATGTTTGGGGGGTTTTCACGCATGTGACACACGTTTCATTAATGAGATTCGGTTTTTTGGTATTAAGCCTGCTTGGTTGGATTTGGATACAAAAATACTTGGATGTGTACTTGTGTAACCCAACAGTTAATGAAATTGGCTGAAACATATAGTCATATATACTGGATCTTATTAAAAGTTAACCCAATAAACTTCAACCCTCCACTCACAAGGATTTTCATGTTATTTTTTTCTAAGGAAAGAATCCATGGTTCATTTTTCTGCAAAATGAATTATAATTTTTTTCAACAGTAACATATCTTACAAAAATACAAAAATGATATTGAGGCCACCTACGCTCCTGTTTTTGATGATTCTGGGATCTCCATGTTCACAAATCCACAAATTTATGCAACAATACTGATAAACCCATATTTTATGATGTATTCTGTGCTCAATTTAAGTGATTTATTCAATCCTTCACCCACTTATTCATGTAATTTGCATGGTTTTACTTTCCCTTCCTTATTATGTGATATATGTGAAAAACATGTTTCCTATGCTTTAGAAATATTAAAATTAATCATCCTTTATTACCATTCGATGCCGTGATTTGTGTGTTGAGTGCTTTCAGGATTTATAGGGTAGGAATGACTTAAAGGATGGAAAGGAAACATACAAAAATGGAAGGAAAGCACAAAAATGGAGTTTTGAAGAAAAGGGCAGCGACGCGAACGCATGGACGAAGCGGCCGCGTCCCCAGCGTGAAAAGGCAGCGATGCGTACGCGTGACTGATGTGGACGCGTGCCTTGAGCAGAACGCAAATGACGCGTACACGTGAGCAAAGTGAACGCGTGATAAGGAAAACTCCCAGATGACGCGACCGCGTGACCCACGCGGACGCGTGACAGACTTCACGCACCAGAAACTGCAGAAAACGCCCCCAGTGACTTCTGAAGCCCTTTTGGCCCAGATCCAAGACCAGAAAACACAGATTAGAGGTTATAAAGTGGGGGAATGCATCCATTCAAAAGGGGAGGTCGATCATCATTCACTTTTCAGAGTTTAGATGTAGTTTTTAGAGAGAGATGTTCTCTCCTCTCTCTTAGGTTTTAGGATTAGGATTCCTCTTAAAGGAATTAGGATCTCTTATTATTTCAACTTATTATTTCAACTTCCTCTCAGGTTCAATATTCCTTTTACTTTATATTTCTCTTTTGCTTTCAGATACTTTAATACTTTTATTTAATTACTTATGTTGCCAAATTGGCTTATGAACCATTCATGTTAGGATTTTCTTTATTTGATATAAATTGAGGTATTTCAGATTTATGATTCTTATTTAGTTTTTTATATTCTTGGCTTTAATTGATTAATTGGAGGCTCTTGAGTTATCAAACTTATCGTGATTGTTAATTAATTTTTCTAATTGAATTGAATTCCACTAACTCTAGTCTTTCCTTAGGAGTTGGCTAGGACTTGGGGATCTAACTAATTAGTCCACTTGACTTTCCCTTGCTTTCGTAAAGGTTAACTAAGTGGGATTAAACTCAATTCTCATAAGGATAACTAGGATAGGACTTCCGAATTTTCATACCTTGCCAAGAGTTTTATTAGATATTAATTTATTAATTCCTGCAATTTATTTTCCTTGTTCAAACCTTTCAAAACCCAAAAATACTATTTTCCATAACTAATAATAAGAACACCTCCCTGCAATTCCTTGAGAAGACGACCCGAGGTTTGAATACTTCCGTTTATAAATTTTATTGGGTTTGTTACTTGTGACAACCAAAACGTTTGTAAGAAAGAATGATTGCTTGGTTTAGAAACTATACTTGCAACGAGAAATTATTCTGAATTCTAAACCGTCAATCATTCGTTCTTCAAAATGGCACCGTTGCCGGAGAGTTGCAAATGTGTGCCTTATTATTGGTTATTGTAAATATTTTTTTCTTTTACTTGTTTATTTGTTTTTGTTTTTCCCTTTTATTTCTATTAGCTACCATGAATTCTCACCCCTCTCGCTTTGAGTTTGGTTCTAAATTTGTTGAAAGGAGTGGAAACTATAACAGGAATATGCATCAAGGTCTAAGCAATCAAAGATGGATGGAGCCAAGACGATCTGATCAACCCTTTAGGCGACAACACCCTCCAAGATATCATGGGCAAGGACCACTCTACAATGCATACCAAGCTGATAGATATGGTGGACTACCTTGTAATTACCAATAAGCCCCACCCTGTGCTTATAGACCATCCTCTCAACGTAGCTTTGAACCACCACACTCACAAGTTCCTTTTCACCATTCACCACCGTATGACCCTTATTCACCACAATCCCAATCCAATTACTCCCAAGAACCACCACATTCTTATTATGAACCCTCTCTCCCAACCAATGAACCCTCATACCCACCCCAACCTCCAATGAATGACAAACTTCGTGTTCTTCTTCAAGGGCAAGCGAAGATGCAAGGGGACGTACTGAAACTCACTACTGCCTTAACCGAGGTAGTAAAAATAATAGCTTCCCGACATATGAGCACTCAAAGTACTCCCATGGCTGCATGTGAAGAATCAAAAGAAGAGTGTAGCATGAAGGAGACACTAGAAACTTCGGTGGACAATGAGGAGCATGACTTTATATTGGAACAAGTGGAGGAAGCCATAATTGTTGTAGAAGAAGAAGTGGTTGAAGATTTAGGAGATGCTGAACCTCCATGGGAATCAAGAACTGTAAAGGATCCCACTGAGAACTTCGAATTTGATGTCAAGGAGGATAGTGCATGATGAGCGAATAATTTATATGCTTTTTGGCATTGTTTTTAGTATGTTTTTAGTATATTTTAATTAGTTTTTATTATATTTTTATTAGTTTTTAAATAAAAATCACTCTTCTGGACTTTACTATGAGTTTGTGTATTTTTCTGTAATTTCAGGTATTTTCTGGCTGAAATTGAGGGACCTGAGCAAAAATCTGATTCAGAGGCTGAAAAAGGACTGCAGATGCTGTTGGATTCTGACCTCCCTGCACTCAAAGTGGATTTTATGGAGCTACAGAAACCCAATTGGCACGCTCTCAATTGCGTTGGAAAGTAGACATCCTGGGCTTTCCAGAAATATATAATAGTCTATACTTTGCCCGAGATTTGATGGCCCAAACAGGTGTTTCAAGACAGCTCAAGAATTCTGGCGTTTAACTCCAAAACTGGCACAAAAGCTGGAGTTAAACGCCCAAACTAGCACAAAAGCTGGAGTTAAACACCCAAACTGGCACAAAAGCTGGCGTTTAACTCCAAGAAAAGTCTCTACACGAAAATGCTTCAATGCTCAGCCCAAGCACACACCAAGTGGGCCCGGAAGAAGATTTCTGCATTAATTACTGATTTCTGTAAACCCTAGGCTACTAGTTCTCTATAAATAGGACCTTTTGCTATTGTATTTTCACACTTATCATACACTTTTCATACAATTGATCACGTTTTGGGAGGCTGGCCGCCATGCCTGAACCTTGTTCTTATGTATTTTCAACGGTGGAGTTTCTACACACCATAGATTAAGGTGTGGAGCTCTACTGTTCTTCATGAATTAATGCAATTACTACTATTTTTCTATCCAACTCAAGTCTATTTCTTCTCCAAGATATTCATTCGCACCCAAGAACATGATGAATGTGATGATTATGTGACGCTCATCACCATTCTCACTTATGAATGTGTGATTGACAACCACTTCCGTTCTACATGAACAAGCTTCAATGTGTATCTCTTGGGTTTCTAATCTAAGATTGGAACCTTCGTGGTATAGGCTAGAATCATTGGCGGCCATTCCTGAGATCCGGAAAGTCTAAACCTTGTCTGTGGTATTCCGAGTAGGATCTGGGAAGGGATGACTGTGACGAGCTTCAAACTCGCGATTGTGGGGCGTGTGACAGACGCAAATGGATCAACGGATCCTATTCCGACATGATCGAGAACCGACAGCTGATTAGCCGATGTTGTGATAGAGCATCAGGACCATTTTCACTGAGAGGACGGGATGTAGCCATTGACAACGGTGATTCCCAACATAAAGCTTGCCATGGAAAGGAGTATGAATGATTGGAAGAAGGCAATAGGAAAGCAGAGGTTCAAGGGGAACAAAGTATCTTCATACGCTTATCTGAAATCCACCAATGAATTATATAAGTATCTCTATCTTTATTTTATGTTTATTTTCATCACCTTAAACTCCATAACCATTTGAATCCGCCTGACTGAGATTTACAAGATGACCATAGCTTGCTTCAAGCCGACAATCTCCGTGGGATCGACCCTTACTCACGTAAGGTTTATTACTTGGACGACCTAGTGCACTTACTGGTTAGTTGTGTGGAATTGTGACAAAGTGTGATTCACATTTGAGAGCTCCAAGTCTTTGGCGCCATTGTTGATGATCACAATTTTGTGCACCAAGTTTTTGGCGCCGTTGCCGGGGATTGTTCGAGTTTGGACAACTGACGGTTCATCTTGTTGCTTAGATTAGGTAGCTTTTCTTCAGAATTTTTAAGAATGAATTATAGAGTTTCAAGGTGATGTTCCCACCATCACAAAAGCTGATTGATTCTCATCAATTTAGCTATTGAATGTAATGTCCTGCTAAAGCTTGGCCAAACATGTCTAATCCTTTTTAGACTGAAGTTTTAGACTAACATTGCATGATTCCTGGAATTCTTATTAAAAGTTTTGATTCTCTTTATTTTCTTTTTCATATAAGTTTCAAAAATCACAAAATTTTTTTATAAAATCATAAAAATCAAAATATTTTATGTTTCTTGTTTGAGTCTATTGTCTAATTTTAAGTTTGGTGTCAATTGCATGTCTTTATCCTTCTAATTTTCGAAATTTATACATAATGTTCTTCATTGATCTTCAATTTGTTCTTGATGATTTCATTGCGTTGATCTTCAAATTCTCTTGTTTTGTATGTTTTGTTGTTTCTTACATGCATTTTTACATTGTTATAGTCCTTAGTATACAAACTTTTAAGTTTGGTGTCTTGCATGCATTGTTTATTTGATCTTAGTTGCATTTTTTATTGATTCCCATCATCAAAAATTCAAAAATATTTTTTAAAACTATGTCTTTTCAAGTCAATAATACAGAGAATTGAAGATTCAGAACATTCAGCAGAGGAATCAAATAGAAAAAGCTGGGCGTTCAAAACGCCCAGTGAAGAAGGAAAACTGACGTTTAAAGGCCAGCCAGGGTACCTGGCTGGGCGTTTAACGCCCAAAAAGGTAGAGATTTGGGCGTTAAATGCCAGAATGGGCACCATTCTGGGCATTTAACGCCAGGATGACACTAGAGGGAAGATTTTGTTTTTAATTCACATTTTTTTCAAGTTTTCATATTTTTTCAAAATCAAATCTTTTTCAAATCATATCTTTTCAATCATATCTCTTTCAAAATCAATTTCCTTCCATTTTATATTTATTTTTACTATTTTCAAAAATCCTTGCTTCAATCCAAGATTTACTTCAAAATTTTCAAGTTGTTACTTGCCTATTAAGAAAGGATCAAATTTTAAATTTTAGAATCATATCTTCTAATTTCTTGTTAGTCAAGTAATCAACTTTAGTTTTAAAACTTTCTCTTTTTAATTTGATTTTCAATCATATTTTCTCAATCATATCTTTTCAATCACACCCTTTTTCAAAATTAATTTTCAATCATATCTTTTTAATTTCTGATTTCAAAATCTTTTTAAAAAAAAAAACACTTGATTTCTTTCCCAATCTTAGTTTTCGAAAATCTCAATCAAATTTTCAAATTTCTTTTTAATTATTTCAAAATCTTTTTAATTTATTTTCGAAAATTCTTCCCCTCTTCTCACATCCTTCTATTTAAGGGACTAAGACTCCTCATCAAGGTGCAATTCGAACTCTATCCCTCTTGATAAGTTCGAATTCCCTCTTCTCCACCTCCTCCTTCTATTCTTCTTTTCTTCTGACACTTCAAGGAATCTCTATACTATGACATAGAGGATTCCATACTTTCTTGTTCTCTTCTCTTTCATATGAGCAGGAGCAAAGATAAAAGCATTCTTGTTGAAGCTGATCCTGAACCTGAAAGGACCTTGAAGAGAAAGCTAAGAGAAACCAAAACATAACTCTCTCTAGAAGGCCTAACAGAGCTCTTCAAAGAAGAAGAAACCATGGCAGCCGAAAACAACAACAATGCCAACAATGCAAGGAAGGTTCTTGGTGACTTTACTGCACCTACTCCTGATTTCTATGGGAGAAGCATCTCTATCCCTGCCATTGGAGCAAACAACTTTGAGCTTAAGCCTCAATTAGTTTCTCTAATGCAACAGAATTGCAAGTTTCATGGACTTCCATTGGAAGATTCTCATCAGTTCTTAGCTGAGTTCTTGCAAATCTGTGACACTGTCAAGACCAATGGGGTTGACCCTGAAGTCTACAGACTTATACTCTTTCCTTTTGCTGTAAGAGACAGAGCTAGAACATGGTTGGATTCACAACCTAAGGAAAGCCTGAACTATTGGGAAAAGCTAGTCAATGCCTTCTTGACAAAGTTCTTTCCACCTCAAAAATTGAGCAAGCTTAGAGTGGAAGTCCAAACCTTTAGACAGAAGGATGGTGAGTCCCTCTATGAAGCTTGGGAGAGATACAAGCAATTGATCAGAAGGTGCCCTTCTGACATGCTTTCAGAATGGAGCATCATAGGAATCTTCTATGATGGTCTGTCTGAACTATCCAAGATGTCATTAGATAGCTCTGTTGGAGGATCTCTTCATCTGAAGAAGACGCCTGCAGAAGCTCAAGAACTCATTGAAATGGTTGCAAATAACCAATTCATGTACACCTCTGAAAGGAATCCTATGAATAATGGGTCAACTCAGAAGAAAGGAGTTCTTGAGATTGATACTTTGAATGCCATATTGGCTCAGAATAAAATATCAACCCAACAAGTTAATATGATTTCTCAGAGTCTGTCTGGAATGCAAGCTGCAACAGGCAGTACTAAGGAAGCTTCCTCTGAAGAAAAAGCTTATGATCCTGAGAACCCAGCAATGGAAGAGGTGAATTACATGGGAGAATCCTATGGAAACACCTATAATCCTTCATGGAGAAATCACCCAAATCTCTCATGGAAGGATCAACAGAGACCTCAACAAGGTTTCAACAACAACAATGATGGAAGAAACAGGTTTAGCAATGGCAAGCCTTTTCCATCATCTTCTCAGCAACCAATAGAGAATTCTAAGCAGAGCCCCTCTAACTTAACAACCATTGTCTCTGATCTAATCAAAATCACTCAAAGTTTCATGACTGAAACAAGGTCCTCCATTAGAAATTTGGAGGCACAATTGGGTCAGCTGAGTAAGAAAATTACTGAACTCCCTCCTAGCACTCTCCCTAGCAATACAGAAGAGAATCCAAAAAGAGAGTGCAAGGCCATAACCATATCTCACATGGCCGAACATGGAGAGGAGGAAGA
>NC_029794.2:93912583-93940687 GCF_000816755.2 Arachis ipaensis
TTAAGCTCAAAAAGGGCGAATATCCGGAGATCCGACATGAGATCCGAAGAAGAGGTTGGGAAGTTCTCACCAACCCCATTCAACAAGTCGGAATCTTAATGGTTCAAGAGTTCTATGCCAATGCATGGATCACCAAGAACCATGATCAAAGTGTGAACCCGGACCCTAAGAATTGGCTTACAATGGTTCAGGGGAATTACTTAGATTTTAGTCTGAAAAATGTAAGGTTGGCGTTCAACTTGCCCATGATGCAAGGAGATGCACACCCATACACAAGAAGGGTCAATTTTGATCAAAGGTTGGACCAAGTCCTCATGGACATATGTGAAGAGGGCGCTCAATGAAAGAGAGATTCAAGAGGAAAGCCGGTTCAACTAAGAAGGCATGACCTCAAGCCCGTGGCTAGGGGATGGTTGGAGTTCATCCAACGCTCAATCATTCCCACTAGCAACCGGTCCGAAGTTACTATAGACCGGGCTATCATGATTCATAGCATCATGATTAGAGATGAAGTAGAAGTTCATGAGATTATATCCCAAGAACTCTACAAGGTGGCGGACAAGTCTTCTACTATGGCAAGGTTAGCCTTCCCTCATCTCATTTGTCACCTCTGCAATTCAGCTGGAATTGACATAGAGGAAGACATCCTCATTGATGAGGACAAGCCCATCACTAAGAAAAGGATGGAGCAAGTGAGAGAACCTCACCAAGAGCATGAGGAAATTCCTCATCATGAAATCCCTGAGATGCCTCAAGGGATGCATTTCCCTCCACAAAAATATTGGGAGCAAATCAACACCTCCCTAGGAGAATTAAGTTCCAACATGGGACAACTAAGGGTGGAGCACCAAGAGCATTCCATCCTCCATCATGAAATTAGAGAAGATCAAAGAATCATGAGAGAGGAGCAACAAAGGCAAGGAAGAGACATTAAGGAGCTCAATCACTCCATAAGATCTTCAAGAGTTAACTTCCTTGTTCTTTATTTTCCTGTTTTTCGAAAATTATGCTTTATGTTTATTTATGTTTGTGTCTTTATTACATGATCATTAGTGTCTATGCCTTAAAGCTATAAAAATGAATCCATCACCTTTCTTAAATGAAAAATGTTTTTAATTGAAAAAGAAAAAGAAGTGCATGAATTTCAAATTTTAAAACAGTTTAATTATCTTGATGTGGTAGCAATACTATTGTCTTTCTGAATGAATGCTTGAACATTGCATATTTTTGAATTTGATTGTTTATGAATGTTAATATTGTTGGCTCTTGAAAGAATGAAAGGAAAAGGAGAAATGTTATCTGATGATCTGAAAAATCATAAAATTGATTCTTGAAGCAAGAAAAAGCAGTAAAAAGCTTGCAAAAAAAAAAAAGAAAAAAAAAGAGAGAAAAAAAGCAACCAGAAAAAGCCAATACCCCTTTAAACCGAAAGGCAAGGGTGATAAAAAGGATCCAAGGCTTTGAGCATCAGTGGATAGGAGGGCCCACAGGAATAAAATCCTGGCTTAAGCGGCTAAACCAAGCTGTCCCTAACCATGTGCTTATGGCGTGAAGGTGTCAAGTGAAAACTTGAGACTGGGCGGTTAAAGTCGAGGTCCAAAGCAAAAAGAAGAGTGTGCTTAAGAATTAGTATATTTTAATTAGTTTTTATTATATTTTTATTAGTTTTTAAATAAAAATCACTCTTCTCGAATTTCCTATGAGTTTGTGTGTTTTTCTATAATTTCAGGTATTTTCTGGCTAAAATTGAGGGACCTAAGCAAAAATCTTATTCAGAGGCTGAAAAAGGACTGCAGATGCTGTTGGATTCTGACCTCCCTGCACTCAAAGTGAATTTTTGGGAGCTACAGAAGCCCAATTAGTGCGCTCTTAATTGCGTTGGAAAGTAGACATCCTGGGCTTTCCAGCAATATATAATAATCCATACTTTGCCCGAGATTTGATGGCCCAAACAGGCATTCCAAGACAGCTTAAGAATTCTGGCGTTTAACTCCAGAACTGGCACAAAAGCTGGAGTTAAACGCCCAAACTGGCACAAAAGCTGGCGTTTAACTCCAAGAAAAGTCTCTATATGAAAATGCTTCAATGCTCAGCCCAAGCACATACCAAGTGGACCCGGAAGAATATTTCTTCATTAATTACTGATTTCTGTAAATCCTAGGCTACTAGTTCTCTATAAATAGGACCTTTTGCTATTGTATTTTCACACTTATCATACACTTTTCATACAATTGATCACGTTTTGGGAGGCTGGCCTCACATCCATGCCTGAACCTTGTTCTTATGTATTTTTAACGGTGGAGTTTCTACACACCATAGATTAAGGTGTGGAGCTCTGCTGTTCTTCATGAATTAATGCAATTACTACTGTTTTTCTCTCCGACTCATGTCTATTTCTTCTCCAAGATATTCATTCGCACCCAAGAACATGATGAATGTGATGATTATGTGACGCTCGTCACCATTCTCACTAATGAACGCGTGATTGACAACCACTTCCGTTCTACATGAACAAGCTTGAATGTGTATCTCTTGGGTTTCTAATCTAAGATTGGAACCTTCGTGGTATAGGCTAGAATCATTGGCGGCCATTCCTGAGATCCGGAAAGTCTAAACCTTGTCTGTGGTATTCCGAGTAGGATCTGGGAAGGGATGACTGTGACGAGCTTCAAACTCACGATTGTGGGGCGTGTGACAGACGCAAAAGGGTCAATGGATCCTATTCCGACATGATGGAGAACCGACAGCTGATTAGCCGATGTTGTGACAGAGCATCAAGACCATTTTCACTGAGAGGACGGGATGTAGCCATTGACAACGGTGATGCCCAACATAAAGCTTGCCATGGAAAGGAGTATGAATGATTGGAAGAAGGCAATAGGAAAGTAGAGGTTCAAGGGGAACAAAGCATCTTCATACGCTTATCTGAAATCTACCAATGAATTACAAAGTATCTCTATCTTTATTTTATGTTTATTTTCATCACCTTAAACTCCATAACCATTTGAATCCGCCTGACTGAGATTTACAAGATGACCATAGCTTACTTCAAGCCGATAATCTCCGTGGGATCGACCCTTACTCACGTAAGGTTTATTACTTGGACGACCCAGTGCACTTGCTGGTTAGTTGTGCGGAATTGTGACAAAGTGTGATTCACGTTTGAGAGCTCCAAGTCTTTGGCGCCATTGTTGATGATCACAATTTCATGCACCAGTGCACAACCTCCAAAGCATATACCTTGTGAAAAATTAGACGGAACAGACCAAGAAATTGATTCCATAGGCAGTGATGATCATGAATCAAGCTCTCCTAGTCACGAACTTACATCTGCAACTGAACTCCATGAGCCTGAAGAACCTTATCCAAGTGAATACGAAGATGACGTCGAGGTAGATTTCTCTCAACCTCCAACATATGACTTGAGTGACGAGGAAGACATAGAAGACTTTGATCAGGACGCAGTTGCAGTTGAAGAATTTTGTAAGGAAGTGGAGGAACTCACAGAAGAATACAAGGGAGTAGAGCTTACAGAACCACTGAAAACACCTATCCCAAGGCCATTACCACCTAATACAAGCTTGAAGTGGGTACAATCTTTAACCTTTATCTTTACTTTTCCACTTGAATATGGTTTGCTTGAAACAGATGACCAGCTTAGAGCTCTCTGCGGCTTTAAGAGTAAGAGGGAAATGGCTCGTACTAAGAGCTGGTGTGCAAGATTCAATAAGGTTCCACGCTTCAATTCGAAGTGGACAGATTGGTATCAAGTTCAATTGAATGGGTCTCGGAAGATGTTTAGCCATCTTGGTGAGAATACAATTTCTAAACTGCCCAGATGGAAGAATATAGATCAAGACAAAGGCGGATTTAAAAGCAAAGTTTAGGATCCTGGAAAATATTCTGACATTCGTCACCCCGGGAGCCTGAGAATCTTTTTGAAGCTGCTCAAAAGCTTTACATGCCTAGTTTGGGATCCCGGAGGCTGTTGGCATTCCAAACATTGGTGGAGATTTCTGGATGAATTTAAGCATAAGCCACCATAACAGAAAGCTCATCAAATGTCCAACTTAAGGACTTTTATATTATATTATTTTCATTGAACCTGGATATTATTCGTAGCATTTGCATTAGCATTGCATACTGCATAATTGCATAATTGTAAAAAAAAACAAAAAAAAACAAAACACGCATGCGACGCGGCAGCGTCGCTGACGCGTCCGCATCACCAGTGCATTGTGAAAAAAAGGAAAGTGAACAGAAAGTCACGCGAAAGCGTGGCTGGAGGCGTGCCTTTGGCACAAATTGTTCCACACGACCGTGTCGCTAACGCGTTCGCGTCAGTTGCGAAAACATACCTCCCACGCGTCTGCGTCGCTCACGCGAACGCGTGACCTGGAAATCGGCGTAAAGAGCCAACGCCCAGAAATCTGGGCTGGAATCGTGCGGCTGGTATGCGTTTAGCACAAACGACCCATGTGTTCGCGTCCCTGACGCGAACGGGTCACTTGCAAAACACTCATCCTACGCGGAAGCGTGAGCGACGCGTCCGCGTCGCGTGGATATCATGGCCCCATAAATGGAAACAGAGAGTTGCGCTGAAACGACGCTGGAATTGTGCGTTTAGCACAATTTACAGCGACGCGGTCGCATGCCTCACGCGTCCACGTCATCCATCTTTTACCCAACCCGCGCGATCGCGTCAATCACGCGACCGCGTCAATCCTATCTCACCGTAGTCACGCGATCGCATGCCCCACGTGTTCGCGTGAATTCAAAATCACTAACCCCATTTTCACGTGAAACCCTACCCGTCGCACCCCATACCCCACCCTCACCCTCATTCTTCTCAACCATCACTACCCCCTCCACCATTAAACCCTACCCAAGACCCTACCACCGCCCCTGCTCCACCACTGCGCCGCCGTGCTCCCTCCCAACGCCGCCGCACCAACCACCACCATCTCTCTGCCCTCACCTCTGTTCATACACATACCAGGTTTTGCCGAACACCAATTTCCCTATCATACGTAGTTAGTTACATTTTTTTCAGATTCTGTTCAATTTAGGATAGTTAGAGATGCATGTTTGTAGTGGATTTTAGGTGGTTAGGTAGCTAGGATGTGGTTAGTGGATTTAGGCCTGATGATTGCGCCGTTCTTGCTACCTGTTTTATCTATTTCGCAATTCTGATTTTGCTATGATGTTCATATTGTTCATACATTGTTCTTCCATGTTTCTTGCTGCTGTTACATTGCTCTTTCATGTTCATATTATCTGTATCTATTTGCAGCTTTATTTTAATTTATATGAACTGCTTTTTCATGTTGTTTATTTCCAGGAACATCCAATTTTAGCCGGAATGCTGCCCAATTTTTTGCAAATTATTTCATGTATTGAGTTTGGTAACTTACTATTTTGCCTTATTTGGCTACAACCAAACCAATTCATGCCTGCTCGGGCTAGCATTCTTATTCCTTTTGATCCCCTAGTTAATAACTTGCACTATTGATGATTTCATGTTAGTTTGGCAACTTTTCTATCCTTCTAAATTATCATCAATAACCTGACATTTTTACTTGAATATGAGTTGATTATTCTTTAAATTTGTGAATTTATTATTACCTAGGAAACATTTATCATGCCACTCACTTAAAATACTTTCTCCTAACTCACTGATTTCCACTTTCTAACCTCTTTTTCAATCCTAACCGATCTAACTTTCAAACTTCTCTTTTTTGTTTTTTAACTATTTACTTTAACTTTCTAACTCAAGGCATGATTATTGTTTTTCCTAATTAACATGAATTCTACTTATATTACATTTTGGATTGTGATTTTTCATCTCAGATTTCTAACTCAAATACAGTCCATAATGCACATATACTTAACTCATTTCATAATTCTACTGCTCTTTTGCCACTATGTGCTTATATTGTTATTATTCTATTTGCCTCCTTGTTTTCCTGCTTTGTTCTTCAATTATACCCTGGAATTTCTGCTTTTCAGGATGTCTGACCCTCAGCGCAAAGGAAAAGGCAAAGCAACCACTGGCAAATGGAAAAGAGGCGAATCCTCTATGTCCATCCTCGACATTATGCATGACGACTCCTGGCGGGAAAAGTACTTTACCCCGCAGGAGAAGGCTGACCAGCTCCTCACTGCCAATGATCCAGTTAAATTTGCAAACAGATACTGTGAGCTGAAGTATCCAGTGTTTGCCACCTCCAGGAACCTGTACCTGGAGAGAACTCTGAAAATTCCAGAAGAACTACAGCAGTACACCTCCGAACAGATAAAACAGAGAGGCTGGTTCTTCTTGGAGAGAAACTTGACAGAGGTCAATGCTTCCTGGGTCAGAGAGTTTTACTGCAACTATTTCAAGACCTCCCTGGATGCAGTGCACCTCAGAGGGAAACAGATTTTGGTCACTGAGGAAGCCATTGAGGACATCCTGCACCTTCAGCCTAAATCGGATCAGCCTGACGGTTACCATGGGATACTGTCAAGCAGAGGATAGCCCTTGATCCTACTGTCCCATGGGTCATGGGAAAGACACAGTGATGCCTAAGGGAATCAAGCTGATTTATCTGAATGATGAGGCTCAGCTCTGGCACCAGATTCTGAGCAACTATGTGATGCCGAGCACTCATGAGACAGAGCTGCCCGCTGCTATGATCACCCTCATCTGGTGTGTGATGGAGGGTAAGGACCTGTATCTGCCACGTTTCATCCGATATTATATGGCCAGGGTCCATGTCAAGGCACTCTTCCTTTCCCTTATCTGATCACCCAGCTAGGCCGTCGAGCTGACGTGCCTTGAGAGCTTGCTGATGAGAAGCCACCTGCTGCAGACTGCAAGAAGATTATCCCTCACAGTAGGAAGTTTCAGGCTTTAGGCCACAGACCCCCATTCCTCACCGCTTCTGATGAGACCGCCATACCTTCAGCTGCCCCTTCTTCATCCACTACTGCACCAGCTACCACCACTGCACCTCCACCTGCCTCAGAGCCCGTTTACCACCTCGTGCACCACTTATTTCAGCAGCTGGACCAGATGGAGCGCTGCAACCGGCGGCAGTATGAGAGATCTGAGTGTCGCAACAAGCGACGCTATGAGCACCTCAAGTTGATGATCCGATCTGGCGGCGACATCCCCTCCGAGCCTGACACACCATCAAAGCCATCTGAGGAGGAGGCGGACGAGCACGAGGAGGAGACACATGCACAGAGAGAGGCTGAGCAGGCAGGACCAGAGCAGGCTGCACCACAGCATGTGGAGCCACACCAGATTCAGGCCGCAGACCCAGAGATTCCTCTACAGTCAGCGCCTCCACTGCAGCAGACAGATCCTCCTACACTTATCCAGTCTGCAGACCCTTAGACCACCACAGAGACTCCGGCAGCCCATCCTTCCGGTGATGACACTCCTTCACACCCAACTTGAGTGAGCATCGAGGACGATGCTATATTTTAAGTGTGGAGAGGTTGCCATCCCTGGCCTATCTTTTTGGTGAACCACTACAGACTCTTTTTATCTTATTTTATTTATTTTTCTATATTTTTATTTTTATTTTTATCTTTCAGTACTTATACATTGTTCTTTTGCTGTATTTTTACTTAATTTCCGCATTTTGCACTTTAGTTTATACCTTAGACATTTAGTTTAGTTTGCAATTCTAAACTTATTAGTTATAGAATATGTGGATTAATTAGTATAGTTTACTCCTTTAGCATATAATAGTTTAGTTCAATTGAAAATAAAAGGAAGTAAACTGGAAACTTTAGTAATTTAAAACAATCTACACACCTTGTATATATAGCATTACATGTTAGTTAGTTAACAACATTTCATCAAGGAGGAACACTAATATTTTAAAAGCCACCCTAATATTTACATTGAGAATAATGGGAACTCTTGAATTCTACTTGCATGACATGTATAACTGATATATGATTTTTGAGCTGGAGAACACACAGCCTGTGAGTTTTGAGCTTAATTGTATGGTTACATTCAAACCATAAATTTCATTCCTGTGTGTTTTGCCCTTCTTTTTCATTCTGATGTTCTTTACTTTGTTTTAATCTATATGTCCAATATAGAATATAGATACATACCAAGAGATGATTGAGGCCATAATTTGAATTTTTCCTCACTTATCCCAAATTAGCCTACCTTTTACATCACCCTTGTTAGCCCTCTTGAGCTTTTTAATCCCTCTTGTTCTATAACCACATTACTAGCCTTAAGCAGAAAAACAAAATAAAAATTCTAAGTTGAATCCTTGGTTAGCTTAAGATAGACATTGTGTACAATTTAAGTGTGAGAAATTTTATAAGAATATGGGATGATAGAAACAAAGTAGGAATTTAAAAAGGAACAAGTTGTTTCAAAAACAAAAATTGAGAAGCACGCTCATGTCAAATCAAAACAATTAAATTATCATGTGCATTGAAAAAAAAAGATTTAATATTTTCAGTATTTAAATAAGGGGATACAAAAATTCCCCAAATAAAAAAAGTCAATGCACATGGGACAAAATTTCAAAAATTAAAATTAATGCATGAGCTTGCAATACAAAGTGGAAAAAATTTGGGTAAATAGGTAAAGGAACTTTAAAATTATATAAAGTATGTATGTTAGGTGAGATCTTAGACTAATCAAGGATTCACTTATTAGCTCACTTAGCCTTATACATATACCCTTACCTTTACCTTGGCCCCATTACAACCTTGAAAAAGACCTCATAATTTTTGTATGTCTGTATTCCATATTTGTTGATTGGTTAGATGAAGAACAAAGTTTTAGAAAGTAATGATGGAAAAAGAATAGAGTGAGTGACCCAATAAACACTGAGTGACTAGAGAGTAAACACAAAATCCAGTGAGGGTTCAATAGCTCATCACCATATATCTCTGCTTAATTGTTAATTGTCTTGCAAGTTTGTGAAATACTTTTACCCATCTCAATTGTAAAAGTGCTTTAACATTATCTAAGGGTTTGGCTATGCATATATGATTCCTTGAAGATATGAATTAATTTAACTACATGTAAGTTTTATATACAAGTGAATAAAAACTAGAATTGCATGACTCATTTAGGTAGCTTGCATTTAGGATAGAATGCATAGCATGAAATTCCACCACCTTACCTTATTCTTTATCTTGGATTTAGCATGAGGACATGCTATTGTTTAAGTGTGGGGAGGTTGATAAACCCATATTTTATGATGTATTTTGTGCTCAATTTAAGTGATTTATTCAATCCTTCACCCACTTATTCATGCAATTTGTATGGTTTTACTTTTCCTTCCTTATTATGTGATATATGTGAAAAACATGTTTCCTATGCTTTAGAAATATTAAAATTAATCATCCTTTATTACCATTCGATGCCGTGATTTGTATGTTGAGTGCTTTCAGGCTTTATAGGGCAGGAATGACTTAAAGGATGGAAAGGAAACATACAAAAATGGAAGAAAAGCACAAAAATGGAGTTTTGAAGAAAAGGGCAGCGACGCGAACGCATGGACGAAGCGGCCGCGTGCCTTGAGCAGAACGCAAATGATGCGTACGCGTGAGCGAAGCGAACGCGTGATAAGGAAAACTCCCAGATGACGCGACCGCGTGACCCACGCGGACGCGTGACAGACGCCACGCACCAGAAACTGCAGAAAACGCCCCCAGCGACTTCTGAAGCCCTTTTGGCCCAGATCCAAGACCAGAAAACACAGATTAGAGGTTATAAAGTGGGGGAATGCATCCATTCAAAATGGGAGGTCGATCATCGTTCACTTTTCAGAGTTTAGATGTAGTTTTTAGAGAGAGATGTTCTCTCCTCTCTCTTAGGTTTTAGGATTAGGATTCCTCTTAAAGGAATTAGGATCTCTTATTATTTCAACTTATTATTTCAACTTCCTCTCATGTTCAATATTTCTTTTACTTTATATTTCTCTTTTACTTTCAGATATTTTAATACTTTTATTTAATTACTTATGTTGCCAAATTGGCTTATGAACCATTCATGTTAGGATTTTCTTTATTTGATATAAATTAAGGTATTTCAGATTTATGATTCTTATTTAGTTTTTTATATTCTTGGCTTTAATTGATTAACTGGAGGCTCTTGAGTTATCAAACTTATCGTGATTGTTAATTAATTTTTCTAATTGAATTGAATTCCACTAACTCTAGTCTTTCTTTAGGAGTTGGCTAGGACTTGGGGATCTAACTAATTAGTCCACTTGACTTTCCCTTGCTTTCGTAAAGGTTAACTAAGTGGGATTAAACTCAATTCTCATAAGAATAACTAGGATAGGACTTCCAAATTTTCATACATTGCCAAGAGTTTTATTAGATATTAATTTATTAATTCCTACAATTTATTTTCCTTGTTCAAACCTTTCAAAACCCAAAAACACAGTTTTCCATAACTAATAATAAGAACACCTCCCTGCAATTCCTTGAGAAGATGACCTGAGGTTTGAATACTTCGGTTTATAAATTTTATTGGGTTTGTTATTTGTGACAACCAAAACGTTTATAAGAAAAGATGATTGCTTGGTTTAGAAACTATACTAACAACGAAAAATTATTCTAAATTCTAAACCATCAATCATTCTTTATTCAAATACGCACAGTATGCAGCCAGACATAGAAAAATGAATATTCTATTCTGTAGCGCTAGCTCACTAGATCAAGTAAATTAAAACGAGTTAATACTATTTCAGAATTAGCTTCAAATAAGTGTCTAAAGATAACGTCAAATGGAGTGTGTAAATTATGTTTTCTTAACGTAAAATTTTTTTAAGAAAGAAATAGTGAGCTGTCAGTTTATAAGGATTAAGATATGTTTTTTCTAATTCTTTAAATNNNNTTAAATATTTATAAAAGAATTTATAGATTGTCTACTAAGATTACATCATCAACAAAAATCAGATTCAATATTTTTGAGATTCGAATACATTCTTTTCTTTTTTAACTAATTTTGCTAACAATTATATGTATTAAACCATGTTAGGTACTAGAATTAAAGGCACATCATAATACAACTAAATTATAAATAAGGCATGCACGAAATTGAATAAACCAATTTAAACAATAATAAAAATAGTATGACTAAGTAGTATTACAATTATATTTTCTAAAATATATAGAAAAATCCATTATAATACTCTCTTATATATTATGTTATACTTATATAAAAAAATTATACCAAAAAAAAAAAAATCTTGTCAATTTTTTTTTTTATTTTCACAATTACTAAGTTAAAAGATCACAACTAACTAACTTATCTAATTTGGCTAAGGTTCTAACTCACTATCATACCAATTATTAAATTTTTTTTTTTTTTACATAGGACCAAAAAATTTGGTTATATGGATGCCTTAAAATTGTGTTTGATTGTTGTCTCAAAATAATAGAGACATAGTATCATATATAAAAAATACACAGATACAAAAAAACATATAATTTTATATTTTATTTAGTAATTTGAACAGCATACGACACACAACTCTCCATACCTTAATTTTATCCTCAATGTTTGAACAATAACACTACCACCACCATCACTTTTTTTTTCTCCCTTTCTCACTCTCCTTAGTTATCATATACCATCATACACACCACCATATTAAACTAAAATAATTAAGAGTAAAATCCTACCTCGACCCTTAACTATTTCGCTAATTCTCATTCTATCCCTTATCGATTGAAAAATAACATTGCAACCTCTAACGATTAAATCCATCAGACATTCTACCCTATCTGTAAGACCAGGTTAATTAACGGCTAATTAACCCATAAATGAGAATTTATTCTAGAAAACCAAAAATGATATTTTATGGCTAAATGTGATAGAGGAGAGTGAGACGAGAATTTCGGTACCAATTTTATAGAAATCGGACCAAGATTGGACCGAACGAGCCAAACCGGGCCAACCGGACCCAAAGTGGGCTCTTGGCCCAACTAAACTAAACCAAAACCCTAATTTTCAGTATTCTCTCTCCTCACAACACACAAACACACGCTGAAATTGATATGGAGGGGGGAAGAACACTCTCTCAAGTTCTCTCCCTTGGTTGATCTTCAAACCACCATAACTTTTGATCTAGAGCTTCGATTGTCGCACCGTTTGCGACCACGCATTCACCGCGGAGAGCTCTACAAAACCCATACAATCAATCTTGAGGTAAGCCACGTTTTTCTCTTCAAAATTCCAGCCCTTGTTTTCGAGTTTCATGAGCAAAAATGTTGAGATTTTAGGTTCTTTGATGTTATAGGGCCCAACTCTCTTGAAGGAGAAGGTTAATCTTGTCTTCTTGGACCTTGGGTGTGGTAAGATTCTCAACCCTAGTTTAATTTGTTGTTCTATGATGTTGGGTATTGAGATATTGTGTATGGGTGTGATGATTGTGGCTTAGGTTGTGTATATGTGAATATTGGAGCTTGATTGGTGACTTTGGAAAGCTTAAAAAGGGAGTTTTGTGTGATAAAATCTGTTCTTGGAGGTGTTGAGACCTTGAGAGCTTGTAGACAAGTGGTTTGGAAGTGCTCCGATTGAGCTTGGAAAATCGGCTAAGGTATGGTCTCGGTTTCTCGTATCTAATATGTAATGTGGTAGGAAATACTTAGGCTAGAGGCCCTAAGATAAGCATTGAATTGATGATGTTATTGAATGGTTGAGATATATGATATGATCATATATGTGATTATGAATATTGATGCCTTGATTGTGTGATATATGAGAAAATATATGTTGTGATATATGCTTGATGAATGATTAAGGTTGAATTGGTGGATGGTACCATGTTGATGGTGAGTATGATGATGATTATGTATAATGATGGTTGATTGGAAATGGTATTATTGGAAATTGGGATGAGGAAGAATGTATGATATGATATTGTGTTTGTCCTTTAGCCATTTGATTGAGAAGTGTTAAAATGGTTGGATGTGGTTTTGGGAATTTTGGGTAAAGTGTCAATGTGTGAGTTGAGGATGGCTTGATGTTGATTTTGGTACATTTTGATTTATTTCAAAGAAAAGGGATGAAATTGGCATATTTTGATTGATTTTGAAAGAGTTGAAAGTGGCTTGTTTTGAAAATGGCACTTTATGGTTTTGTATGAAAATATGGTTTTTGGGCATACTTTGACGGAACATAACTTGGACTACGGATCTCTGATTTGTGCCAAATCTGTTTAGAAATGAAATTGGATCCGGGATGTCCATGCCGTTCGAAGAACAGGTGGAAAACGATTTAAAATGAGAAAGTTATGTCTGTCGGAAGAGTGGGGGTTGAATCTGTAAATTCTGCAGCTTTTAACTTAGAAAATTTTTAGCAGAATGACCCTCCGCGCATAGGCGCACTTGGCGCGTACGCGCCGTTCTTCATGAAAGCACCATCCATGCGTGCGCGTGGTGTGCGCAGGAGCGTCGATGCGCTGCACCAAATGCCCAGCTATTTTCCAGAGAGTTGTGCCAGAGTTGTGCCAGTTTTGTGCCTGGGGCGCAAGAGCACCCACGCGTACGCGTGGCTGACGCTTGCGCGTCGTTTGGCTATTTTTCAACCCGCGCATCCTCGCATCGATGATTTTTGTGGCCATCAATGTGTGCGCGTGGAGTGCGCGTACGCGTGGCCCTGTTTTCATCCCAAAGTTGATTTTTGAGTTTTAAAAGCCAAATTTCATACTTCTAAGCCTCCGATCTCACCACTTATGTCTTAAATCATTATGTTATGCCTAACAATGAGAAAAAAGGAGCTAGTGAATGTGGCAAATTGCGAGTGAAGCAAGGGAAAATGGATGATCATTGAGGATCAAAGATGATTAAGTGAGATGCGGTGGATGGCGGTGGAAGTGCTGGTTATGCCATGGGCCGAAAGGCCGTGATTGTTAATGAATTGGCTGGTTATGGATTTAACCGTGAACCGGATGGCTGGATTATTGCCGTTTGACGGCGGAGCCATGATTATGGCTAAGTATAAATGTATATATACTATTGAATAAATTGTGAATGTTGCACTTCCACTATCGGATATGAGAGTTTCCCTGGGAGAAAGCAGTGGCTAGCCACCACGTGCTCCAGGTTGAGACTCGAAGCTCTGTGACCCGATGTCGTCAGGGTGGCTGGGCACTGTGAAAGCCCCGGATGAGCTCACCCCCATAAATATTCACCAGTGAGGGTGATGGATATGGATCATGATTATGATCAAATTTATATTGAGTATAACTCGAGTTGGGGGGACACGACAGAGGGACAGTCCAATGGTTAGCTACCAGGACTTGTCGGGTTGGATCTATAACCGACAGATGATATCATCAGCCATTAGGGACAGGCATTCATCATATGCATACTATGTGAATTGATTGAGATTGCCTATTTGACTGCATATTACTTGCTATTTGTCTAAATGCCTTAATTGTTTCTATTTGTATATCTCTTGTCTGATATAACTGTGTTTGCTATATTATACTCCTGCTAGTGGTTGGGAGGTCTGAAGGAATTGGAAAGGGAAGTATTAGTTAGATTGAAGGATCTTTAGTCAGTTGCCACTTACGGTTTAGCTTGTTTATAAGCTTTGATATTATCTGGAGGAAGTTCTAGGAATGCCTTCGGCTTTCCTCTATTATTATGTATTATATATGTGGAAGCTGTTACCATGCTGGGGACCTCTGGTTCTCACCCATGCGGATTTTGTGGTTTTCAGATGCAGGACGCGAGGCTTCTCATTGAGGCATGCTGGAGACTTCTTGATTAGCGAAGATCCTTGTTCTCGGGACTCTGTTTTGATTTTTTTGATTTCTCTTAGATACTTCTATCTCCATTGAATAATACAAACTGTGATGACTCCTCTTAGAGGGGATTTTGGAGAATAGGTTCTTTGTTTTTATGTCCCTTTGGGTTTCCTTTGGGGTTTCCTTATTTTACTATATATATATTGTTATGCTCAGACCGGTTATCTTTGCATCCGGATTTTGAGTTTTGATATTCCCGTTTTTGACACTCTTTTGTATATATATATAATCTCGCGTTAGCTTATCCTTTGCTCGTTACGTTATCGATCGGAGTGTTGCGCTTTCGAGTTGCGATTTTTGTTTACCCCTTTTTTCTACAAAGGCTCCTAGTTATGATCAATCATTCATACTACTATACGTACTAAATTTGTGTTTTAGAGGTCGTAATACCTTACCATCTCTGAATTATGACTTAAGCATAAGACTCTGTATGGTAGGGTGTTACACTCTCCATTAATGTTTTCGTCCAAAACTAACGGATTTTGCCGAACGTGTCAAGTGTAACACCCTACCACACAGAGCTTTATGCTTAAGTCGTAAATCAAGGGTAACAAGGCATTACAATACCTAAAACAAAGATACATACATAATATTTTAAGAATACACTACAACAAAATTCATTTTTAGCGACAAACTTTTAGCGGCAATAATACAATGGCTACTATTTCTTTTATTTAACTTATATTTTTGTAGCCATTATACATTTGTCATTATTAATACATGTTATAATGGCAATTATTATTATTGCCACTAAATTATTACTTCTTTTACTTTTATATTTATTTTTTCAAATTAATAACGGCCATTGTTATTATTGCCGGTAAACGTATTCCTATTTACCTAAACTAAATTGATTGAAAAAAAAAACTGTTCCTGTGTTGGGGTTTGGTTCTTCAGAAGACTCACTTCCCTCCGTCACTGCCTTAATGGAACTCACTTCCCTCCATCATCGACCATCACCGCCATAGGCCTTGCCACCGCTGACAGCCGCCATCCATCGTCCTACACTCATTCAAACTGCATCTCTATTCCTCCACCTCAGATCTGCGTTGTAAATTCCTGATTCCTTTGATCCAAATCGGAAAACCAAAAAATAGTGTCAGTGTTGTGCCATGGAAGCTTGAGCTCGTAGTTTTGGTGTGAGTCCTGCGACTGCGATACTTTTCCTTCTCTTTCTTTCTCTGCTTACAATGAAGGACTCCGAATCCCATTCGCCTTCTGTCGTTCGCCTCACATCGGTATGTTTCTTATCTCTCTCATTCATTCGAATCTTTTTTTTCCCCAATTCTCTACAATTAGGGATTTTATGTAATTGCGAATTTATTATTTTGGAGTTTGGACCATTCAATTCTTGGTTGAGGAAAGATGAATATCTGTCATAATTATGTATTTTGGTCCTTGTTTGTGAAAATTTTTTGCAGGGGGCAAGAAATTCTGCACCACCACTGATACATTGACTCAGCGGGAGCCTGATTCAATGCTGGCTGCTATGTTCAGTGGTCGCCATACTCTCTTCCTAGATTCTGATAAGGCAATGTCAAATTCTGTCTTTCTTTGTTTCTTTGTTTATACTTGTATATGGTTTCTTCAATTATGCACGTTTGGCTTTGTTTATTGATTTGGTGAAAATTGCAATGACTGGTTGTAGGGATATGTCTTTGTTGACAGAGATGGTAAACACTTCCATCACATTCTTAATTGGTTGAGAGATGGTGTGGTTCCCATTCTGGAGGACTCTGAATATAATGGAAGGAAGGAAGGAAGGAAGGAAGCTAAAGGTCAATTGGGATTCACCACTCTTGACACCCGTAAGTATTAGATCTTTTCCAATTTCTATTTCAGTAACGATTAATGGTTTCACTCACTCCCTTAGGCATAGATCGTGTTGCCGATCCCTTCAGATCTACTTCTGCAGATTCTATCTAATTTCTTGTAATTAGAATGGCAATCAAATGGTTCACGATATATCCATTTAGCGTTTATTATTTACTTTTTTTTATTTTATGAAATATTGAAGCGAACAAGGGAGGAATCCAAAAAGCAAGTGCATTGCATTGCATGCTGAGTAAGAGTTTGTGGAGAGTGAGTGTGGGATTAAAAAAGGGAATTCAAAATTCAGGGGGTGACTTGCCCCAATCTGGTGGTGAGTACAACCCTTATCACGCACCGCGCAGGGTCAATTCCAGCCATGGCATGATGATCGATGACGACAAGGAGGCTGGTTCTTTGGGGCCTTACCATGACAGGCCAAGAACTTTCCTCAACATGCGCACCAAACCTTACACCCACTGGTAAATTAACTCCACTACCACTGCTTCCTTCATCATCTAATTTCAACCATTTTCTCACTCCCATCTTTCTGCAGATATTTCGTATTCTCCTGGGAATAAATGTCCGTGTTCTATTCATTCTTTTGCTCCTCGAATTTGGGACTATCTTTTACATGGGAGCCAGTACATCTCCCATCATTGTCTTTGTCATCTCTATTTGTATTCTCAGCTTCTTTGTGTCTATATATCTTACAAAGTGGGTGCTTGCAAAGGATGAGGGCCCCCTGAAATGGTTCAGGTAACTCTATTTCCTATGCTTAACTTTTTATGTCCTGCTCCCACAAACATTCTAGATTTATATTCCCTTTTATTGAATTCTGGTCTTCATTTCGGTTACTGGATTTTTGCAATATGAAATATTGATATAGAATGTGATGCGAATCACGTAGAACAACTATATCTTTTTTATCAAATAGAGAGAAGTTGATTGTTGTGGATTCTGTAAGAGAGGATGAGGTCGATTGTTGTAGGTTGTATCCCTGGCTAAAACAAAAGTGGCATTTCATCCATAGTCTTTTGACAGAACAATTTAGCATTAATATAACTTTCATGTGGTTTTTATAATAGTAGAAAAATTTAGAATTCTCATTCAATTTTCTCAAGTTTAGTTGATTCGAATTACTGAGCATTAAGTAGCCACCTATATATGACAAGATGATGAAAACTTGTCTAGAGAGTTAATTGGAAGAAGAAGACAAATAAGCAACAAAGGCACTAGTGCAATACCCTAAAATTAAGTTTTCAGTTACTATTATAATTTTCTCATAATGCATTAGGATACTTGTCAAACAATTACAATACATCATATTAAAATAATAAATTAAATACTCTAACCTAAAGGCCCAGTAGAAAATTCTTTAATTATCCACAAGTGTACTTTCAGTTACTGCTGATTATATTATTATTATATCTTTTTTTCATGGATATATTATATTACTACTTTTTTTTAATCAAAGATAGGAGACTCGAACCCGCAACCTCTTAATTGAGTATGGGGAGACTATGCCATTTGAGCTATTACTCATTGGCCAAAATGTGAAAGATCGGATTCGAACCCTCCTCATGAAGGAGAAAAATGATACTCACAACCACCAAGCTGTTAAGCTTGTTCTAAAATTTGGAAAGATAGGAGACTCGAACCCGCAACCTCTTAATTGAGTATGGAGAGTCTATGCCATTTGAGCTATTACTCATTGGCAATTTGGAAAGATAGGAAACTCGAACCCGCAACCTCTTAATTGAGTATGGGGAGTCTATGCCATTTGAGTTATTATTCATTGGCTTAAAATTTGGAAAGATAGGAGATCGAACCCGCTACCTCTTAATTGAGTATGGGGAGTCTATGCCATTTGAGCTATGATCATTAGTGTTAGAGCACTCTTTATCATTTCTTATGTACTATGTGGAACCCCCTACCATTTATTACTTATTTGAATTAATATAGTACTAGTAACTTATAAGGGGTTATTATTCTTGTGTTTAAAGGATGTTAATGGTGCAATTATTGATTCAACGTTTTTGTTATTTGTGTTTTCAGTGTTATCTCAGCATCTAGCCTTTTGATACCGCCAAGGTTAAAGTTTTTCTGAACACCCTAAAATTAAGCTCTGTTAATATGGTATCATACCATGGTTAATGTTGGTGTGATTACTTCTGTTATTTAGTTCAGAAGTTCTTCTGACTTTTTACAGTTCGCAGTTTACTTGATTTATGGTCTTTCTGACTTGCTTGGCATTGGATTATGGTGGAGACTTGTGCATTTTGATTGATATCTATAATATTGTTCTTGTGGCTAGTTTGATGCTGCAAAGTTAAAGAAGCTTAGAGCAAACTTCAAGCCGAATGGTGGTACTGTGACTGCTGGCCATGCTTCTAGCATAAGGTCCGTCTCTAAAATCTAGAGTGCATTCTTTATTCTTATGTGAATTCATGGGAATGGTTCCATGCATCATTACAAGAAATTCGATTAGTTTTAATCATACCATTCTAGAAAACTGTGATATAACAATCACAAGGTTGTGAAGTGCATGCCCTTTTATTGATAATGAACTGGTTTATGGATTTGACTAGTGATGGAGCTGCTGCGATAGTGCTAGTGAGTGAAGAGAAAGCACGTGAGCTCAGATTGCATGTAATAGCAAAGATAAGAGGATTCGCGGATGCGGCTCAGGTCTTGTAACTGATTATTCTAAACTGTTTTGATCTTGACAAATATGATCATGTAGAGCTGAATCAAAATGATTCTTACAGGAACCTGAATTATTTACAACTGCTCCTGCCCTTGCAATACCAAAAGCTATATCAAATGCTGGTCTAGAGGCTTCTCAAATTGATTATTATGAAATAAATGAAGCTTTTTCTGTAAGGAATACAGCACCCTTTACTCATTCATTCTTATTTTCTTTATCTTTTGTTCTTCTAATTTCTTCTATACAGGTTGTGTCTCTTGCAAATCAGAAGCTTCTTCGTCTTAGTCCTATGAGTTTTCATGTGACTAAACTAGTTCTTTGCACATTAATCTGACATTTTCTTTTGGCTAACATGGCTGCTTCTCCAATTTGATTCCTTCATTCTGCCCCATTACATGACTAAATATTGTATATAATTCATGCATTTCTTATTAAATGCAGGACAAACTTAATGTACATGGTGGAGCTGTATCATTAGGCCATCCACTGGGTTGCAGCGGGGCTCGAATCCTAGTTACATTAATAGGGGTAAATTGCAATCTTGGTTACTCTAAGCATCTTATTCCTTTCACATGTATATGAACCAACTTGGGTTCGGCTGTTTTAGGTATTGAGACAGAAGAATGGGAGATATGGCGTTGCTGGCATCTGCAATGGCGGAGGCGAAGCATCTGCACTTGTCCTTGAGCTCATGTAAGCACTTTTTTACCTTGCCAAATAACATTACTCATTGAAAACCTTAGTTGAATCAAGTATTCATCTTGCTATTCTTTTTTTCTATGTATATCTGTTAGGACTCGTATGCCATTCAAAGCTTTGAGAGAGGAATAGCTGCTCAAAATGCTGGTCATTTTTCTTGGGAGATAGTTCTGGTGTGATTTCTAACTGCACTGAACTGTTGATAGGTTTAACTGATATCACTGACTAGTGTTTCAGCATGTCTTAATGTTCTAAAATCTCACTAATTTTGTTTTGTTATCAGATACTTGGTTTAGCATGTCTTGATGTTCTGACTAGTGATCCCTTGATGATTTTACATACTTGTGTTAATGATATATGGTTATTATTGTAGCAGAGGCAGCTATTCTGTTGAACCAGGATCTTGTCTTTGGCACCACACCAATAAAAGACTTGGTCAGGCAAATGGAGTACACATTTTGGCATTTTGGTCTAAACATGTTGGGACAAAGTCCACTTTGTTTTCTAAATATATAATGTAGATTTACTTTTAAATTCTTTTTTTTTTGTAGTATTTGTGTTGTTTAAATTTGTATTATGTTTTATTACTTTTTAAGAAAAATTTGTGTATAAATATTTTGAATTTAATGAAATATTTCATTTTATATTAATTAATTTTAGTGTATTTATATTACGTACAATAATAATAATTTTTGGTAAAAATAATTTGAAATTTTAAAAAAATGATAGGTTGTCATTTCTAAAAGAGTGAACATAATTAAAGTTTTAATATTTTAGTGGCAATAGTAATGGCAACTAAAAATGAATAACATTACAATTTTAGAATTATTTTTAATGGCCATATAAATTGCCGGTAAAATGGGTTTTGGCGGCAATAGTAATGGCCACTAAAAACTGAATAACATTGCAATCTTAGAATACTTTTTTGTGGCCATATAAATTGCCAAAAAAATAGCCGCTAAAAATTATATACTTTTTGCGGCCATTAAAAAGGTCTTTACTAGCAAATGTTATAATTGCCGCTAAAACCTTTTAGCGGTAAAGCATAAGACGGCTAATGTCTAATTGCCGATAAATGTATTAGTGGCTATTTTTATTGCCGCTAAAAGTAAAATAAATGGCCGCTAAAAGTGATTATTTTTGTAGTGATAATGATATAACTATGAGCCTGTAAAGAAAAAATAACAAAATGACGTTCGTTATCACGCACGAAGCATTAAAGATAGGAAGCATTGATATATAGAAACAAAAGATATATAAGAACTAGTCTCGACCTGCGAAAAAAAGGCCAGCTAGAATATTACAAAACCAAAAGTGTACAAAGTACATCCTAGCTATTTCTCCAAAATAAAACCTCTAAAAGGAAATATACAATACAGTATTCAAAAGCTTAGGAAAGTATTACATAGAACGAGGTAAACTCCAAAAATAAAGTCTTACTTGCTTTGCCAAAAGGAATCCTGCACACTCAATGAAGTGCATCACGTTCTGTGTCTGAAAAACAAAAAATCTACGACAGGTAACAACCCAAAGGTTTCCATTAGGATAATAGTTCCAACTACAGACTATATAAAGAGACATGAACGCGCTAGGAAATTCTAATCTCCAAACTCACAGAAGTTCAAGACTAGGGTTCTCTCTAATCCCAACAGGGTTAATATAATAAATTCTCAGCTATATCAGTGATCTCTAATCTTAGTTCTTCCCAATACATCTCAGCATCTTTATATCCAATATCACAGTTGATCAGTCATCATTACTCTCAATATCATAATTGTTTAATTCAATAATTTAGTATCCAATTCAGTTCAGTAGCAGCAAACATAATTAATTAGCAATACAAGACAAACACAAATAGGAAACAAATATAGCAAGTAATACAATTAGTAATTAACAGAATATTCAAATATGCAAACCAAATACAATATGTACACTCAAATAATTTTCAAATAGATGTACATGACGTATGAATATCCTACTGAGCATGAGCTCACTTGTTGGTTAAATTACCAGAATCCAATACAACATATTCGGTAGCTAACCCAGACATTATCTGTTAGTTGTGCATACCCTGGAGGAACATAAACAAAGGAGAGTGTCTTTTCACCTTCTCTTGGAGGAATTACAAAGGAGTGTGCCTGTCTACATTCAAAGGAGTATGCCTTTTTACCTTGCAACCAGAGAAAGATGTGGGGGAACAATATGAAGGAGAGTGTCTTTCCACCTTCCCCACATCCATACCATAACAAGAGAGGGAATCATTCATCCTCAACTTNTCACACTCTTGAGATATAGTGCCCACCACACTTCACAATCAGAAATTGAATCGAAGAAAATCCTCAACATTCTATTCATTTACCCGATGTAACAAGAGAGGGAATCCTCAACCCTACTTGTCCACCGCAACAAGAGAGGAAATCCTTCATCCTCAACTTGCCTATTCGTGAGTGGGATCAAATCATTGTTCTCATTGTGGGCGGGACAAGATCAGCATTCCCACAACATCACACTGCAACCACGAACAAGCGGGATGGAACCACCGTCCTTACCCGGTGCAAGTGTCAAATCAATATGCAAGCGGGACAAAACTCACAATCTTGCCACGCAAGCGGGACAAATCCCCGAACTTGTTAATTAATAATCATTATCAATCTCAAACATGCAAGCAGGATAAGGCCACTTTCCTTGCAAAATTGGTCATTTAGACTACAATCAGTCATGATCATTTACTTAAGTTAGTTTCATAAATTATTGTATTTTTCAACCCATATAGTAATTTATGCACCATGCTCACAGTAATTTATGCACCATCCTCACCGTGGGTGGGACAAAATCACCATCCCCACGTAGTAATTTACACACTGAGCAAGTGGGATGATACCACCGTCCTTGTCAGGCAAATAATCTATTTCACACTTAAAACCAATTCACAATTTTATCCAGTTTCGGAAGATACGACCTAACATAACCCCATCTATTCATTAACTAATCAACCTCATTATTCCATAAGCGAGATAAAACCACCATCCTCACCGCAGGAGGGACAAACCTCCATCCCCGTAATATTTCATCCGGTTAACTAAATGTTTATTCGGGAATTAATCTGTTTGTTTTATTATATCCCTCTCCATTATATTCAAAGCTTATTAATTAGTTATTCAACTTCATGCTAGGATAAACAGGGATTATAAACATGTTGGAAAGGTTAAATAGTTCAAAAACAGCATTTTGGCCAAAAGTGGGTAGTTGTGCGTACACGCAACTCGTGTGTACGCGCGGAACTTAGTTCAGAAAATTGGGGATTTTCAAGTCATGTGTACGCAGGACTCTGGATTCATGCATGCATATGAGTGAAACCTCTATCTACTCCAAATTCTGCAAAATCTGTAATTTTTAGTTTCAAACTCCAATTTTCAAATGTTCATAATTTTTGCTACAAAATTTATTTATCTTCCGTTCTTAGACGGTTTTAAAGCTCTCATCACCAAGTTCAATTCAAGATAAGTTTCATTTAAATCTGAACTCCGAGCGCTAAATTATGCCCCCGTTGAAGTTAGTTAAATTTTACTTTTTTACCTAAATTTTTTGCATAACTCAATTTTTACCATTTCTCAACTCTTCATTTTAAACCAATACCAAATGCTTATGTAACACTCAACTCAAATCATATCTTATTTAGTTCGCTCTACATCTCATCCGATCAATAGATTCTCACCCAAGTCATCATTTAATTTTTTCGTTAAACAACTTACACAATTTCACCAAACTCAACTAACACACCATAACAAAAAACTAATTCACACTCCATTCACAACCTCTATTTCCAAAAGTCAAATCATTTAGGTTCAAAGCTCAAACCAATAATTCTCATCCTCATAGACTCCAAAATCAACCATCAATCACTCCTCACAATTTAATTTCATATTTTAAAGTAAAACAATTCAATTTTACACTTCATTTGCAATAATTCAATCTCAATAAACATATCACAACATAGTCAATTTTGCCAAGCTTATCAAGGCTTATCCAATTATGGCCTCTGATCCAAAAATCTATCTAACACAGGCGTAACTCACCCAATCACGACCTCCGGCCCAATTTTCATATCAATCACCATAATAGGCAATCAAACGCAACATTCATCAAAATCAAACACACACACACACACAGAGCTTATCAAAACTCCGATTCTCAAAATCATAAGCACATTACATCATTCAACACAATCGTTCACATTAAACATATATCATTAACCACATCCACCATTCAACACTATACTAGGACATTTAACCTAGATTTTCACATAACCTTACATAAAGTCTACCCGAAACCAAAACCCGTACCTTATTAACGGTGGTTTTCCAACTCATGGATTTTCTCTCCGGATGGATCCAAGCCTCAATTTTCCAACTCCACCAAGAACTTCACAATCAACCCAAGCATCCAACTCACACCAAATCAAACCCTTGACTCTTCTTCCTCTGCCAATCCAAGCTAGGCATTCAAGCAACTCTAATAAATCCAAATCCACCAAATTCTCCACCTAGGGTTCATATAAAATAGAAGCTTGAAGAAGAAAAAAGTCACCTTACCTTATCCCACTCGAAATTTGGATGAAATCCAACTATAATCCATGCTAAAGCTTTCCTATTGCATCAAAATCACAAAATTTCAACATTAAACCCTCCAAAAATGCAAAATTAAGAAAGAAATAGAAAATTGACTAAAGATTTCAAAATTTCTTACCACAGTAGTTAAGTAGAAACAAAGAGAAAGTCGAGACAAATGCGTAGTTCCAAACGGATTGTTGATCGGAGCTACGGTTTATGAGATATGTGGATTTAAAGTGATGAATGAATAGTGAATTAGAGGCCCGTTTGTAATTTAGCCCATTGGCCCTACTTAAGGTCAAACCTTTAAGATAAGTGTTTCGGTTTTTGTTCTAAATATTTTTCTTGTCATTTTTACAATTTTAATTTTTTCACACGCTGTACTGGACAGATTTAAGCCGGTATGGTTAATTTTAATGCCGATGCACATTTTTTCGCAATTAATTATATTTTCGCGCTCAAATTAATCCTCTAAGTTAAATCTTCACTGATAATTTTTTAGACTATAAATTTTAAATTTCTAACCCCTTTTTGTTCATAATTAATTTATTAATTTATTAATTATCTATTATTTATTATTTTTTCGAATCTTACATTAAGGAATCATTCCAAGGGACCAAACACCCCATACCGATTCAGTAATGTGCTGTAGTAAAATAGGACAATTAAACCCCTGAAAAAATATTTTAGAAAATACTTAAACTCCTAACTAATTTAAACATAGACACATAAACCCATAATGAACTATGAAGTAGGATAAGAATCCCTAAATTTTAACAAATTGTTATATTTGCTGCACTAGTTGCTAGCCTTGGTTGGTGGCAGCCTTAGTATCTTGCTCCTTCTTCTCTTCCCTTTTCTCTGCAAAGTCTTGATATGAGCGCAGTAAAAGCTACTTCATCAAGTTGAATCCCTTTCAATCATTTTCTTCTTGATCTCCAATACAAATTTTATATCCCCATATTTGCAATATGCATCTATTATTGTTATGAACGTGATCTTGTCAGATTTTAAACCTCTCTCACTCATCTCATTCACAAATTTCCTAGCTTCCTTCAAATCGCAGATCTTGCAAAGCTCATTAACCAGTGCATTGTACGTGATCAAATCTGGCCTAATGCCTTGATTAATCATTACCTAAAAATTCTTTCATGCCAAATTAATTTTTCATATTTACATTGTCTGTCAATGAAAATGGTGAAAGTAACATAATTTGACACCAACCATTTCTTGCATATGTCATCAAACAAAATCTTTACAACAGAAGAAGAAGAAGAAGCAAGGAACTAAAACTACTACCAACCAAGGCCAACAACCAGTGTAGTAGCAGGTGCAGTAGCAGGTACAATGACTTGTTAAAATTTAGGGATACTTGTCCTCCTTCATAGTTCATTATAGGTTTATGTGTCTATGTTTAAATTAGTTAGGAATTTAAATATCTAAGTTTAAAAATTTTTTCAGGAGTTTAATTGTCCTATTTTTTCATCATATTGCTAACACGGCAGGGATATTTTGTCCTTTAAAATGATTTTTGGACACGTCATCAGCTAACGTAACACGTCGGCAAAATTCGTTAGCTCTAAACAAAAATATTAACGGAGAGGGTAGAATATCTGACGGAGTTAATCATTAGGGACCGAAATGTCATTTTTCCAATCAATGAGGGATGAAATGAGAGTTAGCAAAATAGTTAGGAGCCGGGGAGGGTTTTACTCAATAATTAACAAAATCTAAATCTAAATTAAATTCAATAGGTATAAAATCAACAAAACTTTTTCAATCTCATCCCAAATGAATAGATATATAGTTTCAATTTTTAATAAAAAATAAAAAATTAAAATGATGACAAAATACACATAACACCATCATCTTGGGATAGAAGAAGGCTATGAAGATGATAATGGAAAACAAGGAAGAGACTTGCAGCGACAACAATTTGTTGGGCAAGAGGAGATGACAGTGACGCGATGACAGAAGGAAGACGAAGTAGATGCGTATAGTATAGATTTGCCTTTGCGCTTAGTAATGACGGCAAGTTAAAAGAAGGAGGAGACAACGATGACGCGGTGACAGGAGAAAGACGAAACAGATGCGTACAGTCCAGATGTGCGAAAACAACACAAAAGAGAGGGTGAGGCAGAGGAGACATTTTTTTTGGAGATAAACGGTGTCGCTTGAGAGAGGATAGAAGGTAACGCCATTAAAGCTCAAAACTAACAACAATACAGGCCAGAAAAGACTACTCTGTGAGAGAGAAAAACAAAAACGTCTAGAGTTTTAAATAAAATTGATAAAAATAGAATTATAATAGTATAAATTTGTACAAAATTTAGTATCTTAAATAAAAAATTTGTGTCTCAATATTTTAAGAAGACACAAAATATATTTATTTTACGAGTCCACCATCAAGGGATCCATGTCGGAACACATAAGCAAATCTTTCTTCTCTTAGTCAAGACCGAGTGGCTATTGATTGTATATCTTTCTCTCAAACACACAACCACATCTTTCTCTCTGCCTTAGCAATTAGCTCTCGATCAGTCGATCTGATTTTCTTCACGCATGGTATGGCCCAAGGGAAGCACAAGCTGCAGCAGCATTCGCATGCAGTTCGGTCAGACACATGACAGCTTTGGAGCATCTCGCTGGGTGCGAGAAAGTGTCAGCAGTTGGCTGAGTGTGAGAAGCTGCAGGCGGCACATCCACCATCAAACACTTCTATAGTTCTATTCCCTATATACGAATATCCATTTCAAATTAAATTATGTCTGCATGGTTCTATAATATTTTTAATTCATTTGAAAAAAGATTAATTTCCACTTGACAAGCGGTGCCAATACAATTCTAAATTTTATGGTTAAGAAAGAATAAATTGACATTATTGTCAAACAATAATAATAAGGTAATGACTAAGCACATAAATATTTCATGTAAATATGATGACTTATTAGATGGTTTAGTTGTTTAGTATTAGATATGTTTTATTGTAATCGTTATAAAATATTTTCATACAAGTAATTGATTATTAGGCTTAAAAAATTCAAAGCGATATATGTACATGATGAACGATAAAAAAAAAAAAAATTAGTGACATTCAACCGACCAAATCCAATATAAAAGAATTTCTAATATATCAAAACAGTCAATAATGATAAATTTAATAAAAAACAAAAATTCTTGCCGTCCTGTTGATGGACAAAACACCATTTCCGAAGCTGAACGTCATCTGCAGGAATGTCCAATTTTTATTTTATTTTTCCTAAAGAAAATTCTGTTATATTAGTATGATATAACATCTTTCTTTAGAGACAATATACAAGTAAATTAAATTGTTGACCAACAAAAACAAACAATAAGTGAACGGAAACTATTGTAGATTTCGTACATAGTACTGATGCAACATGGATGGATGCAATTTGGAGGCTTTTCAAACCACTTGATGAGTGCTTCCTACGCCACCGTTAAGTATTAACCT
>NC_029794.2:93941245-93942714 GCF_000816755.2 Arachis ipaensis
TCTTTTTTTTTTCTTTTTTTTTTTCTGTTTAGTCACAAAAAAAAATTAAAAGAGATTTGAATCCAATCCTAAACCAATATGATAAAAATTAGGTAAGATCGGATTACTTCAACATATAATTAACATATATAATTTAAACATTATATATAATTAATTATAAGATAAAATATATTTTTTGTGTCTAACATTTTTTAAAATTTTTTAAATTATTCCTAACGTTTAATTTGATTAAATTTTATCCTTAACATTTTAGTAAATTCCAATTTTATCCCTGCTGGCAATATTTTAAACAGCCAATAATTAGTTATATTCTCTCCCAATTTTACCCTTAACCAAAATACTAATTTTAACCCCAATTCACTCGAGAATTCTAATTTAACCCCAAACCTCTTCAATTTCACCCTCCATCATCTCAGCCTTCTCTTTTCTCACCATCATCACCTCCCTTCTACCATCATTGGCGGCGCCACAACAACAGCTGGGTTACCACAACAACTATCGGCCTGCATCCTCGCCATGTGGCGACTCCAACGCAGCCGGCAATTAGCCCTGCCTCGATCTTGCCTGAGAGAGGCATGGTGGTGGCGCTTCCGGAAACAGGGGAAGGGACAGACCACTTCTGTTTGAGAAGGTCATAAAGTAAAGTCCCATACGAGTACTAGAGTAGAGTGTCTGGCTGAGGACGATGGCGAAGATACCAGAAAAGAAAGCAGTGAGGCCTTCTTGCTGGACGAGATTGACACCGACGATAACAAGCCCGACACGAAGAGGTCGGGTGATTTGCGGAGGTGGTGAGACGTGGATGGATCAGGATCCAGTTTGGAAGGTGAGTACGGGTCGAAGGGAAGGTACAGAGGTTGGATTTGACTCGCCTTGGAGCTGCATGTGGACCTTGATGAGGTCGAGTGGGTGGGTTGAACAGCCTGCAACGTTTGAAGCTATATCTTCTTCTACAAAACCCTTAACTCCCATGATATTGTGGTTGTGCGAAATCGATGAATTAGGGTTAGTGTATATTAGAATGAAAAGAATGGATTAGAGAGTAACTGAGATTATTGGAACCAATTGGAGTTGGAGATATCACTAGAGACCATAAGATGGAAATAGAGGCCATTGGCTATTGAACTTAGTGGCCCCTTGGTCGGTTGGTCTAGAACTGGAAGCTGAGGTAGGATGGAGTGGGAGTAGCACGATGAGGTTGGTGTCTAGTTGAGTAAGCGGTCGGGTGACATCTTTGCAGCGCCGGAATCCTTGCAGTTGTTGTGGCGCCACCAATATGATGGTAGAGGGGAGGTAATGATGGTGAGAGAAGAGAAGGATGAGATGATGGAGGATGAGATTAAAAGGGTTTGGGGTTAAATTAAAATTTTTGAGTGAATTGGAGTTAAAATTTAGATTTTGGTTAAGGATAGAATTGGAAGAAAATAATTGATTAATTATTGATTGTTTAAAAAATTTGCAAAATTTGC
>NC_029794.2:93942813-93951922 GCF_000816755.2 Arachis ipaensis
AAAAAAGTGAATTATTTTTTTTTTTTGAGAAATGCTATTTGTACACTAAAATTAGCTATTAAAATTAGCTACCAATGTTTTTTTTTTTTGAATTAAAAAGTGCTCAACACAACAAGGTGGAGCAAACAGAGATAAGAAACATAAGACAACTTAAATAAAAGCCATCAACCCCTCGTCATTTTCAATGTTGCCATCAACAACCAAAAGGAGTACCACCAAGCCACTCGTCGGATAGCGAAAAGGACCTATTGATGATTTCCACCACTTCTGAGCCATGATTATTGAAGACACGATCATTTCTTTCCAGCCAAATTGCCCAGATTACAGCAAAGAATCCAATCAACCACCTCTTTCTCTCAACCTTTCTATGTGAAGCATGCGCCCAGCTCTCAAAATGTTGCTTCAGTGTTTCTGGTACGGCCCAGGACCTTCCAAGGGCGAATAGCCATGCACACCACACCTGCCAAGTGAGCTCACAGCCAAGAAACAGATGGATAGCTGACTCAACAGTCTTGCAACATAAAGGACACATATTATTGAGCTGGCCAATAACCCCTAGCCTAGGAAGCCTTTCTTTAGTATTCACCCTCCCAATCAAGACAAACCAAGAGAACAGTTCAACCCTTTGCGGGACGAAGCCCCTCCAAATAACACTAGTGAAGCTATAGCTAGTTATTTTCTCTGGGAGGACTGCTTCCTACAACCCCTTCACAAAGGAGTTAGTTGAGAAAATACCAGTTCTGTCAAATTTCCAAACCACCTTATCCTCTCTCTCCGTTGTTAGCTTAACCGAGTGTAGTATCTCGTGGAGGTGATTCAAAAGTTTCAGCTCCCACTAAAACACCTGTCTCCTCTACTGGAAGCTCCATATTCACTCCAACCCATCCCAAAACCTGCAGTCCCCTATAACAGAACCTTTAAGATTCGAGACCGAGAAAAGTCTTGGAAAAAAATCTTTCAAGACCCCATCAGGGAGCCAGACGTGCTCCCAGAACCAGGTTGTTCTGCCGTTCCCAACCTCCATTGATAGGCCTCTGATCATCGTCTCTCTAACTTGTGGCTCTCTTATTTGAAGCTGATAGATATCCTTCCAAGGACCCCCTCTTTTGGGAACAGGTTGCCCATGCAGCATCTCAGAAGGATTCATGCTATTACAAGAACAAACCACTTTCTTCCAAAGGGGGCACTCCTCTTTCGAAAACCGCCACCACCACTTAAACAGAAGAGCAGTATTCCGAAGCACTGCATCTCCTACTCCCAAACCACCCACCTTTTTAAGCGCCATTACTCCCTCCCACCTCACTAGTGGCATCCCCATCCTCCCATCCTCTTTACTCCACAAGAATCGACGTTGTAAGGAAATCAATTTCTCTGCTACTGCCTTTGGCATCTTGTACAAGCTCAGATAGTATATAGGCAAGCTATTAAGGACAGATTTTATGAGCACCAGCTTACCCGCCTTATTGAGTGTCTTTGCTTTTCACAGGCTCAGTTTGTCTTCCACCTTATTAATCACTGGTTGCCACGTTTTCACAAGCCTCGGATTCGCTCCCAATGAGATGCCCAAGTACCGAACAGGGAGGGCTGCCTCCTTACAATCCAGCAAGCAACATATCTTCCGCGTCCATAGCTGTTCACAGTTAACCGGAATGAAACTTGACTTCTCAAAATTAATACTCAACCCCGACATCAGCTCAAAGCACCGCAGTAGACGCTTGTAATTCTTTATGGTCGCTTCCTCTGGAGGGCAAAAAAGAATAGTATCGTCTGCAAACTGTAAGTGTGACAACTCAATGTTATCCCGTCCAACCAAGAGCGGAAGTATACGGCCATTCCTCACCGCCTCTCCGATCATTCGATGAAGAACATCAACAACTAACACAAACAGAAAGGGCGATAAAGGGTCTCCTTGTCGTAACCCCCTTTCCATTTTGAAAGGCTTAGTGGGAGCTCCATTGATAAGAACTGACATGGACGCAGAACATACACACCCCTTGATCCACCTCCGCCAACGATATCCAAAACCCATCTTCTGCAGAACGATATCGACAAAACTCCATTTGACCCGATCATACGCCTTCTGAAAATCCAGTTTAATAATTGCAGAGCTTCGTCTTCTGGACTTTAGCCAATGCACAGTTTCACACGCTATCAAAGCCTCGTCGTGGATTTTCCTGCCCTGCACAAAAGCACTTTGAGTCTCGCCTACTAAACCTGGCATCACATGTCGCATCCTTTGAACCATCACCTTAGATATGACCTTATAAACGTACCCCACCATACTAATCGGCCGAAGATCTTTTATCTCTGTAGCTCCGACGAACTTCGGTGCCAGCGCCACCCAAGTGACGTTCGAGTCCCTAGGTAGCATAGCTGATTGGAAGAACCCCAACACTGCTTCCGTGAATTCCCTCCCAATCTCTGCCTAACACTTTTTTATGAAATTCATGTTATACCCATCACTACCAGGAGCTTTTGAAGACCCATAATCCCACACTGCAGCCTTTATTTCTTCTACACTTGACATCAACTCCAGCTCTGCTGCCTCCTCCCCAATTATTCGCCTAATCAGCCCATCCCGGATCCCAATATTAGGTGAAGGTTCCTGGTGATACAACTCTTTATAGAAATCTCTTATAGCTACCTTGATCCGTGCTTGATTCCTTACTACTCTCCCATGGATCCGTAAGGCTTCAATTCGATTGTTCTCCTACGAGCCGATGCGAGATTATGAAAGTATCTAGTGTTTTTATCCATCTCCTTAGCATTCCTAGACCGTGACATCTGCTTCCAGTGGATTTCCTTTCTGATATACCATTTCTTACAAGAGCTCACAAGCGCCTTCCTTCTCGCCTCCATTGTTCCATCATATACTCCATGACTCACCATATCATCTACCTTCCTGATCTCCTCCTCAAACTTGTTAATCCTTATGTCCAGATCACCAAACTGCTCTCTATGCCATCTCCCCAGTGGGGCCGTCATAGCCTTCAATTTATCCATGAACTGAATCTCCCTGAGACTCCTCCATTCCTCCTTTACCATCCTCAAAAACCCATCGTGAGTAAACCATGAATCCAGGCTCCGAAACGGTCTCGGCTCCCCTCCCAACCTAGTTACGTTCATAATCATTGGACAATGGTCTGACAGCCCTCTTGGACTTCCTTGTAACCTTGTTTTAGGAAATTCTTCCAACCATTCCAAACTAACCAAGACCCTGTCAATACGACTACATGATTGGCCCCGGAACCATGTGAACCGCCTATCAGATAAAACTAGATCCATCAGCTCCATATCATGAACCCAAGATTTAAACTCTGCTACAGACCATGGCAGAGACGTGGCCCCCAGTCGTTCTTCCACTTGGACAATCTCGTTAAAATCCCCCATAAAACAGAACAGTACCTGGCATAAGCCGGACAAGAAGCTTAGCTCTTCCCACACTACAAGCTTTTCCTCCCTATCATGTTCACCATACACCAAACAGAACGCACACCGAAAATTATTCTTTAACAACACTCCATCCACACATAGCCACCTAGCTCCTTTATAGCAACTACTTAAGTTAAAAACCGTGCTATCCCACATCAATAACAGGCCGCCAGAAGCACCTTCTGCCTCCACAAACTCCCAACCCACTCCATCATTACCCCACAACTGCACAACCTCAAATTTAGTCATCACCTCTTTCTTTGTCTCTATTAAGCCTAGCACATGCACATTGAACTTCTTTCTAAAATTTTTGACCATACTCAATTTTTCAGTCCCCGCCAACCCCCGAACATTCCAGGATGCAAAAGTCATTTTAAAACAGTAGTACACACCTATTTTCTATTTTTTGGACGACTTCTTCTAGCCTTTTCTTTCTGTTTAGCCAGCTTCTTCCTCAAAGCGATCTTCTCATTCTGTGCCTGGAATATCGCCATTATATCCTCTTCCTCATCATAAGGCAGCGCTCCAGATTCCACCGCCAGGGTCCAAGCATTTCTGTTTTCTTGTATTTCTTCTGCTCTTTTGGTGCCAGACGTTTCCGAATCACCGTCGCTTTCTTCAACATGTGGGTCAGGCTCGAAACCTGCCAGCAATACTCCCTCCCCCGATCCCTCTGTCACCAACGTCACCGACAGACTGGCCGCTGCACCGGTAACTGGGTCAGCCGCTGCATTACCTTTTGCCAAGCTCTCTTGGCACTATAACCCCCCAGCGCATTGTGCTACTATAGCTACACCCAATTCCTCAGCAATACCACGTTCCCCTACTACTCGGTCATTATCACACTTCCAATCGGTTACCATAATTTTATCATCCTCGCCGTACCCATCAAGCCCAAACTGAACCCCCACGCCATGTCCAACCTTCCCCTTTTCACCCAAATCCCCAGCCACAATAATCCGCCCCGCCCTTCCATCTGTGCCAATCTCCTCAACCACCACCAGGGGCTTCGGTTGCTTAGCAGCAGCCAGGCTGCCTGCCAACACCCGAAGCGGCTTCCCCCTCCCACCATAGGCAAATCGCGCCTTCCTCGTGCACCACCGTAGGTGCCAACCGCGAGCACCCTAACGCGTCCCCTGGACCAACCCTTTCCTCTCGTCTCACCTCCTTGCACGCTGCATGCCCTTCCATGGCTCCTGCAGAGTCATCGGCATATTGTTGGTAGGCACCACTTATTGACCACGTGCCCTCACTCACAGAGACCTCAGACTGGACCTGACCCACTGCCTGTGCCACTTGACAATCAGCCTGGCCCAACTCCCGCCTCCTCACACACCCATCAAGTGGGCTACCAAACTACAAGCCCAATTGAACATCCTTAGAATTCGTTGAACCGTTTTGGGCTACCCCACTAGAAGGAGTCACGTGAACTTCACTTGGACCCACCCATCTCCTACCACTAGTGACGTCCCCTTCAGCCACCTCCCTCCCCGTTGCCAGATCCCAGGACAAAGTCCTCTCTGAGTCAGCGCCCTCATCGTTCGGTGAAGACTCCGCACATTTAGCCTTCGTCACACTGGAAATAACTGCCTTGGTTGTACCTCTCTTCGGTTCAAAATTTAAAAGTTTGTTACTCCACTCATTCAAAATCTCCGAGAAAATTACAACTCGACCCTTCACCGGCTCGTCCTCCCTTGCTGTCCCCGCCATCAACTCCGCCGCTGCATCCCAGCTCACCCTTTGCTCATGACCCCGAGCATCCTCAACAGTACATCCACGACCTCCAGTAGCACAACCTCCTCCAATAACGAGGCCCCGGTTACCTCCCCTACCAACATTCGTCTCATGATCCAGGGAAGCATAGGCTCCACTCCCCACCTCTGTGACAAATGTATCAAACATATCCGTTCCAACAGAGATACCAATTCGTTCATGAATTACCTCATACCTGGCCGTATCAATCAACACACGTCCCACGCTGAAAGACACTCCCGATATTGTTGCTGGATCATAACTCACCACCTCTCCCTACTGTTCACCAATTAATCGGAACGTATCTTCAGACCATACATGAACGATATCCCACTGCATTCGATCCAGACTCTTCTCCTATCACACCGGTCAGTCTCACTCCAACGACAAACACGATAGAAAAATTTCAGGAGGCCATTCATAGTAAACGTTAGAGCCTCATCCGCCCGGCAGTTACTATCGAAAATTAGCAAGGCTTTGTGAGCCCCCAACTCACAAACCTACACCACATGGGGCCACTCCCGTCGAGCTATGGCGTTCAACCGGCTGTAATCAATAGCTTTCCAAGTACTACCAACAATGCTCCGCCGCAACCAGTCCATATTGCTTTCTACCAGTGAAGCCTTAATGACCCGTACCCCCGTGTCCTCTGTACCCTTCGGCCAACACCGTTGCTGAGGATCACTCTTAATTACGTCCAACTGAACCTTGTCCAAATTGACATTTGACTCACACTCGACCACCCTGGCTACCCCAGAATTTCCCTCCTTATCAACAGAGTTCCCACAAACAACCACCCTCTTGTCAGCACCCAACCTCGTACCAGCACTGTCCTGGCCTTTACTCCCCTTGGAGTCACCCCTCCGGAATCTAGCCTCACTAACAAAAATCTCATTTTCCCGTAAGCGCATTCGGTTCATATCCGAGATTGCCTTCAATGCTCCACCTTTCGTAGTATACCGGATAAACGCAAACAAGTACACCAAGCTACCCCTTGTCTTCCTAGATAAGTAAATGTCGTTGATCCTCCCTGTCCAAGAGAACAATCCAAACAACTCCCGCTTCGATATGTCTCCCAGTAGTCTGTCCACGAAGATGGTGAAAGAGTCCTGTTCCAATTGAAGAAACTTTTCTCGATTCCAAACTCTTGGATCCTGAACTAGATGTTGAGTATGCACAGGCCGACCCTGCCTGGTGTTTCCCCACTCCCCACACTCTCTCGCTCTCATGATCTCTCACAATCTTTCTTCATCACTAGCTACCAATGTATTTATATATAAATATATGTGTGATTTAATTTATTTTCATAGTATATTTGTATTTCAATATATATTTTATAATGGTGGCTGATTTTAGTGTACACGTAACATAACCCATTTTTTTTTGTATTCACATTATAAATTATTTGACTATTTAAATGATAATCGTAGCATTCACCCATATATAATATATATAGGAAAAACTTTACGTATATCAGCTACTATTTTAGAAGATCAAAATTTCAAGTGGGATCCGATTGCTTGTAATTTATTTGTCGTGTAATTTTGTTGTAATGTACAAGACTAACCTTATTATGAGAGAGAAAAAGATAAAATTGGTCATCTAGTGTTATGTGGCTCGACATGATTGTGATGTTCTTATTCCTTCTTTGAAACGATGGACTTTGATTAAATTATAAAAAAAATTACACGGGGTATTAGTAACTTATGCAACGAATTATATAATATAATACTTTTGTAAAAGAAAAAAAAAAACAAGATTAACACAGAAATAGTTTTGTATGTGAAATAATTTAAATATCATGGTTTTTTTCTTTAAATGTTAAGATAATCATAGTTAAGAACTTTTAAGATTGTTAAATTTTATATGTTCATGAACTTTTAATATGGTTAAAATAGTCAATTTTTACAAATTTTTGTGTGTTAAAATAGCTAAATCAAAAATAATACTTCATTAAAATAATTATAAATTTTTCTATATCATAAAAATAACAAATCATTTCTAATAAATAAAAAATTGTTTTTATTTTTAAAATTTTAAATAATCTAATTTGTTATTTTTTATTTAAATAAAAAATATTTATTTTCAATTTGCATTAAAAAAATATTTATATTTATGCATATTATTTGTTAATTTAACAACATAAGTTGTAAAATTAAAAAAGAAATAAGTATTTATATGCACAAAATATGAAATAATGAGACAAAAAGAATCACTCTTATTTTCGCAGGCTATTAGGCAAAATTATGGTAACAAATATTTAATTTTAATCATAAATATCAATAAAAAATATTTTAGTTTGTATTCAAATAAAATATAAAAAAATTTAAAAACTAATAAAAATTTAAATTCAAAATAAAAAAATTATGTTTGTAAAAACCTATAAATTTAAACTATGAATTTTGATTTAAAAAAATGGACCTAATATATAACCATTTATGGTAGCACATGAACTTAAACTTTAGAGATTTTAAAATTTGAAATAACAAATAATCATAATAAAATAACTTAAAACGATAAACTAGATTTATACAATATGTAATTGAAAAATGTTAAAAAATAACATTAGTCAAATTATTACTATTATTTAGTTTTTAAAATAAATATAATATAACAAATATGTTGATATGACTATCTGATAATTCAAATTCAAACTCTAAAAAATTCTTAAGTTTGAGTTGTTCTGTCCTATATGTGTCATATAGAAGGTTATATCTTAAGTGTATTTTTTTTTAAATCAAAAGTCTTGATAATAATTTCTTAGCTGATAATAAATTAAATGATAAATTTTAATAAATTGTATAAGATCGTTAATCATTTTGTTTTATATTCATAAATGTGGTAAAATACAACTTTTACTAAATTTGAATTAAAGCATAAATAGAAAAAATGTGACTCATAAACATAAAAGGTTAAAAAAAAGTTTGATTTTGGATTCAGTGATTATATTTATCCATATTACACTTATTTAAATAAAGTACTTGTCATAAATTTTATTAACTTAAGTTACTCTCCCTTTTTGGAATATTTAAAACTCCTAATGAATTAACTTTTTGTTCTTTTACAAAATATAGTATTAATTTTTTTTAAGAGTTTAATTTTGATACTGTGATAATATAAAATATTTTACACAGTCGTACAATCACATCGATTTTTTTAAATGACTATTCACACTGCTAATAAAAATAGTAGTTATTTTTAATGATATAACATTACATAATTAGATGCACATATAAAACTACTTTATATTAACAATGCATCAAAATTAAAATTTTTAAATAATAAAAATATAAACAAAATTAACTATCCTAGCATTATTTTTTATTGTCTTTAAATTTTATATAGATTTTTAATTACCACAATAATTAAAACTTATTTATAATAGTATACCAAATATTTTTTTATCAAATACTGAATACATATTCTTTTACACAATAACTATTTTTTGGTGTATAAAGTATATATGAACAATATAATTAAAAATTAATACGAGATACAATAAAACAAAAACAAAAATAGAATAAACAAAAAATTTCTAACACTGAGTGCATTTCGCTAGAGCCAGATGGTTGGGGAAAAAAAAAGTCATTTTAAGCTTGCAAGAGGAGTGGAGGACAAATTAAGAATTTCAACCTAAAAAAAACTTGAGAAAGGAAGAGTCAGTTGTATGATCTACAAACACTCCAAATCTTCATATGCATAATATGTTTCATTCTCAAATCTGAGCCTTGTGTATTATTTAATATTATATCTCAATGATAATGATAATTAGAATTTCAGACTTCCAACAAAGTACATGTCATACCTGAAAGTTATATATAATAGAAGAAAAAATTTAAGGAATCGACCCTATATACAGTCAAGAGCGGAGAAGCAAGAAAATGCAACGTTGAAAAGTTCTATGCCTCTCTCCGGTTGTGATGTT
>NC_029794.2:93952031-93954842 GCF_000816755.2 Arachis ipaensis
CTTTTTTTAGATTTTAAAAATTCTTTACAATAATTTTATATATTTATTTTTGTTAGATTTCAATTTTTTTTGTTAAATTTTAAATAATTTTTTTATAATAATTTTATATATTTATTTTTATTTAATTTTAAATATTTATTTTTGTTATATTTTTTATGTTTATTTTTAATTGATTTTGAATAATTTTTTCAATTTATTTGCAATCTAATTAATAGTTAATTATTGTGGATTAATACCAGTTGGTTACCTGATATGAGTAATAATAAAAATAGACATATATATGATACATATATATCCATAAACTCGTGAATATTGTAATTTCATGATTAATTAACCAAAGGAAAACTCCAAAAGGGGAAGGGTAATGTCAAGTCAATACCCTTATTAACGCTATTCCATCGTCATCATCTTCCTATTCATAATCATACTCATATATATAGAAAGAGATGAGGTCTATGAGCATTTAAGGGAAAAGGGTGAAAAGTCATAGAGGCATGGGTGTGATGGGAGGAGAAGAAGGGATTGAGGAAGGTAGAGGGTCAAAAGAGCAAGAACACTTTGTGCTTATCCATGGCATAGGTGGTGGAGGTTGGTGCTGGTACAAAATCCGGTGTCTTATGGAGAATTCCGGCTACAAGGTCTCATGCATAGACCTCAAAGGTGCCGGAATTGATCAATCCGATGTTGATTCCATCCTCTCCTTTGATGATTACAATAAGCCTCTCATAAATTTCATGTCTTCTTTGCCAGACAACGAACAGGTATGTGAAGACGTTGTCGTGTGTGAAGATAATACTGTGAATTGTTAAATAGTTTAACATGTTTGACTGAATTATTTAATGATTTGTAGAAGTATATATCTTCGATTATTATTCAAAGTTCAACCAGCTTTTCATTCAAAACCTCTTCGACATTTGTTATTTCATAGGTGATACTAGTGGGGCACAGTGCAGGAGGGTTAAGTGTTACTCAAGCATGTCATAAATTTGCTAATAAGATCCGTTTAGCAGTGTATGTGGCAGCAACTATGCTCAAGTTTGGGTTCTTGACCGACCAAGATCTTAAACAAGTGAGTGTTGTTCTGTTTTTTCTTTCCCCTGCTTCTACAATGTTTGTTTCTCATAACAATTGAACTTATTTTCACTTTGTTTTTTCATGCATTTTTCTTTTTCTTGTTTTTCAAACCTAAGACATAATAATAGTATATGGCGTTGAATTGTGTTTAAAAGATTTGGAGTATACAAATCGATTTGTGTATTTCAAATTTTTTTAATTTTTTAAATACAAATTGAAGAGTTTGATTTGTATACCTTCCACCGTTTTAAAAAATACTAAAAATTATAATGATAAAGTATATCAATCATTTCACTCTCATAATTAAATTTTGTAGCCATTATTTGGCTTAGAATCTTCAAGAATTTTTACAGGAAAGATGATGTTGATATGATATGCTGTGTTTTTCTTAAAATAATTGGGTTGGTTGGTTGCCAACTTGGTATTGATGATTCTCTCTGACAAATTACAAATGTTTCTCTACCCACTCTCACTCTCACGTTTTTCTTTGAGTATTTTGCCATATACAAACAAATTTGCAGCTGTTCAGCAATAAGGCAGTTTTTTTAGCACCAAAATGGCCTTTTCTTTTGGTACAAAATGTATAATAATTATTGCGGGGGCTTCTTTTCTCTGCACCTTTTATAAGGTTCGTTTTAAATTTTAATAATTTAATCCATTCTTACTGAAAAGAAGATTTTATATCGGTATTATTTCAATTTTCTTTTAGAAACTTATGTGTTTGTGTAGATAAAAGAAGAACTATAACAATTTCAATTAACAAGATACATGAACATATAAAATTTTTTTCAAAAAATATATTCAAATAATATATAACAATATTTTTAAAAGATTTTTTATATTAATAATAATTTAATTTTGATGCATTGTCATTATAAAATAATTTTACACGTGCATCTAATTATACAATGTCATGTAAAAAAAAATTATTTTTTATACTTGTATCAAAATTTAATTATATTAATAAAATATCAAATTTTAGTTATTCATTATGTGTTATCACACTTCTAAGTGCCTACTTAATTATTTCATATGCAAATACAAATATTCCATCAAAGAATAAAATACATTATCAATACATTCTAATTAGACTTCCCTTCTATTCTTTCTCTCAGGGAGACAAGTTTTTTTTTTTTTTTTGACATGATATTCGAATTTTAAATTTAGTTAATATGGGTTAAGGTCTCTCACCGGACCTATTTTTCTGGCTTTAAAAATCAAACAAGTTACAATTTTATATGGTCAAGAGAATTACTATGCATTTTGAAATTTGACCCATGATGCATATGACCTATTATTGTAGCATATAAAATTTGCTTTTATTTCCCAAAAATGATGGAGAACACTCTAATGTTAGGCTAAGCCAATCTATCAAAAGATGTGTACGAACAAAAGCTAATAATCATTATTCACAATCATTATAGCGAGTTCAATCTGTTACTAAATTTATCATCAATAACTGTGTACCAAATTAAACCACCTATAAAATGGCAATCCTTGTGCTAATCATTGTAAGAACCTTTGATGGCCAATGTTATGCTATTTGGAGACATAGCATCGTAAAAAATCTTTGCTTTCTTCTATCCTCTCAAATAAAATTAGTGTTTCCGACAACCCTGTCTCTTCCACACGCCCACTTTGTCCTTCGGAGGTAGTAAATCATTGAAAAGTCACAAAATGATTAATTAATAACCATAACTTTTAGTAGCATTATGTTGTAGTGTTAGTAGTAGAAGA
>NC_029794.2:93954936-93955892 GCF_000816755.2 Arachis ipaensis
TTACTCTAAATATAATAATGTTACATTGATTTAATAAATATATATTTACTTGTTAAAAAAAAAAGAAAGAAAATTGGCAACTATTTAAAAAGGTAGGAAGTATTATTGACCATGATTGATAGAAAGTTTTGTGATGAATGCAGGGGGCACCAGATTTATCAGAATTTGGTGATGATGTATACAAGCTAGGATTTGGATTGGGAGCAGATAAGCCTCCAACAAGTGCTTTGGTGAAGAAAGAATTTCAACGCAAAATCATATACCAATTGAGCCCTCATGAGGTTAAAAAAGAATTCATTAAATTTGGTTGATGATGAATGAATGTTAATTAATATTGATAATTACAGGATTCAACCCTAGCTGGAATGCTGCTAAGGGCAGGGCCAGTACAAGCATTAACAAGTGCAAGATTCAATAACAATGAGGAAGAAGTGGAGAAGGTGGCGCGCGTGTACATAAGGACAAGGCATGACAATGTGATTAAGGCAGAACAACAGGAAGCCATGATTAAGAGTTGGCCACCTTGCACTGTTTATGAATTGGACAGTGACCATAGCCCTTTCTTCTCCACTCCATTCCTTCTCTTTGGCTTCCTCGTTAAGGCTGCTGCTACCTTTTGACGTTGGATGCAACTAATTAATAATAATAACTATGTATCTATACTTCTTTTCTTCTTAGCTTTCATCTTAATTAGCTTCCATAAATGAATAAATGTGCTGTGATTATGAGACTTCCGAGTCAGTGAGACATCAAATTTATGTGTAATTCATTAGTTATGATAAATTAACACCTATGGGTACAACAAAAATGTGGATGAATAAGAATGTGATAAGTGAATTATATTATTTAAAAATATATTATATAATATTTTATATTAAAATTTTTATTTAATTATTCTGCTGGTCCTTATAGTTTTATTAAATTTATAATTAGGTTTTTATATTTTTTTCAATTAA
>NC_029794.2:93956429-93960028 GCF_000816755.2 Arachis ipaensis
AATAGTTTAATTATTTTATTATTTCTGTACTTTTATTAAATTTGTAATTAAGTTTCTATAATTTTTTTAATTAGGTTCCTACACTTCTTTTAATTTTGTAATTAGGTCTTTTCATATCAAAAACATTAAAATTAACAAAATATTTCTCTCAAAGAACATGTAGTTAAGGATCTAATTAAGTTTTTAATTTTGCAGACCATCAATTTGTAAAAAAATATTCAGTTAAGTCTAATATTTTTTATACTAGGAATAACCTAATTACAAAATTAAAAATAGTGTAGAGTCTCAATTGAAAAGAAAAAAAAGGTATAAAGACCTAATTATAAATTTAGTAAAATTATAAAGACCAACAGAGTAATTAAACTTAAAATTTTTGTCATCAATTATAATTGACTAAAATACAATTTTAATTAATTTTATAAAATAATTAAAGTATCAATTTTCAAATTTAAAAAACTACCTTAAATATCATCAATCAAATTCATATACTCTTATTAATATACAAACTCAAGTTAAATAATATAAAAAAATATCAAATATTAAATGTCAACATAAAGATTTATCAATCACAGAAGTGGTTAATGGAAATACAAAACAATTAGAGAAGTGGTTAATGGAAATACAAAACAATCAAAATAATGCATGTTTTTTTCTCAAGGTGTGATAGAATCTTATGGCATGGGAGAGACCTTCACCAATTATCTTACGTTCGTGGGGAGTCAAGATTCTCTGATCAAGTGATCATAGACCTGTGTATAGCATATTCTCAGCAGAAGTTGATCAAAGAAGCTCTAGTGGCCAAAATATTTCAGCAAAACCAGCATTCAACATTCCAAAACCAGCAAAACCAGCAACTATAAATGACCATAAGTCTCTTTACCCAAGTCAAAATAAACAACTATATCTAAATTCAACAATCAGCCTTCAGCACCAAACATTACAAAACATTAACCAATAATCACACTAAACCTGCAACCTGCAATTACAAAACAGCAACTACAAAACAGCAACAAACATTAACAATGAAAATCAACCATGTTCTTAACCTAAAGCAGGAGCCAAACACAATGGAAACTAACAGCATATTCTTAACCACAACACAAGACCATATCTGCCTCAGGCATTCAGCCATTCAACGCAAGGCAATTCTGCCTACAGCCTACAGCATTCAGCCATTCAAGTATTTAAATACAAAGCAGAATTCAGCCATTCAAATACAAGTATTAATCAACATTCTAACAAATTAGGCATTCTGGAATCATTGAATCAGAATTCAAATACAAGTATTCATCAACATTAGGCGTTCTGGAATCACTGAATCAGAATTCAGAACCATACATTCTAACAAATTATCAAATAAAAAGTATTTAGCCATTCAACAAATTAACAAATACAAAGCAGCAAAACACAAAAACATCAACATTAGGCGTTCTGGAATCATTGAATCAGAACCATACAGTCTACGAGAGGCCAGCAAAAAAATTAGAAGCCATCAGCAACTAGTAAGCCAGATAACAAACTAACAGAGCAATTAGAAAACAGTCACACTAAAACAGAGTAACAAACTAACAGAGGGAACGAGCCATCAGTAAAGAAGAAGAAGACCAAAAATTGAAAACAGTCACACTAAAAATGGAATAAAAATTGAAGAAGAAGACCGAAGAAGAAGACCAAAGAACAACAATTTCAGAACTTCAAAGTTCAAACCAAGAAGAAGACCGAACAATCAGTGAAAAAAATAGTAAAATACCTAGAAGAACAGAGCTGGCGATGGAGGCATGAACAGAACTGGCGATGGAGGCAGGAACAGAGCTTGCGACGGAGGAGCAAAGTTTGCGACGGAGGAACAGAGCTACGCGACAGAGGCAGGAGGCAAGCCCGGCGACTGTGCTTCCACTGCTGAGAGTCTGAGACGTTAGCTGAGTGAGGGACCGAGTGAGCTTCGAAGCTCCAACCGGCGACAGCGTTAGGAGCAGTTCGGCGGCTGAACGAAAGGGAGGGATTGAGCTTGCCGGTGTTGAGAGGAACCGCCAGCTCGAGGGTGATGGGAGGGACGAGAGAGGGAGTGTGTTGCGCCGTTGGAGAATTAGAGGGAGTTAGGGTTGGTAGGGCTGGGGTGTTCGATTGAATGCTAAACGCCTGCGTTTTGGCGTTTTTGGGCAAAATAAAAAAACCGGCCGGATTCCGGTTTGATTCGACCGACCAGTTTTCGACCGGTTCAGTAGTTTGAAGACGGTTTTGATTCTGTCGGTTTTTAGTGTTGAACCAAACCGTAAAGACTACCGATTCGCAGTTAAACCGGTCGGACCGGCCGGTCCGGTCCGATTTTCAGAACCTTGTTAATAATACTAATGGAGAAGCCGTCAGTAATATTAGCATCAACAAAATTATTAAAAGGAATTACATCAAAATAATAAAAATTGACGGTTATTTTATTGTTGTCAAAAAGGAATTACATATTTTTTAGAAATTATAAATTAAAAGTTTAAATTTAATTGTTAAGATTAAAATAACTTTTTATTAATTTTAAAAAGACAAAAAATATGGTTTAGAAATTCATTTTATTATTATTATTATTATTATTTTTACCAAAGATAGAGAGACTCGAACTCGTAACCACTTAGATGAATATGGAAAGATTATGTCATTTGAGCTATAACTGATTGCTTCATTTTATTATTGTTCATCATAATGAATAATTTATGAATCATTGTCCTATGAAATTGATCGATATAAAAAGAATTACGCAAATATTTAATCAGGTAAAACTATACCAACAGAGTAATTATTATTGACATTCTATTTATATGATCATTTAAAAATTATAATACATAAAACATTAAATCCTATAATTAAAACAACCCTACGTGTGTTGATCAATTAAATTGAGAACACGTTGAAATTATTGGCATGCATCCAATTCAATGAATCCACTAACTAGCATTTTGTTGTGTCCAATATAATGTACGTAAACATATGCATGTGCAGCGTGAGTGGGTTGAAAACCAAGGTGTTCCATTAGACTGATTTCCATGGCATTTTCCTTTTACCACATGGAAATCAGAGGAAAGCAACAAATAATTGAGGAATTAAATGGCAAAAGTACCTCTATTGCTCTGCTACCTTGTGCTATGCAAAAATCATAGTTGATATGATTTAGATAAGGAATCTTGCTGTCCATCACTAGCTATCCTCAAAACTTTTGTTTAATTAATATCCTTCAACCATGGGAAATAAGGAAAGAACATATTCTATATGGGAACTTAGCTATATATGTGAAGCTTGCATAACCATTTTATTCACAATCATACATAACAAATTAAAAGGGATCAGTGCTATTTTTATTTTTAAGGTTTCGCATCAAAATCAAAACTGTTTTTAATCTTTTTTTTTGTTTAAAATAATCATCTTAATATCCTTGGAAATAAGGAAAGAACATATTCTATATGGGAACTTAGCTATATATGTGAAGCTTGCATAACCATTTTATTCACAATCATACAATCATAATTAAAAGGGATCAGTGCTATTTTTATTTTTAAGGTTTCGCATCAAAATCAAAACTGTTTTTAATCTTTTTTTTTGTTTAAAATAATCAT
>NC_029794.2:93964245-93975419 GCF_000816755.2 Arachis ipaensis
CTATATTACTATATCTTTTTTCATGGTTACTAGTCACCACCACTAATAATACCACATTTTAAATTATTTAAAGTCAACAACAACAACAACAACAATAAATAACTTCTTTAAATTCAACAATAACAACAGCATAGAAAAAAATAAGACAGAGAGTTTAACTTCAGAAATTATTGAAGTGATGGTAGCGGTAGTGAAACTTTCTGGTGTCAGTGAACGTAGACGATCGTGACACTGTGCAAAAAAGCTGCGGCGGCAGGAGAAACACAGAAGTTATGATAGGGGTCAAAACTAAGGCGCAGGGAGGGAGGGGAGGGGAGGCGTGGGAGGTTCTGCCGAAAAGGCAAGGAGAATCGTCAATGGTGTGACAAGGGAGAAGGCGAATAGCCAAGAGGGAGATGATGAAAGCGATGGAAGAAGAAATTACAGTATAGGTAGCTCCGGCGGTAGAGAATGATGACTTGGAATAGGTGAAAATGAGAAAAAAAAAAGTGGGAAGAAGGATGATGAAGGACAAAAGAAGGAGGATATGGAGGAGGGTGTTTTTTTAAGGACAAATTGCATAAATAAATAAAGTGGAGCTCAAAATTATCCAATTATAATATTTGAATAATGGTTACATTTTGTTCCTGAACTTACTCTATATAAACCGCTATAAGGGGTAAAGGTTTCAAATTTATACATAAATTGCTACAGGGGATCACATTTTATACTTGTATTGAATTGTGAATAAACTGCTGGATGCTAAAAGAGTTTACATGAAAAAGAAAAAAACAAAAAATATAGAAAGATGTTACAGTTTAGGTTATAGGATTTAGGTTTAGGGTATAGTGATGGTCTATGGCGCACATGACAGAGCAGAGAAATAAGAGGTATGGTCCAAACTCATGGAGCTAAGGGGTAAATGGCAAAGATGTTAGAATTAGAGTTGATTTCAATGAAATCTTAGAATTAGAGGATAGGGTAGAATGCAAATCTTTGTCACAAAGTAGCAAAGATGTTAAAGAGTGGGTGAAGGCTACAAAATTGATAGAGTTAGAGCTGAAAAGCAAGAAATATACCTAGTATGAAAGACGATGTTGTATCAAAATAGATAGGGTGTTCACCAATGTAGAATAATTGGAAATGTTTGATTTTTTGCAGCTAAAATGTCTTCCAATAGCTCTATCAGATTACTGTACATTGATGGTAGATTTATGAAGGATGGATTAGGGTTTAAAATAGTTTAGGATATTAGATGCTTGAATAATACATGATGGCTTCAAAGAGGTTGTGAAAAAAGAGGGAGAAAACTGGAGGGGTTAAATATTTTAGACAAGTTGGGAGTATGAAAAAACCCCAAAATATGGAATAAAAAATTTTTGGTTGCATTGAGAATGAGTTACAGAAATTAGAGTCAGAAATATAGAAGATGGATAAAAAAATAGAGACAGGAGAGGTAGATGAATGTTTGCTAGCAAGGAGTAGGGCTCTGAGGATTATGCTAGAAAAATGGTATGTTAGGAAAGAGAAATATTGGAGACAATTGACTAGGTCGAGGCAGGCATCGTAGATGGATCAAAACACAAGATATTTTCAAACTATTGTTAAGATAAAAAGGAGAGGTAACTTAATTAATAATATATATTGATGGAAGAATCATAGAGAGACTAGAAAAGTTGATGAGAAAAAGAAAGGGTTACTTCTCTTGACTTTATTCGAGAGGAGAAGAATTTGAGGATTGGATTTGAGAAATTCTTGGTGGGTAAAATTAAGAAGAAAGATGCAAGATGGCAAGAGAAGAAAATGCAAAAAAAAAAAAAGATATCAAAGTTATAGTAAGAGAGTGCGAGCCGAAAAAAGTACCAGACCTTGAGGGATTTAACTTTAAAAGCATTAGGAGATTATGGGAGGTGATAGAAAATGATTTTCACGCTATGGTGGAGGAGTTCTTCGATAAAAGGACATTACAAAGGAAGGCAAATCTGACTTAGGTTGTTTTAGCCCATAAAGAGGGGGGAGATGATGACATAAAAGACTACAGATTGATAAGTATGGCAGGCTGTGTATATAAAGTAATATCTAAGATTCTTGCTAGAGGAACAGATGGCTTTGTTGAGTTTAGAATACAATTAATTTAATGATGATGACAAACATTGATTTATTAGGTTAAACACCTAATTGGTTTTGATTGCTTTATTAGTGATGCAGGTCCAAAAGTAAAGATTGCAGCAGCCTAACAAATTGAAACAAAAAAACAAAGGCTACTGAAGATTAGTTGATCTACAAACAAAGCCCATAGAAAGGAAACAAAGAAATCTAGTGGGCTGAGTGAGTTGTGATCCACCAACCAAGTCCAATGAATCTTAAGAGAAAGGTAACCCCAAAGCTAAGTCTCAGCATTGTTTCCATTCGGACAAATGCAAGAGATAGAGAGAGAGAAATCTTCTTCCTTTAGTTCATACTCTAGAGAAGAAAGAAAGAGAAAGGTTAACTAAGAAAGCGTTTTCAAATTACACTAATCAAAGGCATGTTAAGCTAAGTCAGAGGTTAAAGGTAAATAATTTCCTTTTGCATGCAAGTTGATTTCTCCACTTCTTCTCCTACTCTCTGCAATACCATTTTGGAAAAATTAAAGAAAATGGTGGATGAACATCCCTGTTGTATATCAATGGTCAAAGTACAAATCTGATGGTTTGGATGTTGCTAAGCTCATTAAAAAAGTTTATTGGTGCTACTGCTGTGTCTGCTACGGTGTTAAGACCAGTTTCAAAATCCCTAATTTTTGGGGTTGATTGAAGAAAGAGAAGGGATGATCTCTGAAAGTTCAAAGTCCAAAAAGTTGACTCTGAAGGAACTCTAGCCGTGACTCAGAATAAGGTACAAAAGAGAAAATGATTCTAGTTGGAGCTCAAGGAGAGAGAATCCGAATTGAGAGCTATGTGTGAAATATCACTACTGAGTTTGAAGTCTTGGAAGCATTGTACCTACACTAAAGGGAGCACTCCGCCAAGATGAAAAACAAAGTCTTGAGTTCAGTTGTTGGATTCAGTTCATAGTGTTAATGCTATTATTCATCGTCTCCTTCATGATTTACAGTTTTGTATTTCAGTTTCAATGTATATCTTTTTGTATTTTCTTTGAGAGGGAAAAGGAAAGAAATAGAGGCATTGAGAAAAATCCATAGAGTGAAAAAAGCTAAGAGAAAAGCCAAGAGTGATTTCAAATTTTATTTGGTTGTATTTTCTGTCTTGTGTCCTGTACTTGAGAGGTGCCCCTTGCAGAGTTGGGTAAGCACTTAGTGTATTGAGTTTAGGTATTAGCATAACCAAGTCAAGTTTATGTTGAAACTTGTGTGCCCAGATAGGATCAGTCTGATTCCTAGGGAATTGGTGGAGATTGGATGTAGGTTGCATTGCACAAGACAACTGAACCAGGATACATGATTGTGTCAATTTTGTCCTCTCTACTTCTGTTTGATTTTCATGAGACAAAACCAAATTTCTCTTGAATACTCCGCTGTTCCATTCAAACAGAAATTGAATTTGAGTTTTAGTTTTAAGGATAAATTAAACAAAGCAAAAGAAGGCTATAGATTCAAACCTCCCTTTCTCTAAGCCTTCTGTAACCTTCAATTGGTATGAAGAGCCAAGGTCTCAAGAATCAAGCTTAACATCTTGGAGCAAAGATCCAATGGCGAACAATTTGGGCACAACCCAGTAGCCTACACTCTAACAGAAAGTCAGTCAAACAATAGGTCTCCCTTCTTCAATGGGAAGAACTTTGCCTACTGGAAAGAGAGGATGCGAATTTTCATTCAATCTATAGACTACAACATATGGAAGATAGTAGTGAATGGTCCCAAAATTTCCACAAAGATAAGTGCTAATGGAGTGGTAACTCCAAAAGAGGAAGCCGAATGGAATGATGATGACAAAAAGAAGGTAGAGCTGAATGCTAAAGCTATAAACTTGCTACACTGTGCTATTAGCTTCGAGGAGTACTGAAAGGTGTCTAGATGCAAGACGGCCAAAGAAATCTGGAAGAAACTCCAAGTCACACACGAAGGTTCCAAAAAATTCAAAGAAATAAGGATTGATATGTTGCGAAAAGAGTATGAGATGTTTACCATGAAGGATAGAGAAAGCATTGATGAAATGTTTGAGAAATTCTCAATCATTTACCAACAGCCTTGATGCTATGGGTCTAATACACACTGAATAAACACTAGGGAGAAAAGTACTTAGAAGCCTCACAAAAGAATAGGAAACAAAAGCCACTGTTTTAGCCGAAAGTAACAACCTTAGTCCCATATCCTATGATGAGCTAAGAGGGAAACTTTGACTTATAAAACCACACACACAGGCCAAGACTCAAAGAAAAAAGGGAATAGTCCTAAAATCAAAAGTAGAACCAAATGAGAGTGAGTCTAGTGATAATTTTTCAAATGACAAACTTGTATTTTTTGCTAGGAGGCTAGGGAGACTAATGAGGAATAAAGACAGGTACAAGGGCTTAAGCTCAAAGGAATACAAGAAGGATGTGAGCAAAGTGATATGTCATAATTTCAAGGAGGCTAGACATTTCAAGTACAACTGCCCAAAGCTCAAGAAGGAAGACAAGGGGAAGAAATAAAAGAAGAGAGTACTCATGGCCTCTCAGAAAGATCTAGAGAACGATTCAGATGAAGAAAAGGACTCTGAATATGAACCTCAAGTCTGTTTTATGGCTGGTGAAGATCAACTAGATGAGATAAATTACTATGATTTATCCATGGATGATTTACATATTATTATTGATGATCTTACCTACCATTCTAAAAAATTGCTGAATAAATATAACAAATGTAGATCTAAAAATGAAGTATTGAAAGTTAAAAATGATTTCTTAAAAGAAAAAGTGAAGAAAACTGAATGTATTATAGATCTTGTTGAGGAAAATAGATTTTTGAAATCTGAAATTGAAAAGCTTAAAGGAAAGCACATTGTTGATCCTTCTCAAGCTCTTGTTGCTGAAAATGAAAGATTAAATGATATGATTAAAAGATTAAATAGTGATTTAGCAAAATTTGCCCATAGTTCTAGTAACTTGGATAAATTACTTGCAATTCAAAGGCCACTATTTAAAAAATTTGGTTTGGGATATGTGACAAAAGAGGTTGCAGTTTTTGAAAAACCTATTGCAAAATTCATGGTATCTTCCTCAAAAACCAAAAACCCTTTTGATAAATCTAGTCTCGGATATCCTTCCAAAAATAAAGCTTATTTTGAACAGCCAATTTTTTATGAAAATGAATCATCCCCAAGAACCAAACTTCGTTCAAATAAATCAAGTCTAGGCTACTTGCCAAATAATGAGGTTGTTTTCAAAAGATCACATTTTGATAAAAGAACATCACAGTCAAGAAGCCAAGCTGCTTACAAAAATTCTGGTTTGAGATCCTTTGCAAAAAGGGGCGCCAATACTAGAAAAAAAAATTTTCCAAAGGAATGCACCTTTTTCAAGAACCAGAAAATTTCACTCTTTTAATCACTACCAACTTCAAAGATTCAATCAATTTCAGGAATATGCACACAGAAGTCATTGCTTTATTTGCAAAAAACTTGGTCACTCTTACTCCCAATGCTTCATTGACAAAAGAAAAGTAGGAAACTAAATCTACAATGTTGTTTCTGATTTTAATGCACTTGGGCAACTAAGATGGATTAACTTCAAAGGATCCAAATTGATTTGGATACCTAATGTTACTTCAGAATGGATGCAAATTTGCCTAACATCCAAGAAGAAGAAAGATATGTGGTACTTGGATAGCGGATGCTCTAGGCACATGACAGGAAGGTCAACCTTCTTCATCAAACTCAATAAGTGTGATGGAGGATTTGTGACTTTTGGAGATGATGGTAAGGGTAAAATCATTGTTGTTGGGAAAGTAAGTAAAAATCATTCTACTTTCATTCATGATGTCTTTTTAGTTGATGGCTTGAAACATAATCTTTTGAGTATTATTCAGTTATGTGATTTAGGTTACTTGGTAATATTCAAAAGACTAGAATGCCGTGTGGTGAGTGAAAAATATAATGCAATGCTATTTGTTACAAATCATTGTGATAATGTGTATATGATGCGTGAGCATCTTCACCCATTTCCTCCTTCATTTTCTAGTTGTTTTTAGTTAGAATTCATTAAGTTTTATAGTATTTTAGTGCGAAAATCCTCTTTGGATGCTACTTTGAGTTGTTTTAGTGTTTTTATGATTTCAAGTGAAATTCGGAGCAATTTGGCAGTGTTTTAAGCAAAAAGGAGAAGATTTGGTGCAACCCCTTGGGCGCTAAACGCCAACTTGGCATTTAGTGCCAGCAAACAGCACGAAACAGAAATGCCTCTGTCCACTATGGGTGCTAAACGCCTAATTGGCGTTTAGCGCCAGTCAATCCGAATCAAGTCCTCATTAAAGAAGCATTTTCAAGTGGATTTAGCTTTCGTTAGTTATTTTTTATTTTTTTTGTAATTTTTAATTAGAAACAATATCTTTTAGTTTTAGGATTTAATATTTTATTTTAGTTTTAAATCAAAATTAGGTTAGATATAAAAGGAAAAAGATTCACTCTTTAGAGGGATTTAGACTTTTGGATCTTTTCTCTTCCGCACACTTTTTCAGAACCCTTGTTTTTCTCTATAAGTCATGAGCCACTAAACCTCCTTTGTTAAGGTTAGGAGCTCTGTTTATTTCTATGGATTAAGACTATTGGTTTTCTATTTTAATTAATGTATTGATTCAGTTTCAAGGATAAATTTCGTTCTTAATTTTATGAATCTGGGTAGAATAAAAGTATAACCCTTATTCTATTTGCGTTCTTGTGATCTTTGGAAGAGGTCTCTCACCTGAACAACAGCTTGAAAGTAAATTTCTCCTAGATTGTGCTTGAACTAATCGGGATACGTGACATATAATCCTCTTAGCTTTGGGTAATTAGAGTTTTTGTGGCCATAAACTAGATTTGAACTTCACCCTTTAATCGAAATTAAGTGATCAAGACATTGGCGGTTAATAAAGATTAGTGGAGACTAAATCACTAAGACATTAGGGTTTAGTCATTTACAGTTTGCCATGAAATGAATCTTGTATTGTTAAAATAGTTAGTAAGATAACTTAATCCAGAAAAGTAAACATCTTTGATACCTTAATTGTTTTTCTCACTGAATTTTACACCAAACTTGTTATTTGCTTTCCTCACTTTTTGACTTATTGTTTAATGCTTTTCAAACCACCAAATCAACTTTTCTGCTTGCCTGACTAAGCCAATCATTCGACTATTGTTGTTCAGTCCATCAATCCTCGTGGGATCAACCCTCACTCACCTGAGGTATTACTTGGATGACCCAGTGCACTTGCCGGTTCAGTTGTGATTCTCAAAATCCGCACCAAGTTTTTGGCACTGTTACCGGGGATTGTTTGTGATTGACAACTGCCAGTTTTCTAGTTGCTTAGATTAGGTATTTTTCTTAGTTTTGTTTATTTTTTTTCCCTTTAATTTTCAATTTAGGTCTTGTTAATTTCCCTTAATTTTTGATTTTAAGTTTGGTGTCCCTTTAAGTAGTTTTTTTTTTCTTAAAAATTTTCGAAAATATTAGTGTCTTCTCTTCTCTTAGTTTTTTAAATTTTTGGTCTTCTTTTTCCTTCTTGTTTTCTAATTTTTTTGTTTAATTGCTTGCTTTGTTTTATTTTATTTCTTTTTACACATGATACTTCACTGGAAACTCTCTACGCTCTGACGTAGAGGTTTCCACTTTTTTTTTGTTTTCTATTTGTTTATGAACAGGAACAGGGATAAAGAGCCCCTTCTTGATTTTGATCCTGAACCTGAGAGAACCTTGAGGCAGCGTTTGCAACAAGCTAGAGCTTATAGAACCGGTGAAAACCTCACACGTTTAAGAAGGAGGTTGAAGAGCTCACCATGAATCCCAATAATGTTGAGAATCCAAATGGGAATGAGTAAGCTAGGAGGACACTGAGCTCCTACACTGCCCCCACCCCTGATTTTTATGGGCGCAGTACAGCTGTACCTCCTATTAGTGCAAATAATTTTGAGCTGAACCACAATTGATCACTTTAGTACAGTAAAACTGTCAGTTTCATGGACTCCCGTAGGAAGATCCAAATCTATTCATCTCCAACTTCCTGTAGATCTGTGATACTGTAAAGACTAATGGTGTGAATCCTGAAGTTTATAAGTTCATGCTTTTCTCATTTGCTGTGAGGGACAGAGCAAAACAATGGCTGGATACTCAGCCCAAGGAGAGCTTGGACTCTTGGGATAAGGTGGTCAATGAATTTCTGAAAAAATTTTTCTCACTTTAGAAGCTAACTAAGCTGATGGTGGATGTCCAGACTTTCAGGCAGAGAGATGGAGAGTCTCTCTATGAAGCTTGGGAGAGATACAAGTAGCTGATTAGGAGGCATCCTCCTGACATGTTTTCAGACTAGACCAAGCTGCAGATTTTCTATGATGGCCTCTCTGAGATGGCCAAGATATCTCTGGACAACTCTGCAGGTGGCTCCTTACACATGAAGAAGACGCCTGAAGAGGATAATGAGACTATTGAGATGGTTGCTAACAACCAATATCTATACTCTTTTGAGAGGAACCCTGTGAATCCCAGGAATCCTCAGAAGAAAGGTGTCATGGAGCTAGACATCCTAGATGTCATTCTAGCTCAGAATAAAATCATGTCTCAGCAGATCAAGATGATTACTCAGCACTTAAGTAGGATGCAAGTCTTAGTTGTCAATACTCAAGATGTACCTTATGACATGAATGGTGGCTTCAACCAAGGGAAAGCATATGGCTACACTCAATCCACTTCTGAGCAAGTTAACTATATGGAAAATTCCTCTAAAAATCCCAATAATGATCCCTATGCTAATACATTCAATCAGGAATGGAGGAATCACCCCAACTTTGGATGGAGAGAGCAGCCCAAAATCCCCAACAGAATTTCAACAACAACAACCAGGGCAGCTCTAATCAGAACAGGTTTAACAACCGTCAGTTCTAGCCCTCTCAGCAGCAACAAGCACCCTCTCAGACTCAGAACACTCCTGACTTAGCCACTTTAGTTGTAGAACTTTTCAAGAGCACTCATAGCTTCATGCAAGAGACTAGAGCTTTAATTCGAAACTTGGAAGTACAAGTGGGTCAGCTGAGTAAGAGAATACTTGAGAGATCTCCTAACACTCTTCCTGGTGACACAGAGGTAAATCCAAGAGAAGAATGTAAGTTCCTTACATTGACTAATGGAACTGTGTCTAAGGAGGTGCAAGTTGCTAAGGAGTCAGAGGAATAAAAGGCTCAAGAAAGGGCTAAAGTTACATTGTTACACGCCCCACCTGTGGTGCCTATACAAGAGCCTGAAGTACCACATTCTCAAAAGCTTCAAGAGGAGACTAAGGACGAGCAGTTCTCTCAGTTCTTGAAAATTTTTAAAAAGCTGCATATCAATATTCCTTTTACTGAGGTGTTGGGAGAAAATGGATCCCTATGTAGCATTCATAAAAGGCTTGCTCTCTGAGAAGAAGGCCTTGAAGGGAGATGAAATAGTGGTCTTGACCAAGGAATGCAGTGCACTGATTCAGAGGAAGCTACCAAAGAAGATGCTAGATCCTAGAAGCTTTCTGATTCCCTGTGCCATTGGGAATGTCACTTTTGACAAAGCCCTGTGTGATCTTGGCTCAAGTATCAATCTGATGCCTTTGTCTGTGATGAAGAATCTGGGAATCCAAGAGGCACAACCAACAAGGGTAGCACTGCAAATGGCTAATAAATCTCTTAGACAGGCATATGGGCTAGTGGAGAATGTCTTGGTCAAGGTTAGAGAGCTCTTCCTCCTGGAAGATTGTGATACTTGATATAGGAGAGGATGCAAATGACTCCATCATCCTAGGAAGACCATTTCTGGCCACTGGGAGAGCTCTGATTAATGTTAAGAGAGGTGAATTAGTTCTGAGGATGCATGAGGACTACTTGGTATTTAAGGTTTTTAAACTTTCAACACTCTCTGGAGAAGGAGGTACTTGCATACAGAGTTCTTGCTCAAGCCCCCTCCTTTGGTGGAAACCAATACAATTTCTCTTGACATCAAACCTAAGTTTGGTATTGGATATGCATCATCCACCAAGGAGGAAGGCCCCAAGAAGAAAGTGCTTAAGGGCTGGAGAAACAAGAAGATACCCACTAAAGACTTCTCACCTGGGATGAAAGTGGTGTTCACTAGAAGTCCAGTCATACCTCATACAGTGAATAGGATCCTGTCCCTTGAGCATGTTGAGCTGATCCATGAGAGCACAGAAAAAAGGTTCACAGTGAGGGGTAAAGACCTGAGCCCCTATGACCATCCTCCTCCTTAGAGGAGCTAACCGTCAAGCTAGTAACGGTAAAGAAGTGCTTGTTGGGAGACAACCCAACCAAGAGTATCCTTTAGTTTTTATTTTAGTTTGATTTTCATTGATTTTTTCATAGTTTTCCTAGGTTTAATCTTGTTTGTGATCATGCACAGTGCTTAGAACAGCGATAGGAGGGCTCAGACAAAAAAATAGAACACCCTGGAGCAAAGAGTGTTCTGGCGCTAAATGCTAGGATGGGCGTTTAACGCCCAGAAGGGTGTGAATGAATGGGCATTTAATGCCCATAAAGGGCGTTCTTTCAAGTTCTTTTGCCCCTCCAAGGGCGCTAAACGCCAGGCTCAGTGTTTAGTGCCAAGAGGTTCGCCCAAAAAAAAAATGTGCCATTACTGGCGCTAAATGCTGAAGTTGGTGTTTAGCGCCAGCAATCCAGTTTCAAATTTGAAGGAGGGGTTTAACCAACGGTTAAAATCCCAACCCTCACCCTTTGAACATTCAACTCACTCCTTCTCTTTCTTCCTTACCCATTTCTCCATCCACATTCATCCACCCATTTTCCAACATCACTTCCCATCAACCTATCAAATCCTATAAATCTCTCAACTCACTCCCACTCCACCTAATCACCACTCATCTATTCCATCAATATCTCTTCCCCATTAACCACATTCAAATTTCATATTCCGCCCACCCTTACCCCCATAATCGAACCTACCACCCCTCTCCTATATATACCACACTCCTTCCCCTCTCTTTACCACAATTATAAAGTCCTATAACCCTCTTACTCTCCTCACTA
>NC_029794.2:93975705-94046529 GCF_000816755.2 Arachis ipaensis
TCTTTCCCTTTTTCTATTTATTTTTTACTATTTTCTATTTTACTTTGCTCGGGGATGAGCAAACCTCTAAAGTTTAGTGTTGGGCGCTCCGCTTTTCTTCATTTTTACTATCTTCATGGCACCTAAAACCAGTGAATCCTCCTCAAGGAAGAGGAAAGAGAAGGCTCCTGCCTCGGGTTTATTTGACTTCATCTGGTTCTTCTCTAGGACCCACGAGGATCACTATAATGAAATGGTACGCAAAAAGAGGGTAATCCTAGAGGTCCACTTTAAGCTTTAGCCGGAGGAGTACCTAGAGATCCGGGAGCAGATTTTGAGGTGGAGTTGTGAAGTTCTGACCAACCCCGTGACTGAGGTTGGAGTACTGATGGTTTGGAAGTTTTACGCCAATGCTTGGGTAACCTACAAGCATGTCCGTTGCGTGAACCCGGACCCAAAGAACTAGCGTACCATGGTTCTGGGGACTATTCTAGATTTCAGCCCCGAGAGTATGAGGGTGATTCTACAGTTACCACCATCTAGACAGGACCCTTATTCCTACACTCGGAGGGTCAATACTAACCAGAGGCTAGACCAGACCCTAGCAGATATTTGCCTCCCCGAAGCTCAGTAGAAGAGGGATTCCAGAGGTCAGCCGTATTAGTTAGGTAGGCATGACCTGAAGCCAGTTGCTCGAGGGTGGTTGGACATCATCCAATACTCCATCATCCCTACGAGCAACCGTAGTGAAGTTATAGTTGACCGAGCAGTGATGATTCACTGTATCACACTCGGTAATGAGGTGGAGGTGCATCAGGTGATCCCTCAAGAGCTTTATAATGTAGCTGACAAGTCTTCCACCTCTACTAAACTAGCTTTTCCTCACCTCATCTTCCACCCGTGTGGAGCATTCGGAGTCCACATTGATGAAGACACCCCGATTGATATTGATAGACCGATCACTGGGAGGGGTATGAAGCATGCTAGGGAGCTTGGGCTTGCACTACAGTAGGAGCTAGTTCCTCTTCCTCAGCAGCAGGAGTAGTAGCCTGAGATACCTCAAGGATTCTATTTCCCTTTCCGTGACTACTGGGACCAGTTGACTACATCCATTGGGGAGCTGACGTCTTCTATTGATCAGCTGAGGATTGAGCATTAGGACCACTCTGCTCTCCTCCATCAGCTAGTAGAAGAGCAGCAGAGGTAGAGGTGTGAGCTAGAGGAGCTTAGGCGCTAGAGAAGATTTCCTAGAGGGAGCAGCAACCACCATGACTGAGGTGGTTGAGTTTCATTATCCATTGCCTTATCTTATTTTCTGTTTTCCATCATTTTATTTTATTTTCTGTTTTCTGTTCTAGCTTTTGCATGATCACTACTAGGATTTCATTGCTTTCTAGTTTAGTTGTTTATTTTAATATTTTCTATTTATTTTGAAAGATGTCTCATATATTGCTCACTGAGCTTAAAGAAAAATCAAAATCAAAAGAAGTAGTAAATTGCATGAGATTTGAGTTATATATTATGAGTTATTCTAGCTATTTTGATGTGGTGGCATTATCTTTAATTCTGAATGTATGAACTGAACAGAGCATATTTGATATTAGAGTTGAGAATATTAGTTCTTGAGGTACAGGAACTTAGAAAAATATTATGGATTCTCTGAAATAAGAAAGAAATTGATTCTTGAAGTAAAACAAACAGCAAAAAGAAAAAAAATAAAGAAAAAGGTCCAAGGCTTTGAGCATCAATGGTTAGGAGGGTCAAAATTGATCAAAAAGCTCAAAAGAGTGGTTTTCCCTAACCATATGCTTAGGGTGTGAAGGTGTCAAGTAACCCTTGAGACTGAACGCTTAAAGTCGTGACCAATTGCAATCACAGAGTATACAAAAGGCTCTGAGCACCATTGTCTAGGAGAAATAAAAAGAAAAATTAGAACTCAAAGAGTTCCCCAGTTAAGTGCTTGTGGTGTTCTTGTATCAAGTTAAGCTTGAGGACAAAACACTTAGAGAATCAATAATATCATCCGAGTTCTAGTTTTGAAGGATACCAATATTTTTGAGCTTCAAATGATAGTGAGATAGATGCCAAACCTATTCAGAATTAGAGTGTCCTTAGCCCCACTCAGTGGCTAGACTTGTGCTTAAATGAACATTAAAGTTTTAGGCAATTTCTCTTCTCAGTCCTATATTGTTTTGGTTGCTTGAGGACAAGCAATAGTTTAAATTTGGTGTTGTGATGCGTGAGCATCTTTACCCATTTTTCCGTTTATTTTCTAGTTGTTTTTAGTTAGAGTTCATGAAGTTTTATAGTATTTTAGTGCAAAAATCCTCTTTGGATGCTACTTTGAGTTGTTTTAGTATTTTTATGATTTTAGGTGAAATTCGGAGCAATTTGGTAGAGTTTTGAGCAAAAAGGAGAAGATTTGGTGCAACCTGGCGTTTAGCGCCAGCAAGCAGCACAAAATAGAAACGCCTCTGTCCACTATGGGTGCTAAATGCCCAACTGGCGTTTAGTGCCAGTCAATCCGAATCAAGTCCTCATTAAAGAAGCATCTTCAAGTGGATTTAGCTTTCATTAGTTATCTTTTATTTTATTTTTGTAATTTTTAATTAGAAATAATATCTTTTAGTTTTAGGATTTACTATTTTATTTTAGTTTTAACTCAAAATTAGGTTAGATATAAAAGGAAAAAGATTCACCCTTTAGAGGAATTCGGACTTTTGGATCTTTTCTCTTCTGCACACTTTTTCAGAACCCTTGTTTTTCTCTGTTAGTCATGAGCTATTAAACCTCCTTGGTTAAGGTTAGGAGCTCTGTTTTTTTTTCTATGGATTAAGACTATTGCTTTTCTATTTTAATTAATGTATTGATTCAGTTTCAAGGTTCACTTTCGTTCTTAATTTTATGAATCTGGGTGGAACAAAAGTATGACCCCTTACTCTATTTGCGTTCTTGTGATCCTTGAAAGAGATCTCTCACCTGAACAACAGCTTGAAAGTAAATTTCTCCTAAATTGCGAATTGCTTGAACTAATCAGGATACATGACATATAATCCTCTTTGCTTTGAGTAATTAGGATTTTTGTGGCCATAAACTAGATTTGAACCTTACTCTCTAATCAAAATTAAGTGACCAAGACATTGGCGGTTAATGAAGATTAGTGGAGACTAAATCTCTAAGACATTAGGGTTTAGTCATTTATAGTTTGCCATGAAATGAATATTGCATTGTTAAAATAGTTGGTAAGAAAACTTAATCCGGAAAAGTAAACTTCTCCAATACCTTAACTATTTCTCTCAGTGAATTTTACACCAAACTTGTTATTTGCTTTCCTCACTTTTTGACTTATTGTTTAATGCTTATCAAACCACCAAATAAACTTTTCTGCTTGCCTGACTAAGTCAATCATTTGACCATTGTTGCTTAGTTCATCAATCCTCGTGGGATTGACTCTCACTTACCTGAGGTATTACTTGGATGACCCGGTGCACTTGCCAGTTGAGTTGGGGATATTCTCAAAATCTGCACTAGTATAGCCTCACTTTTGATGAACTAAACAATCAAAATATAGCTTGTTTTCATTCTAAAGAAGCTGAAAAGTGGCTATGGCACAAAAGATTGGGCCATGCTAGCATGTTTTAAATAAACAAGCTAGTTAAAAAGGATTTAGTAAGAGGTATTCCTCTGAAAAAATTTGAAAAATACATCACTTGTGATGAATGTCAAATGGAAAAATAAACTAAAAGTTTATTTAAATCAAAGGAAGACATCTCTGCTAAAAGACCACTTGAATTGCTACATATTGATCTATTTGGTCCAAGAACTCACAGCTTGGGTGGCAAACATTATGGTTTGGTAATAGTGGATGACTACACAAGATTTAGTTGAGTTTTATTTCTTGCACATAAAAATGATGCCTTTCAGCTTTTGAGTCATTTAGCAAAAGAATTCAAAATAAAAAAGATTTGAAGATTGCTTCTATTAGAAGTGATCATGGTAAAGAGTTTGAAAATCAATCTTTTGAATCCTTTTGTGAGGAATTTAGAATTGTACAAAATTTCTCTTGTCCTAGAACACCACAACAAAATGGTGTTATTGAAAGAAGAATCAAAAGCATTCAAGAAATGACAAGGGCTATGCTTTGTGAAAGTAATGTTCCAAAATTCCCATGGGCTGAAGCTATTAACATGGCGTGCTATATTTTAAATAGAATAATCATAAGGAAAATTTTTTAAGAAAATCCCTTATGAACTTTGGAAAGGTCACCCACCAAACTTGGATTATCTTTATATCTTTGGATGCTGGTGCACGGAATTGTGATCACACTTTTCACAACTCCGGTACAACTAACCAGCAAGTGCACTGGGTCGTCCAAGTAATACCTTACGTGAGTAAAGGTCGATCCCATGGAGATTGTTGGCTTGAAGCAAGCTATGGTCATCCTGTAAATCTTAGTCAGGTGGATTCAAATGGTTATGAGATTTTGATAATTAAAAGATAAATAAAACATAAAATAATAAAGATACTTATGTAATTCATTGGTGGGAATTTCAGATAAGCGTTTGGAGATGCTTTGTTGCTTCTGAACCTCTGCTTTCCTATTGTATTCATCCAATCATGCGTGCTCCCTTCCATGGCAAGCTGTATGATCCTCTCAGTGAAAATGGTCTAAGTACGGTTTCTGCACGGCTAATCAACTGTCGGATTTCTCGTCTCGGATGAAAAATACCAGGTACAGCTACCGCACGGCTAATCATCTGTCGGTTCTCACTTATGTCGAAATAGGATCTCTCTATCCTTTTGCACACTGTCACTGCGCCCAACATTCGCGAGTTTGTAGCTCGTCACAGTCATCCCTTCCCAGATCCTACTCGGAATACCACAGACAAGGTTTAGACTTTCCAGATCTCAGGAATGCTGCCAATTGGTTCTAGCCTCTACCACGAAGGTTCTAATCTCACGGACTCAGTCCGTGGGTTAGAGACCCAAGAGAATATACTCTGGCTGTCGTCCAATGACTACGTTGAACATCATGTAGACCGCTTGTAGTTGTCAGGCACGAGGATCTTGGCTAAACGAGTAACGAAGATAGTGGGTGATTGTCACGGGTCACCCATTCATTCTGACTTAATTGAATTAAGTACGAGAGTATATCTTGGAGAATAAGTAAGCGTGAATTAAAAGAGAAACAATAGTACTTGCATTAATTTATGAAGAATAGCAGAGCTCCTCAACTTAATCTATGAGGTGTAGAAACTTCACTGTAGAAAATACATAAGAGAAAAAGGTCTAGGCATGGCCGTGTGCCCAGCCTCTAAAGTCAAAGTCTAAGGACTAAACGTCTAGAGATGATAAAAAGTATCCAAGTGATAAAGATCTGAATACAATAGTAAAACGTGCTATTTATACTAAACTAGTTACTAGGGATTACAAAAAATAAGTAACTAAGTGCAGATAGTGCAGAAATCCACTTCCGGGGCCCACTTGGTGTGTGCTTAGGCTGAGCATTGAGCTTTACACGTGCATAGATCATTTCTAGAGTTAAATGCCAGCTTGGATGCCAGTTTGGGCGTTTAACTCCAGTTTTGGTGCCAGTTCTGGCGTTTTATGCCAGAAAAGGGTCTCTGGCTGGTGTTTAGATGCCAGTTTGGGCCATCAAATCTCGGGCAAAGTATGGACTATTATATATTGCTGGAAAGCCCAAGATGTATACTTTCCAATGCAATTGCGAGAGCACCAATTGGGATTCTGTAACTCCAGAAAATCAATTTCGAGTGCAGGAGGGTCAGAATCCAACGGCATCTGCAGTCCTTTCTCAGCCTCTGAATCAGACTTTTGCTCAGGTCCCTCAATTTCAGCCAGAAAATACCTGAAAATACCAGAAAATACCGTGATATGTTTGTTGAGTGATTTCAGGTCCTAGAGGCAAGAATGGTTTGGTAGAAGTGGAAGAAAGTATGCAAAAAGGGAGAAAACATGAAGAAAACAAATGAGAAAAGTATTTCAGCTTGTGCCCATGCACAGGGGTCAAAATCAGGACCTGTGCGTCCGTACAGGTCTGTGCCCATGCTCAGGGCAGAATGGAAATCAAGACCTGTGCATCCGTACATGAGAAAAAACAGCAAGTGTGCCCATGCACAGACCTGTACGTCCGCACAGGAACCAGCGCATGCCTCCATTAAAAAGTCACGTGAACTCACATTTTGGGGGGCTTTTTGGCCCATTTTTTTGAAGGCTTGGAGGCTGAAATGAAGGGCTATATGAAGGAGGAACAACACATAACAAAGGGAGCTTACTTTTAGATTAGGAGAGTTTTTAGAAGTAGTTTTAGGGTAGTTTAGTTTTAGGTTTTCTCTCTTAGGGTTTTAATTAGATTTTCAATGTAGCATTTTATACTTCAATTTTGGCTTTGGATTTTGCTTTCCCATTGTAAGTATTTCTTTAATTCGTCTTTTATTGTACTACTTGTTCTATACTTTCTTGCATTCTCATTTTCTTTATCAATATACACATAGTTTTGCAATTTTGATTTCTAGTTAATGAATTTGATGTTTGATGCTTACCTTATGTTTGTTTGAGTTGTCTTTATTGATTTTTATCATTTATGGTTCATAGCTTTCATGATTTTCCCAATTTTGCCATGTTTTATGTTTATGCATACTAGGTGTTTGATGAAATGTCAACCCTAGCTATGGGGTAAATTTCCACCCCTTGGCTTAGGGAAAATGAGTCTATGGATTACTAGAGCCTTAATGTCCAACATTTAGTGGTAATTCTTGGGGAGTTAGTTAATTCTTGTTTCCATTAAAGCTAGCCTTTTACCAACTAGTTTGGTAAGTTGGTTAGAACTTATGGATTAAGGTCAATTATGCTTGCTTGACTTACTCCTCGATGTTAGGGGTTAACTAAGCGAGATTAACTCATGGTAATTATCATAGTTGTGGTTATGGTAAGGAAGGGATTCCATAACTCATCCCAAGTCAAGGTTTCATTTATGTTTTGAACCACTTTTCCATTACTTTTTAGCCTTACTTGCTTATATTACATACATAGTTCTTTTATTCCTTTATTAGTTTATTAATTGCAATTTTGTCTAGTTCTTTTATCTCTTTATTCCTTTATTGCTTTCTTATTATTAAAAATACCCCTTGTTTTCCACAACCAATTTTATGCACTCATTGGCATTAGTTCCTAGGGAGAATGACCCGAGGTTGAATTACTCTCGATCTCGGTTTATGTTTTGCATTTGAATATCATCTAAACTTTGATGTTGAGAGTTAGTTGTTGGTTTAGCTATACTTGCAACAGAGTGATCTTATTTTGAGAAATTCTAGACCAACACTAATTCAATTCGTCAAATTGGGGCCATTGCCGGGGAGCTAGCGTCATGAGTGCTATATTTTGGTTGTTGTAAATATGTCTATAGTGTGATTTGTTTTCTACTTGTTTTACTTCGTCTTCATTGCATTTCCTCTTGATACAATGCACTTACACTTTGCTTTAATATGCGAGTACCTAGTGGATTTGAATACTCATGTTTTAATTATACCACTAGGGCAAATTATATGAGTGCATTGGCTTAAGTGAATTGACTTGGAATTACTTGTTCATCATGGTTTTCACATTAAATTTATCACATGACCAGTACTTGCTCATTGTTAATGCTTGGCATTTGTTTGAGTGACTTCACTTGATTGCTATCAAATGTATCACTTTTTGTAACAAGTACCTATACCTTGTGAATCTTTCTTTGTGTTTCATGATGAATAAGTAGTTTTCTTTTTTTCATTGTATTGGTTATTGCTTGTTGTGCTATTTTATCAATCTTGCGCTTTCACTTGCACAATATCGATAACCAATCTCTCATAGATTCAATTCACTTTTGTGGTTACCTAGGGTTGCTTGTACCTTAAGTTTTGCTTATTCTTTACTTGCAACCTAGGCAATTTAATTGAGGAACATATGCTATTTTCTTTCGATGGTATGGATACCGCTTTACCCGGCTAATGTGTCTATTCTAAAGTGTGCGCACACTTAGAATACACACATTATCTTTTATCATACCACACTCATATGATATTTTCTTCAATTGTTGTTTACTTATGTATAGAGTAACCCAAGCCCCCGCATCCGCCAGCTGACGGTGGAGCTCTTAGAGACATTCCTCCCGGATTGTGTTCATGCACGAAGGACCGTGCAAAGCTTAAGTGTGGCGGAGGATTCGTCATTTTTGGGCCGTAAACTCTCTTCTCCGAACACTTTGCACTTTATTTTTGTTTACTCTTATTATGTTTCTTGTAGATATTTGTTAGTATTTTTTTTACTATTGCATCCTTACTCTAGTTAATATATATATATATATATATATATATATATATATATATATATATATATTGCATTTGCATGGTATATATTTATAGATAGAAGTTGTGATTGGATTATGTGAATAGTATAGCACCTAGTTCAATTTTGTCCTAAGTGTTCATATTAATTTTTGGATGTTGAAAATTAGGAATAGAACTAGGAAAGTTTTTGAAATTGCATCCATCACATCATACATACATATAGGAAATAATTTTGGTAAAAAACAACAAGGATTTCCAAGAATTTTGTTTTTGGGGCGTTCTATTGAATTGATTTGGAAAATTGTTTTTTATACTTTCTTGAATGATTTTTATGGAATATAGAAGAGAGATAGAACAAAACAACCTTGTGAGTTGTTGAGCCTTAATGAGTGGTTACACATTATAACCACTAATTTTGTTCATTGTGTGCTATATCTCCTTCTATGATTGTGATATTGGTTTTGCTTGATTCTTTATTTCCAATATTTGATGTTGTGATTGCATTTAGCATGATTGAGGATATTTTTTATATTAAGCTCACTCACCCATGTGGACCTACCCTTACATCTACCATTGTTAGCCAATCTTGAGCTTTATTTATCCCATTGTTTTTTAACATAACCACATCAAAATCCTAAGCGTAAAACAATGGAATGACCTTAAATTGCATCTTTGATTAGCTTAGGTTAAAGTGTGTGTGTCATTTAAGTGTGGGGGAAATTTTGGAAAACATTGGTAGTGAATGAAAAAGTGTATTAGGTATGCATTGAAAAAAAAAATTTTGAAAAATGGGTGCACATTCATGTATCAATTTGCTTTAACCATATGTATTTGTCCTAGAAAAAGAAAAACAAAAGAAAAAAAATGAAATGAAAAAATAATAATAATAATAAGAGGGGACAAAGGTTGCCCCAAAGAAAAAAAATGAATAAGAAATGCATATATGTTTTGAATAGAAACTAAGGCATGAATGTGTGTGAAAAGAAGTAATGGGTGGCTGGAATGCATTTTTGTGATTAGATTGATTCATGTATCATTAACCATATGTATTTGTCCTAGAAAAAGAAAAACAAAAGAAAAAAAATGAAATGAAAAAATAATAATAATAATAAGAGGTAAGAGGGGATGCCCCAAAGAAAAAAAATGAATAAGAAATGCATATATGTTTTGAATAGAAACTAAGGCATGAATGTGTGTGAAAAGAAGTAATGGGTGGCTGGAATGCATTATTGTGATTAGATTGATATAGGTTGAGTTGGATACTTGAGCTAATCAAAGATTCAATCTTTTAGTCCACTTAGCCATATATTCATCTTACCCTTACCCCAACCCCATTACAACCTTCTAAATACCTCATGATACTTGCATACATGCATCAAATACTTGTTGATTGTTAGATGAAAAGCAATTCCTTGAAAGCATAGTCTACTAAGATTCCAGATGGCATGTCTGACTGGCTGGACTCTATTGTGTTGATGTGTGTTACAGTTGCTGACCCTAAGTATTATGTGTGACTTAGGAGGCACCATAGGATTTGTAGTGATAGGGATTAAGAGAAGAATTATGAGTTAGCGTCACCTGACCCTGAGGAGAGGGTTAGTTTTCCCTCTATGACTCAAGGGGAACGTCCCTTTTTCTATACTTATGACTATTTCTTTAGTCAATTGAATATTACCATTCCTTTTACCCCTTTTGAGACCGAGTTGTTGTGGTCCTGCAATTTAGCTCCTTCTCAACTCCACCCGAACTCTTGGGGCTTCATAAAAATCTTCCAATTTTTGTGTCAGGAACTGGATATCTGACCTACACAACTCTCTTCCTTTATCTTTTTGTGTTGACGAAGCCTGGGGTAGCGAAGCAGAAAGTCTCCTGGGTTTCTTTCCGAGCTACTCAAGGAAAAAAAGTTTTCTCTATGTATGACGAGTTCTTTAGGGACTTTAAAAACTACTATTTCAAGGTCCGAGCTATTGAGGGAGCTCGGCCCTTCCTTTTGGATGAAAATGATGAGCCTACCTTCCCTTTGTGCTGGCAGAAGAATGTAGTAGTAGCTAGGTACCCTTGGGAAAGTCTGGACGAGGTCGAGAAGGCCTTTGTAAATGTGTTAGAGAAAAATTGGGGGGAGCCCCCTCATCTTGACACAAAAAATTTATAGGGGATCCTACCCTTCTTCATTCTGATTTGGGTAGTGACCAACTTCTTGTCTTATAATTCAGGCTTTATGATTGTCGATCTGTCCCTCTCTTGTTTGCAACTGGATCTTTGTTGTTTTTCCTTTTTCAGAGATGGTGAAGTCCACGAATTCTATGAAGCATTTTCGTAGGGCAAAGAAAGCGACAGCTACTCAAAACATCTCGGCCAAGACTGCGGAGGGAGAGTCTCTTCAGGTTCCTCCAAAGAAAGCAACATTGGGTGCTTCTGGGCTGAGGATGGTTATTCCAACTCCTCAGGTCCGGATTGTCCCCTCTGACCCAGTTCGACCATCTACTAGTGCTGCCTCTTCTCCTATTGATGGTCCTCCTCTTAAAAAATAAAAGACTGTTGAACCTTATGACTTGGATGTCCCTGATTTTGATATTGTGGGGTTTTGCATCAAATACTTGTTGATTGTTAGATGAAAAGCAATTCCTTGAAAGCATGATTAGAGGAGACTTGAGTGATTAAACCCTAAATACGGAGCGTTGAGAGTACATACACACCTAATGAGGGTTCGATCACTCAACTCTATGTTTCCATACCTCTTATCATGTATTCTTACAGGTTGCTTCATTTTTGATGTGTAAATCAATTCTTTAGATTTTCGATTGCATTGAGTTATTTCTTTGCCTAGCCCTATATATCTATACACTGCTTGGAATTTGATTGTTGCTTTCACCAAATCAATAGGACACTATATATATATATATATATACTTGCATGCATATAGATAGTTGCATTCAATAAGTTGTTTCCCTTTGATCATTCTCCTTGTTTGGTTTAGCATGAGGACATGCTATTGTTTAAGTGTGGGAGAATTGATGAGTCCATATTTAACGATATATTTTATCTTGAATTGGATGGATTTCATCACATAAACTCACACTTATTCACTAAAATAGCATACTTTGGTGTTTGATCCCTAAATTGAACCTAAATATGAAAAACATGTTTTTTGTGCTTAAATTGAGCAAGTTAATCCCACTTTTATTCTATTCAATGTCGTGATATGTTTATTGAGTGATTTCAGGTCCTAGAGGCAAGAATGGTTTGGTAGAAGTGGAAGAAAGCATGCAAAAAGGGAGAAAACATGAAGAAAATAAAGGAGAAAAGCATTTCAGCCTGTGCCCACGCACAGGGGTCAAAATCAGGACTTGTGCGTCCGCACAGGTCTATGTCCATGCTCAGGGCAGAATGGAAATCAGGACCTGTGCGTCCGCACAGGTCTGTGTGTCTGCACAGGAGGAAAAACAGCAAGTGTGCCCATGCACAGACCTGTGCGTCTGCACAGGTACCAGCGCATACCTCCAATTAAAAGTCACGTGAACTCGCGTTTTGGGGGCTTTTTGGCCCATTTTTTGAAGGCTTGAAGGCTGAAATGAAGGGCTATATGAAGGAGGAACAACACATAACAAAGGGAGCTCACTTTTAGATTAGGAGAGTTTTTAGGAGTAGTTTTAGGGTAGTTTAGTTTTATGTTTTCTCTCTTAGGGTTTTAATTAGGTTTTCAATGTAGCATTTTATACTTCAATTTTGGCTTTGGATTTTACTTTCCCATTGTAGGTATTTCTTTAATTCCTCTTTTATTGCACTACTTGTTCTACACTTTCTTGCATTCTCATTTTCTTTATCAATATACACACAGTTTTGCAATTTTAATTTCTAGTTAATGAATTTGATGTTTGATGCTCACTTTATGTTTGTTTAAGTTGTCTTTATTGATTTTTATCATTTATGGTTCATAGCTTTCATGATTTTCCTAATTTTGCCGTGTTTTATGTTTATGCATACTAGGTGTTTGATGAAATGTCAACCCTAGCTATGGGGTAAATTTTCACCCCTTGGCTTGGGAAAAATGAGTCTATGGATTACTAGAGCCTTAATGTCCAATATTTAGTGGTAATTCTTGGGGAGTTAGTTGATTCTTGTTTCCATTAAAGCTAGCCTTTTACCAACTAGTTTGGTAAGTTGGTTAGAACTTATGGATTAAGGTCAATTATGCTTACTTGACTTACTCCTCGATGTTAGGGGTTAACTAAGCGAGATTAACTCATAGTAATTATCATAGTTATGGTTATGGCAAGGAAGGGATTCCATAACTCATCCCAATTCAAGGTTTTATTTATGTTTTGAACCACTTTTCTATTACTTTTTAGCCTTACCTGCTTATATTACATACATAGTTCTTTTATTCCTTTATTAGTTTATTAATTGCAATTTTGTCTAGTTCTTTTATCTCTTTATTCCTTTATTGCTTTCTTATTATTGAAAACACCCCTTGTTTCCCACAACCAATTTTATGCACTCATTGGCATTAGTTCCTAGGGAGAATGACCCGAGGTTGAATTACTCTCGATCTCGGTTTATGTTCTGCATTTGAATATCATCTAAACTTTGATGTTGAGAGTTAGTTGTTGGTTTAGCTATACTTGCAACGGAGTGATCTTATTTTGAGAAATTCTAGACCAACACTAATTCAATTCATCAATGGGCTGCCAGAATCTGAAGTTACTACTGCAGGAGATTCTGCAGGAGACAATTCTATTTTGTCTCCTGAAACTGGAGAAATCCCTAGGAATACCTGTTCCATGGATCCCACTTTGACAAAATCTATTTCTAAGTCTTCTAGACCTTGTGAGTATAGATTTTTGAAGAATTATCCACAAGAAATTATCATTGGGATGTCTCTCAAGGTGTCAAAACTCGATCCTCTACTAGACAAGCAACAAAAGATTCAAACCTAGATTTTTTGTTTAATCTCAAATGGAGCCACAAAATATCAAGGGAGTACTTGATGACCCCTCTTGGGTAAAGGATATGGAGGAAGAACTTCATGAATTTGAAAAGAATCAAGTTTGGACACTTGTTCCAAAACCAAATAGAAAGGAAGTGACTGGCACCAGGTGTATATTCAGGAATAAGTTAGGTGAAGATGGAAGCATAGCTAGAAATAAAGCAAGATTGGTGGCACAAGGATATGACTAAGAGGAAGGAATTGACTTTGATGAATCTTTTGCCCCAGTTGCCCGAATAGAAGCCATAAGACTTCTCCTTGTTTATGCTACTTATTGTGGTTTTAAACTATTTCAAATGGATGTAAAATGTGTATTTTTGAATGGAGTAATAGATAGAGAAGCGTATGTGCTCAGCCACCTAGTTTTGAAAATAAAGAGCTTCCAAATCATATTTTCAAACTTTCAAAAGCTCTTTATGGTCTAAGACAAGCTCCTAGAGTATGGTATAAAAGACTTAGTTCTTTCCTATTGAAAAATGGATTTCAAAGAGGCACTATAGACACTACTCTGTTTATTAAAAATTCTAATAATTCTTTCATTTTGGTCCAAATTTATGTTGATGACATCATTTTTGGATCATCTAATAAAATCCTTTGTGCTAAATTTGGAAAACTCATAACAAGTGAATTTGACATGAGTATGATGGGTGAACTTAATTTCTTTCTTGGGCTTCAAAAAAAGCAAACTGAAAATAAAATTTTTATTCATCAAGAGAAGTATGCCAAGGAATTAGTTAAGAAATTTAGGATAGAAAATGCCAAATTCATAGGAACACCCATGCACCCTAACTCTAAGTTAGAAAAGGGTGAAACTGAGAAAGATGTAGATAAAATTAGGTATAGAGGAATGATTAGTTCTTTTATGTACCTAACATCCTTTAAACCCGAAATTGTACAAAGTGTTAGAATTTGCTCTAAATTTTAGTCACAACCGAAAGAATCACATCTTTCTGCAGTTAAGAGGATCATTAGATATGTTCATGGCACATCCAATCTTGGTTTATGGTACCCCAAGACTAACGAGTTTTCTACAGTTGGTTATTGTGATGCAGACTTTGCCAGAGACAGAGTAGATAGAAGAAGTACATCAGGCATATGCCGTTTTCTTAGAAGGTCTTTGCTGATTATAAATTAAATGCTAAAAACATTCCATTGTTGTGTGACAACATGAGTGCTATAAATATTTCCAAAAATCCAGTTTTGCACTCTAGAACTAAACATATTGAAGTGAGATTTCACTTAATAAGGAAACATGTTCAAAAAGGGAATATTAGCATTCAATTTGTTAAATCAGAGGATTAATTAGCTGATATTTTTACCAAAGATCTAGCTGAGGACAGATTTTGTAAACTAAGAATTAATCTATGCATTCTAAGTTATGATTCCTTACTTGAGCCTTGTTGATGTGTTTGTTGAAGTTTTAGCTCTCAGGTTGGGAGGAGATAATTTTGGTCAAGTGAAGAACCATCATCCTGAATCTTAGTCTCTGGGTTCAACGGCAAGCTCTGAATCTTCTGGGCCAACCTTTTAGTTCTAAGTTCGTGTGGTCCATTGTGTTTCCTTAAACACTATCATTCTTGGGCCTAATGGGTGTTACATCATACATGTGGGCCTTTATGTTTTGTCATTTAATGAAAAAGGTTTATTTTGAAATTTGTTTTATTTTACCTTGTACTTTATTTTAAATAAACTCAAAATAAAAACTTTTTAATGTGATGTCAAGTCTTTTTAAAGTATAGTCATAGGTGATACAGTTGCATGGTTTCAAGAAACCTCTTTCTTGTAGTAGTTACCAAACTTCTTTCTTCATATCTCCTTCCATAACCTCTTCGGTTTCCTCCCCCACTATCATAATTATTTTGTTTTTGTAAAACCCTTGATTCAAAAAATGAGGAAGAAAATTGTATTTCAAAAGAGTCCTCGTGCCAAAATCTATAAACTACCAAATAAACTAAGGACTTCACCTCGTTTCAAAGATCCAACCTTTACACCTTCTCCTTCTCCACCACTCTCTCCTCCTTGCACCGATCCAATGGTTCGTACCAAAACTACTCCAAGGTATCTTTTATCATCCAAGCCGACGGCTCCACCCAGTAGTCCTTCTCAGCCAAGTACTCGATGGGGAAGTGTCCTGCTATAGAGGAACCTGCACCTGAACCGTCAATACCTAAGCCTAGGTCAGTTCCTCAACCTCCTCAAAGAGGTAACCCTCGTATCCTTCTTAAATCGGTTAAGGAACTTTCCGTTGATCCTTTTGAACACAAACCACAGTTTATGATCTCTCACTCTAACTATAACCCTCACCGTTTTTGTTCTACCATGAACCATGATTTTTATGAGGGTGTTGTCATTCATCGTCCTATTTGTCCCACTTTTCTGGCTGATTTACCAACCCTGAAAAAGAAAGGTTTTGTTTTTGCTGATAATCTTGAGTTTTTGGACTGGCACTATATTTTCAAAATAAAAAAGCCTGTTTATCCAGTCTTAGTCAGAGAGTTCTATACAAATATGACCTACCATGAGGGCAGTATTTATTCATATATAAAAGGCCATGATCTTATTTTCAATAATGAATCCATAAGTGACTTTCTTAAATATACTAATGTTGGTGCTTGTGCTTATACCTCTGGTAAGTGGAATGAGGAGTTGGGTGTTTCCTATAAAGATGCTCTAGTTCATGTGTGTGAAAATATCTCTCTGATTGATGCCCTCACACCAAATCACAAAGTCCTTGGTCATCTTCGTGCTCAGTTGCATCGTATAGTGAACCATATTATTCTTCTTCAAAGCGGTTCATATCAGAGGTGTCTGATATTAGCCAAAAGTGGGTTTGAAATTTTTCTCAAAATAGAATTGGCATTGCAAGTATAGTCCTAAACCAACAATCAACCAGCATCAAAGTTTAAATCAAGAATTGTCACAATTCAAATCAAATAACCGGGAGTTTTAAGTCCCTGGTCGTTCTCCCTAGGAATTACAATTAAGTGTCCTATTATTGGCTATGAGGGAATGGGGTTAAGATAGCAATTAGCAAGAAAAAGTAAATGACAATAAAATAAAGATGCATGCAAGGAATTAAATAGAAAACAAGTAAGCAAAGAAAATGGAAATTAAATGGGAAAAAAGACTCTTGGCAAGGATTGGAGAATTGAGGATTTCTATCCTAGTCATAGACCACAAACATGGTAATTGCAAAGAATTAATCCCAATTAGTCTATCCTAACATCGAGGATAAGTCAAAAGGGCATAATTGATCTCAATTCATAAGTCCTACCCAACTCACTAATTAACTTAGTGAAAGACTAGTGTCAATGGAAAGCAAACCAACTAACAATCCTAACACAATGTAGAATGGACAATCACAACTCAAGTTCACCTAATTACCCAATTTTTCAACCAAGAGTGTGAAAAACTATGCAAAAACTAGGCCAAACATTTTATCAAACACTTGGTGTGTATGAAAATAAAATCATTTTAAATTACAATAATAATAAAATCTAAAGCTACCAAATGTAAGAGAATAATAATAATAACAACTCAATTAAACATCAAATAACATAAAAACATCAAATTGCATCAAATGAAAATTGAAATCAACAAGTGTTCATAAACTAAAAGTGGCATAAATGAAAAAATAACAAAAGAAACTAAGAGAATAAAGATAATAGGACATGAAAACATAAATAAAACTACACTAAAACAAGAATTAAAGAGTAAAATTAAAGAGAAACTAAGCTAGAAACCCTAAATTCTAGAAAGAAGGGGGAGCTTCTCTATCTAGAAAACTAAGCTAAAACATGTAAAAACCTAAACCTAATTGCTCTCCCCTTTCACCCTTCTTCAATTTGACTTGAAATAGCTTCAGAAATGGGTTGGATTGGGCTTTGAAAGCCCAAAAATCGCTGCCAGCATTTTGCAATTAATGAGGTCACGTGTCAGGACTTGTGCGTACGTACAAGTGTGTGCGAACACACACTGGCTAAATCTCGACTTGTGTGTACGCACACAATATAAATATATGCATATCATTTTGAATCTCCAGATGTTAGCTTTCCAATGCCACTAGAACTGCCTCATTTGGATCTCTGTAGCTCAAGTTATGATCAATTTAGTGCGAAGAGGTCAGGGTTGACAGCTTTGCAAATCCTTCATTTCTTGAATTCTCCCATTTTGCATGCTTTCCTTCCTCACTTCTTCAATCCATACTTCCCTTGTTGTTCCAAGGGTTACCTGAAACTGTAGGTCGATCTCGGATGAGATCTTCAGTACTGGTCAGAAATGACGTGTCTGGCTGGCTGGTGGCAGCCGGAACTGTGGTGTCCGACTTGCTGGACCGGCTACACTTCTGATCCTTGGTCACCGGAGGGTGGGGGGTACCTGCAAGAGACTCCGATGCTTAAGTTAGCACGGGTATTAAGCAGGTTTTTTTAGTAGAATCAGAGTATGAGTTATACCTGGGTGCTCTAGTGTATTTATAATGCTGAGATGCGACCTTTTTGATAAGATAAGTTAGTTATCTTATCTTATCTTTATCCTTGAGTTGAGGTCAGCGTATCTTTCAACGGAATCGCCTTCATCTCTATAGGCTTACGCCGCCTTAGGATTCGGGTCGTGCTCCTCTGTTTGGGCCCTTAATTGGGCTTTTCTGTCAGTTTGGCCGAGCTCTTTGAGAAGAGGTCGGATAGTTTAACCTGAAGAGGTCAGTCGCTTTATCTTCAATCATCCCAGGTCGGATAGCTTGACCCAGGGTATGAACAGTGCCCCTGCTTGAGCTCGTTCTTCTTTTTGAGGTCGAGTCCTTGATTGAAGTCGAACTCAAGCACTTTCGTCGATTCCTTTCTTTGTAGAGTTTTTTTTGAATGTAGAACGTTTTTCTCTGAAAGCGCGCGCTTTTATATCGGCGCTTTGGAAATGTGCGAGGGTTTAATGCCTTTATTAACATTAATTGCCCCGTTTCCCTTAGGCTCTCTTTATTTTTGATTTTGCAAACCCAGAAACGGTTTCTCTCCTTCGCCTCTTTCGTAACTTCTTCGCATTTCTCCCTTTATTCTCTCGCTCTCAACTTTTTTTTGTGTTTGTTTTGTTTCGCCTCCGTTGGTGCTTCACTTTTGAGAGACAATTTCCTGCCCCGACTTTCATCTTTCTTCAGAACTTTCCTCCTTTTTCTAGGTTTGGTTTCTACTTTTTGCTTCCTTACTTCTTTTGCCGTTTTGGCCTTCGATTTTTGATAATGTTTTGGTTTTGCTTGAATCCTTGTTTGAAAAACTTGAATCTTTTTGCATTTGTCGTGCCTGTTTGTCACCGTGTGTTCTGGAGTTTCTTCATCTTCTGCATGATTGCTTTTGCTTAATGCTTTTAGGGTTTTCGCATGCTATCGCCTTTTCTGTTTGTGCTTTTGATGGTGGTTTTTGCCTAATTCTGAGAAAGGTTGTGTCTTTGGTGGTTTTCTGTTTGGCATTGTTGACGTTGACAGTGCTTTCGCTAGTAGACTGTAGAAAGATAGTTGCTTTGATGACTTTTGCGTTTTTTAACTTGATGGACGAAATGCTTGATGCTTTAGGTCTTCTTTCCTTGTTTTGAGAGATACTAGGGTGTAGGTTTTTCCTAGAAATCTTGCTTTGTTATTGCCTCCAAAGGATGCCCCAGGACTTTTTGGTTTTAGTCTTGGGGTTTCCTTTTGTTTATCCACCCGTCGAGATGTTTTGACCTGTGCCCGAGATGTTTTTTGAGTAATCCGCTCTTCTTTTCTTTTGTAGGATCTTAGTTGACCTCATGTCTTCCCGAAATAACGTCGTAGCGACGCCTTCCCAGGTCCCTGCGGGTATGGCCGATTGGATGGACTCCATGGTTCTCATGTGTGTCTCGCTGGTTGACTCTGAGTTTTGTTCTCAGCTTAGGCAGTTTCACAGCGTCTGTAGTAACTCTGGTGATGAGAAGAATTATGAGCTTGTTCCTCCTTCCTCTGACGAGAGAGTCTGTTTCTCAACTCGAGTTGTTGACAATCGCCCTTTCTTTTATGCTTACGATTTTTTCTTTGGTCAATTCGGAGTTACTCTTCCCTTTACTCCATTTGAAATCGACCTGTTATGGTCTTGTAATGTTGCCCCTTCTCAACTTCACCCCAACTCCTGGGGTTTTATTAAAATCTTCCAATTATTGTGTAATAGTTTTGGTATTCCTGCTTCCCAATCTCTCTTTTTCTACTTGTTTGTCTTGACTAAGCCTGGTGTGGTGAAAAAGAAGTCAGCTTGGGTCTCCTTCCGTTCTACCCAAGGAAAGAAAGTTTTTTCCATGTTTGACGAATCATTTCGGGATTTTAAAAACTATTTTTTCAAGGTCCGAGCTGTTAAAGGATCTCGGCCCTTTTTCTTGGATGAAAATGATGAGCCCGCCTTTCCCCTAGAGTGGCAGAAGGATGTTAGGGTATCTAGGTACTCTTGGGACATGTTGGATGAGGCTGAGCGAGCCTTTGTGACTGTTTTAGAGGAGCATTGGGGTCAGCCTCCCCATCTTGACACAAAGAAGTTTCTAACCAATCCTTCTCTTCTTCAAACTGAGCTGGGTATCTTGTGTTTCCTTTGCTGTTTGCCTTATGATGCTTCTAGCTGTTTTTTTGACTTGTTTGGTTTGTGGCTTGACTTCTATTTAATTTACAGAGGCAATGAAGAACAATGAGTCTATGAAAGCTTTTAAAAGGGCACAGAAGGCGACTGCTGCCAGGAATGTTGCCGCCCGGGCTGCTGGGGAGGGGTCTTCCCAGCCCCGCGAGAAGCCGGCCGTGCCGAGCTCTCCTGGGGTGAAGAAGACGATCCCGATACCTCGGGTTCGTTTGGTGGATCCTCCTTCTTCTTCTGTGGCTCCATCCGCCGCTCCTCCGAGTAAAAAGCAAAAGACTTCTGAGCCTTTCGACCTTAATGCTCCTGATTTCAACGCCATTGAGTTTATAGATCAACAAATTGGGCCATACGGTACCATTCCCATGGATGATGTGTCCATTCTCCATCATTTGGAATTTATGGCTCAGAATCATGTGAGGATGGCCTTTATGTCGGCTGCACTTCATCGCACTGTCCAGAATCTTCCTCTCCATGCTACCAAGGCGTTTATGGAGGAGGCGAAACGAGAGTTTGACCGGATGAAGGGTTTGAAGGAGGAGCTCGAGGTGAAGGTGGTCAAATTGGAGAAGGACCTCGAAAATGAGAAGGCGAGTTCTGAGGCGCTGGCTGCTTCCTTGAGGTTGGCTGAGGATGCGGCCATGATGCACAAGGACAGCTATGTGACTTCCTATAGGGAGGGGAGGCGCCTGAGGGAAGAGCTTGACAATGCCCGGGAGGATTATGCTGAGCTCCAAGGTCACCTTGTTGGCAGCGTAACTGCTGCTTACGAGAACTTGAAAGAACAAGTCTGAATTATTGCTCCTGAGGCCGATCTTACCTTTTTTAGCTTGGATAATGTTGTCAGAGATGGCAAGATTGTCCCTGACGATGAGGGTGATGTTGATGAAGTTGTTCCTCCCCTTGTGTCTTCCACCAAAGCGCCGACTTCTTCCGTTCCTCCTGTAGTGCCTGACCTGGATTGCCAGGTCCTGAATCGGGAGGATGGGACTGTTGATGCGGTGCCGATTCAAGCTCGCCCTCCTTTTCCTAGTCCTGATGTCACCAAGAAAGCTCATGATGCTGCCGAGAAAACTTCTGATGTTTGTTGATTGTAGTTGGCCCGGCTTGTGGGCGTTTTTTGGAACTTTATTAAGATGTTAGCTTTTTAGTTTCTTTTCTAACAACTTTTTATTTTAAAAAACAGACAAGTAGCTTGCTACCCTTTGGGTAGTCAGTGTTGGTGGCCCTTCAAGGCCTTTATAACTTTATATAAAATCTGCTGATGTTGAACTCTCTCAATTCGAACTTCTTGAGTTTTCGACTCTTTGTAGCTGTAGGGGTCTAATTTGGTTTTCTTGCTTTGTATGTGTTCTTTAGTACTTTGTAACCGACTTCTTTGCGTTGGTCCCCTGATAGACTCCTCTTTGTCATCCTCTTTCTTGGACCTTTGTGAGGTCTCTTTCAGGGATTACTTGGATTTTTGTAGTGGATCGACTTCGTTGTTGTTTCTGTAATCCTCTTTCTTGGACCTTTGTCGGGTCTCTTTCAGGGATTACTTTTATAACTTGTCATTTGTAGGAGGTCGACTTCGTTAGGTCGACCTCTTCCTAGGTTATTTCTGTAATCCTCTTTTTTGGACCTTTGTCGGGTCTCTTTCAGGGATTACTTTTATAACCTTTTTATCTTGGGATGACTTTGCTAGGTCGAGCCCTTTTAAGTTAAAGTAATCCTCTTTAATAGGGTTGGCCAGACCTCTTTCTAGGGTTTACTTGTAACTTGGGTTGACTTGGTCCGACTTCTAAACGCCGGCCAGTCTTTAAGTTATTTTATTAGCTATCTGTAAGACCTCGTCAGGTTCTTTTTTAGATTGCTTTCTATAACTTCTTACATTATTCTGTGTTCATCTTTGCCGATTTGTAGAAAGTGGTTGGCATCTCTAGTTCTTCCTTTGGGTGAATCGCGTTTTCACCTTTATCGGACGACTCATCTTTATCGTGGTCGTGCCGTGAAATTGTTTTTCACTTTCTGCCGACCTGTAGCTTTATAATCGGACGATGAATACTTCAGATTAATGCATCTTGAAATCTTTGTAGAATACCTAGATAAATTTTATTCAAAGAAAATGCAAATATATACATGTGGGAATTTTCTCATCTTCTTAAGTTGGGTATGATCTATGTCTCAACCTGGTGCCTCATTAAAAAACCTTTTCAGGAAAAAGAGCGCATCCACTGGTGAGATCCTTTACCTCTTCTAACTGTAGTACCTTCTTAGGTTGCAGGCGTGCCATGATCTTGGAAGCTCCCGTCCGTCGAGTTCGGACACTCTGTAGTAGCCCTTTCCGAGTACTTCTATGACTCGGTATGGTCCTTTCCAATTGGCTGCCAGCTTTCCCTCTCCGGGTCGAGTTGTTCCGATGTCGTTTCGGATTAAGATGAGGTCGTTTTCAGTGAAACTTCTTGGTACTACCCTTTGGTTATATCTAGAAGCCATTCGGTGTTTTAGCGCTTCTTCTCTGATCCGAGCTCTTTCCTGAACCTCTGGTAGTAGGTCGAGTTCTTCCCTCTGGAGTTGGGAGTTTGCTCTCTCATTATAATGGACTGCCCTATGCGATCCTTCCTCAATTTCTACTGGAATCATTGCCTCCGTTCCGTATGTTAGCCAGAATGGGATTCCTTTGTGGTGGAATGTGGCGTCGTTCGATATGCCCATAGGACTTGTGGGAGTTCCTCTGCCCAGGCTCCCTTCGCATCCTGCAATCTCTGTTTTAACCCTGCCAATATGACTTTGTTGGCGGCTTCGGCCTGTCCGTTAGCTTGGGGGGTGCTCGACAGAGGTGTACTGGTGCTTTATATTCAAGTCGGCTACTAATTTTCTGAAGCCCGCATCTGTGAATTGGGTGCCATTGTCTGTAGTTATTGAGTACGGGACCCCAAATCTTGTGACAATGTTTCTGTATAAGAATTTTCGGCTTCTTTGGGCAGTGGCATTGGCTAATGGTTCTGCTTCGATCCACTTTGTAAAGTAATCTACCCCTACTATGAGGAATTTAACTTGCCCTGATCCCTGGGGAAAGGGGCCGAGAAGGTCGAGTCCCCATTTCGCAAAAGGCCAAGGCGCAGTCACGCTGATGAGTTCTTCTGGCGGGGCGATGTGGAAATTGGCATGTTTCTGACATGGTGGACATGTCTTTACGAATTCTGTAGATTCTTTTTGTAAAGTTGGCCAGTAAAACCCTGCCCAGAGTATCTTTTTGGCAAGAGCCCGTGCTCCGAGATGATTGCCGTAAATGCCGCTGTGTACCTCTTCTAGCACTTCCCTGGTGTGGGAGGTCGGTACGCACTTTAGTAATGGTACTGAGATCCCTCTTTTGTACAGGATGTTGTTTATGATGGTGTAGTATTGCGCCTCCCTTTTTAGCTTCTTTGCTTCATTTTCTTCTGCGGGGAGCGTTCCTTTTTTGAGGTACTTAATTATGGGGATCATCCATCCTTGGTCCTGGCCTGTTATGGTTAGGACTTTTTTTGTTTCCGAGATTGATGGGTTCTGTAGCATTTTCTGGATGAGGCTTCTATTATTGCCCCCTGGTTTGGTGCTGGCCAGTTTTGAGAGTGCGTCAGCTCGAGCATTTTGCTCACGGGGTATGTGGCAGATCTTGTATTCCCCGATTTGTTCGAGCTGTTGCTTGGTCTTATCCAGATATCTTTTCATGGTGGGATCTTTGGCTTGGTAGCTCCCTGCTATCTGTGATGTGACCACCTGCGAGTCACTATAAATGTTAAGTTTTCGAGCTCCCACCTCTTCAGCCAGTTTTAGACCAGCTAGCAATGCTTCGTGTTTCGCCTGGTTATTTGAAGCCGGGAATCCGAACTTGAGGGAGAGCTCAACTTGGGTTTCCTGGTTGCTTTCTATTATAACTCCTGCGCCACTTCCCGTTTTATTTGAAGAACCATCCACATACAGATTCCACTCTATGGGGGCTTCTAGGGCATCTGTGAATTCGGCGATAAAATCGGCCAGGTATTGTGATTTGATGGCGGTCCGAGCTTCATATTGGAGGTCGAATTCTAACAGCTCGACTGCCCATTATAGAATTCTGCCTGCTAAATCTGTTTTCTGCAGTATTCCCTTTAAGGGCTGATTAGTTCGAACTTTAATGGTGTGGGCCTGGAAGTAGGGGCAGAGTCGCCGAGATGTTAAAACGAGAGTGTAAGCAAATTTTTCTATTTTCTGATAGTTCAGCTCGGATCCCTGCAGTGCTTTGCTAATGAAGTAGACGGGTTGTTGCCCATTTTCGCTTTCTCGGACCAGTGCTGCTGCTACTGCCTCGTCTCCTACTGCGAGATATAGTATGAGTGGTTCTCCTTCTTGAGGTCGGGATAGGATAGGTGGCTGTCCTAAGAACTTCTTAAAGTCTTGGAACGCTTGTTCGCAGTCTGTCGTCCACTCAAACTGTTTTCCCTTTCTTAAAGTAGCATAGAAGGGGAGAGATCTTATTGCGGCTCCTGCTAAGAATCGGGATAGGGCGGCCAACCTCCCGTTGAGTTGTTGTACTTCTTTTACGCAGGTTGGGCTTTTCATGTTGAGTATGGCCTGGCATTTATCTGGATTTGCTTCGATTCCTCTTTGTGTGAGCATGAAGCCCAAGAATTTGCCTGCTTCTACCGCAAAGGTGCATTTTGCTGGATTGAGTCGCATATCATGCTTCCGGATAGTGTCGAACACCTGGGCTAGGTCGGTCAACAGTGTCTGTTCGTTTTTTGTTTTAATTAGCATGTCGTCCACATAAACTTCCATGATTTTCCCGATGTGATCCGAGAAGACTTTATTCATCAATCTTTGATAAGTGGCTCCTGCGTTCTTAAGGCCGAAAGGCATTACGATGTAGCAGTAGTTCGCCTTTGGCGTTAAAAACGAGGTCTTTTCCTGGTCCGGTGGATACATGGGGATTTGGTTGTATCCTGAATACGCATCCATAAACGAGAGATATTTATATCCAGAGGAAGCATCTACCAGGGCATCAATACTCGGGAGTGGGTATGGATCTTTTGGGCAAGCTTTGTTAAGATCTGTGTAATCGGTGCACATTCGCCACTTCCCATTTGATTTTTTCACCAAAACGACGTTGGCTAGCCATAGTGCGTATTTGACTTCTCTTATAAATCCGGCTTTCAGCAGTGTCTGCACTTGCTCTTCCATAGCTTGGGATCGCTCTGGCCCGAGTTTTCTTCGTCTCTGCTGGACTGGTCGAGATCCTGGATAAACTGCTAATTTGTGACACATTAGTTTAGGGTCTATGCCTGGCATGTCTGCGGCTTTCCATGCAAAAAGGTCGGCATTGTCTCGCAAAAATTGTATCAGCAGTTCTTTTAAATCTCCTTTGAGGATTGTGCCGATATTAGTTGTTTTTTCCGAGGTGTCCCCAATCTGAATTTTTTCTATCTCACCCTCTGGTTGGGGGCGAAACTCTTCTCGTCGTTGAACTCCGCCCAGCTCGATTGTGTGGAACTCTTCTCTTTTACCCCAGAGGTTGAGGCTCTCGTTGTAACAGCGACGCACCATCCTCTGGTCTTCTTTTATCGTGGCTATCCCTTTTGGAGTTGGGAATTTCATGCATAGGTGTGGGGTTGAGACTATTGCACCAAGTTGGTTGAGCGTGGTCCGGCCTATGAGAGCGTTGTAGGCTGAGCTTACGTCGACTACAATGTAGTCTATTTTGAGGGTCCTGGATTGGTCTCCCTTTCCAAAGGTTTTATGCAGTGGTATGTATCCTAGTGGCCGAACCGGAGTGTCTCCTAGCCCGAACAAACTGTTTGGATATGCTTTAAGTTCTTTTTCTTCTAAGTCAAGTTTATCAAAGGCTGTTTTGAATAAGATGTCGGCAGAACTCCCTTGATCTATTAACGTCTGATGTAGGTTGGCGTTTGCCAATATGATAGTGATAACCATGGGATCGTCGTGTCCTGTAATGATGCCGGTTGTATCCTCTTTAGTGAACGTTATCGTTGGGATGTTGAGTGTTTCTTCCTCTCCTTCAACATGGTATATTTCTTTGAGGTATCTCTTACGAGAGGATTTGGAGATTCCTCCTGCTGTGAAGCCGCCATGTATCATGTGGACATGTCTTTCTGGCGTCCGAGGTGATCGTTCCGCTCGTTCAGTGTCACTACAAGAAAACACGTCTATTGCCACGTTTTTAAAGCGTGGCGAAAAGCTGAAAAAAGCGTGGCGATAGCTTTTCGCCACGCTTTTTGAGCTACCGCCACGCTTTTGAAAGGGTGACCTCTTGAAGGGTGGTGGTTGCTTTATCGCCACGCTTTTTTCAACTTATCGCCACGCTTTTTCTTTTGCCACGCTTTTTACAAATGGCCACCCATAAAAGCGTGGCCGTATGTGAAGATATGGCCATGCTTTTAAAGCTTGACCATATGAGATGTATGGCCACGCTTTTGAAGCGTGGCGATATAGAAAGATATGGCCACGCTTTCAAAGCGTGGCAATAGAGAGAGATATGGCCACACTTTTAAAACGTGACGATAGCGAGATATGACCACACTTTTAAAGCGTGGCCATAGCCAGAGATACGGCCACGCTTTAAAAGCGTGGCAATAGCCTTGTAAAATTTAAAAAAAAATCCTTTTTCTGATTTTTACCTTCATCGATACAAAATATAAATTTTTCAATTCTTTTGTTACCAAACTATAAATATAGTATGCAATTTTTATTACAAGACAAATCAAATACAAAATAAATCTCGAGTTTGCATAGGAAAGTGATTGTCCTGTTTACAATTTGAAAGAATTAGCAAACTTCTCACAACTGGTTGAAGAATTTAAGTTCCTATGGCGATGCCTTGTACAACAATCTATCTTAGCAATAAAATGAATATGTTCCTAACAAGTATCTCAAAACTGTAAAACTGCGGAGAGCACACTACTAATATGTTCTGCTTGGTTTAGTTCATGAAGCCGCCACAAGCTTTGGTCTGAATCATAGTTTGTAGCCTTTGAAACTAAACTAAACAAAACATGATATAATATGGTTCAAAAATCTCAATAGTAGTTTCTGTAGCCTGGGCTGTACATGCAACTTTCTGCATATTTGACAAGATCCTTAGGTCGAGGTAGATGAGAAACAAGACCTGTTTTACCAAACACAGCACAAAAGATATAAGTATTGAAAAGAAAACAGAGCAAAGTTGTCTGAAACTCAAAATATTTCATGAAACTAACCAAGTTCATATGCCTTGCTGCCACGTTAGCAGCAATATGTGCTGATATCTTTCTGATATTTGAGAATGGAGGGTAAATCAGTCCTTTATCATAGTTCTCCTGTGACACTTGTGTAGCCAAAGCTTCAGCTGTTGCATAAGAAGAAACCGTTAGTGAGTTCTTGGTTCTAACTTCTTGGAATTTAGATTGAATTGATTTTAGTATATTTAATCTCTCTTAGCTTGAACGAACTCACAGGCTGCCAAGAGCATCTCATCGCGGACGCGGATTGCACTGGAGATGATCAAACCGAAGCCAAAACCAGGGAATATGTAAGCATTGTTGGCCTGAACAGCAATGCAGGAAGCGCGAAAAAATAAAATGAAAAAATAAATATATAAAGGTCAGCCACTGAGATGTTTATATTGAATAACAAAATGTGTAGGTAACAAAGGTCAAATGAAACCTGTCCAGGAACAAAGACTTTTCCTTCATATTCATAAGGATCAAATGGGCTACCACTAGCAAAGATTGCTTGACCCTGCAAATTAAATTAAGATAAACAACATTAACATATAATAATGTGTGTAATCTATTCTAAATTTCTGAGGCCAATTATATAAATAGTTAGTTACCTTGCTCCATGTATAAGCTTCTTCAGCAGTGCACTCAGATTGAGATGTTGGATTGGAGAGAGCAAGAATGAGCGATTTCTACAAAAATCATACACTATCAGAGATATAATCATGTACATATCAGGAAGAATAACTAAGGAATTCTCGCAACTAAAAGTGAACATATACAAAATTTAGCAGATTTTCAGTTATTCCTTTGCCTCCACAAGCAAATACCAGGTCACTTAATATCACTTATATCCAAGGAAACGAAAAAGAAAAATTAAGAAAATAAGCCAATTTATGTAATTAAAGTAAGCTAGATACATAAACTTGATTGCCTTGACTAATAAGGAAAAAAACAACAGTGCACAGGAACTGAACTGAAATGTGAACCAAAACAAGAGAAGAGAGAAATCAACAATTGAGATTAAAGTGAACAACATACAATTACAATTCTTATCATAAAAAATAAATAGCCAAAGAAAATTGTAAATTTCAGTGCAGGGAAGTTGTTTCTTGTCATAATCTTTGCATCATGCGCATAACTCTGCATGTAAAAGTAAACTCCCAAAGCTTGTCATTATATTCAGCACAGAATACAATGATAGATAAATAAAAGATCTTACAGATCTAATGCTCATATAATAATTACTTCAATCTAATGACTGTTGTATTTCTTTTTTTTTATTTCCCTTTCTATCTAACATCAAAATTAAAAAAAATATATATTACAAATAAAGTGATTTTGAACCTAGTAGTTGATAAAGTCAAGAACTTGCATACATAAGTAAAAGTGTAAAACACATAATTGAATTACATGCATCAAAATCACATCAGAACAAATTAAAACAACACTAATTCCAAATAATTATAATAATTAAATAAAAAATCTCTTTTGAAATGAATGTACAAACATGGCTTATGGAGTAGCATTTGTTCCACAAATTAATGGAAGAAAAGCAGAATAGAAGAGTAGATTTTCTGTTTAGATTCTCTCAACACTTCTAAGAACAGTAAAGCTAAAAAACTCAGTAGCTACTTTTCACATATATGATCATGATAATATATATTTGTTATTATTGTTTCACATTTTCAACAAACCATAGGAAAATGGTACATAGAAGTCTAAAACTTTATCAAGAACTAAAAATGTAGACATAGTATATATATGATTGGTTCATCATTTTCTCTCATTCTTGGAGTAAAATCTCAGTACCAAGTAGAAGAAGAACCTGTAAAGAACACCCTAAGCTAGCAGGGTCAAGATATCATACCTAGTGAGTACATGAATTATGGGCTGGGTGCTGCCATCTGTCAACGGGTTAAATGGGCTGGGTATCGAATCATCACGTCCACCATGGAAGCAAGCAGCTGCACACAGTCATTAATTAAAATCACCAACATACACACATTATTTACTAATTAACTAACTATCATCACCACTTCATGCCTTTTCTCTCTTACCTGCGCAGTATATAAACCTAAGATCTGTTTCACCCCCCAATATGAATAACCAAAACTATTTAACAGAAATAAAATCATAACAAAAATAGAAAATCAAGAAGTTTAGGGGAAAAAAAAACCTAAACCAAATATCAAAATAGAAGAATCAGAAATAATTTTTCTAAAGAAAATCATGCTCAATAAATTTCTGTTCAATCCAAAAGAGTAAGTTAAGAATTGCACACCCCATGTCAGAAAGTACTAAAAGATGTAAAAGACAATGCAAGTCAAAATCTTATGGTAATCTAATGTTATACTGGTCTTAAAAGGATAGAAAAACCAACCATCTTGTGAAGTTATATTGATAACTCTTCAGAATATTATTCACTAAGTTATACTAGCACATTTAAAACTTCCAGCGAAAGCGAAATCAGTTATACCTCACCAATGGTTAGAGACTGCATTCTGCTCTTGGGGTCAACTCCCTGGCCAACCCAGACAAAGATTTCAGAGTGACAATCCAAGATGAATATATCTTTTGTCATTAGATCATCTTGGGAAAAATTGTATATCTCTTTCACCTGCAAACATCCCTTCAGATTAATGCATTGTAGCAGGTACAAATTGATCAGACTTTTTGCCAGCATTTTATATTGAGAGTTAGTCTTAAAAGGAAGAATAGATGGTCAAAACTTAAGAAGGGGTATCATATCCAAACTTCAAATATAGATATTTTATATTGACCAGGTTAGCCATAATTTGTTTCTATATAGCGAATATAAAATAAAGTTTGGTAATTATATGAGTTTAATTAACACCAGTGTCTAGCTAAAATATATCACAGGACATATAATCAAGTGAACAAGCATATGGACTGCCATTGCAATAACTTGATGAAAACCCAAGAATGCATCTTTCACACTCGATCAACAGTATGTCATCCCTGTTCTGTAACTATTCACTACTGATTAAGCCGATTTTTTTTAATTATCAAGGATTTATTTTGTTTCCTATTGTACCAGTTTGAGTACCAGCTTGATTTTTGATCTTGAATAATGAATTAATGATTGCTTATACCAATACAGATAAGTCAGTGTAGGTACCTTTAAGTCTCCTCCTGGATGTTGGTCAATCAGGCAGCCCAAGAAATCATTATAAACAAGTCATCCATTTGCCTTCAAGAAGAGAGGGATCTGGGGGCGAACATAAATCTTTTCTATCAAACAAGAAAATATTCCTTACCTTTTTGAGAAGTAGTTTAGAAAAATCAGAAAAAATGAAGAACCAGAACAGGGGCAACCTTCCATGTAGCCATTAACAAAGGTTAGTTCCTAAAATATGATATCTAGTTAGCCATCAAGATAGCAATTTTGCTAACAGAGAGAGGTGACAACAATGAACGAACAACCAAAAAACAATACACAACAACTGAATTTCTACCTTTCTATTCTATTATTATTCTTTTTTCATCACTCATTGCCACCTATATAGAAACTAACTTCTAGATTCTAACACCAGTTAATAAGGCAAATTTTAAAGAGAAGAAAAAGAAAATACCATGGGGTGATTAATCCAACAACACCAATGGATTCATTGAGGACATAACTCTTGAAAGTTTCCATGGGAAGAGAAACGGATGCCTTCTGCTTAGCGTCGAGGTTCTTGGCAAGGTCAGCATAAAACTCGAAGCAACCAGCAACATCATCCTAACATAAAATCAAGCGTGAATCAGAGAATTACAGTAACAATCAGAGAGAATAAGCTAAAATTGAAGCATAATTGAAGTACCATGTCCCAGGCAGCTTCATCGAGTGGTTTTCCGCAATCAAGGGATTCAAGCTTAGCGAGGTGATCCTTTCTCTCGACGACCATGGCAGCGATGGCGCGGAGATAGCGGGCTCGGTGAGCACCGGAGGCAGAAGGCCAGTCGTTGCCTTTGTTGCGATTGAGTGCTCTTCTAGCGGCGGCGACGGCACAGTCAAAACGTGCATTGACTGTGCAAAGCAAGCGAACCTCTTGGTGTTAGGGTTTTGCCATTGCAATGCAGCGGTATGACAACGCCATATGCATGCAGTGAGGACTTCGAAGGTAGTGGAAGATTGAGCAACATGACGAGGGTGGAGGACAGAGAATGGCGGCACGGAGGAAGGAAAGGCGACCTCCGTTGGCTGACCGACACCGTGAGTAGTGAGCGCAGGGAATGCGAGCGCCAGCAGAGACGGGTTAAGGGAGACGACGGAGGGAGCGCCGGCAGAGGAGATAGTGCAAGTGTCGACGATGAGTAACAGAGTTGGGGATGAGCAACAGAGTCTGAGTGTTAGGGTTTCAAAGCATTAGTGTAAGTGTCAGGGGAGAAGAGTAAAAGAGTCTGATGAGTCTTGTAGCGTGTTGGGGAACCTTTTCGCCAGGCTTTTTTAGGGGTACCTAGATAAAAAATATTTCGCCACGCTTTTTTTGGGTGCCAAGATAAAAAACTTTTCGCCACGTTTAAAAAGTGTCCCTGTTTCTCTGTATGGCCACGCTTTTGAAGCGTGATAAAAAAAAGCGTGGCCAAATCTCTAATCAATTGTCACCTTCATAAAAGCGTGGCCATAGATCCTTTTCGCCACGCTTTTTAAGTGTAGCAAGAAAAAACGTGGCCAAATCTCTAATCAATCGCCACCCTCATAAAAGCATGGCCATTGACCACTTTTGGCCACGTTTTTAAAGCGTGGCAAGAAAAAAACGTGGCCATAGGCCTTTTTTCTTGTAGTGTGTCATCCTCCCTTCGTCTTTTTCTTTGCTCGTCATCTTGGGTGGCCAGGAATCGATCTAGTTTTCCTTCCCTCACCAATTTTTCTATGATGTTTTTCAAGTCGAAGCATTCGTTAGTGGAGTGTCCCCGGACCCGATGATATTCACAATACTCCTTTCGGTTTCCTCCTCCCTTCTTGCCTTTGAGTGGCCGTGCTGGGAGAATTTTTTCCGTATGGCAGACTTCTTTGTATATTTCGACCAAGGATGCCCTAAGAGGAGTATAGTTATGGTACTTCTTAATTTTCTTCCCTTGTCTGTCGTCTTTTCTTTTGGATTCCTTGTCTCTGTCATGGTAGGAAGCTCCCGATTTCGAGGATTCTCCTAATCGAGCGTTTTCTTCCATATTGATGTATTTTTCTGCTCGCTCCTGTACTTCGTCGAGGGTAGTCGGGTACTTTTTTGATATAGATTGGCTGAAAGGTCCCTCTCGTAGGCCGTTGATGAGTCCCATGATTGCGGCCTCCGTGGGTAAACTTTGTATGTCCATGCATGTTTTGTTGAATCTTTCCATGTAGTTACGAAGGCTCTCTCGATCTCCTTGTTTGACTCCTAATAAACTGGGGGCGTGCTTCGCTTTATCTTTTTGAATGGAAAATCTGGCTAGGAATTTCTTAGCTAAGTCGTCGAAATTTGAGATGGATTTTGGGGATAAGTTGTCGAACCACCGAATAGCTGTCTTTGTGAGAGTTGTTGGGAAGGCTTTACAGCGAACAGCATCTGGGGTGTCAGTGAGGTACATTCTGCTTCTGAAGTTACTGAGATGGTGGTTGGGATCTGTGGTGCCGTCATATAGAGCCATATCCGGGAGTTTGAAGTCTTTTGGAATTTTGGTTTTCATGATTTTCCTAGTGAAGGGGTCTTGCTCTTTGTGTGAATTCTCTTCGAGATTAGCGCGAGGGGCTTTTGATTTGAGATCGGCTTCCAATTGCTGCAGTTTTTCTTCCAACTCTCGACGTCGCCGCATCTCTCTTTGTAGATCTCTTCTGATTTCCCTTTGTTGGTGGGTTTCTTTTTCCAGTTGTTTTAGGCGATCTAGGAGTGCTTCTATGGCTCCTGAATTTGGTGAGTCTTTGTCTTGGTTGGTCTCCGGAGTGTCTTGTAGCGTAACGTTTACGTTTTTGTGCGGTGTTCGATCCTCCATACCTGAATCGTGATCGTTGTCATGGTTGTCGCCATGATGATGGGATGACTTCCAGGTTCCCCGGCAACGGCGCCAATGTTCCGAGGGTTACCTGAAACTGTAGGTCGATCTCGGATGAGATCTTCAGTACTGGTCGGAGATGACGTGTCCAGCTGGCTGGTGGCAGCCGAAACTGTGGTGTCCGACTTGCTGGACCGGCTACACTTCTGATCCTTGGTCACCGGAGGGTGGGGGTACCTGCAAGAGACTCCGATGCTTAAGTTAGCATGGGTATTAAGCAGGTTTTTTTAGTAGAATCAGAGTATGAGTTATACGTGGGTGCTCTAGTGTATTTATAATGGTGAGATGCGACCTTTTTGATAAGATAAGTTAGTTATCTTATCTTATCTTTATCCTTGAGTTGAGGTTAGCGTATCTTTCAACGGAACCGCCTTCATCTCTATAGGCTTAGGCCGCCTTAGGATTCGGGTCGTGCTCCACTGTTTGGGCCCTTAATTGGGCTCTTCTGTCGATTTGGCCGAGCTCTTTGAGAAGAGGTCGGATAGTCTGACCTGAAGAGGTCAGTCGCTTTATCTTCAATCATCCCAGGTCGGATAGCTCGACCCAGGGTATGAACACTTGTAAACCTAAAATTACTCAACAAACACATCAAGGTATCAAATGAAATTAATGTGAATAAAATTTAGCAATTATAAATCCTAAAAAGCATGTTTTTACTTTTAAGCTCAATTTAGGAAGAAATTATGAAACTATGCTATTTTAATGGATTAGTGCAAGAAAAGTTGATGAAATCTATCCAAATAGAGTAAATAATTACCATAAAATGTGGATTCATCAGTGTCTTTTTGTGATAATATGGTTTTATATGCTATCCTCATAAAATCTGAAATTTTTTTTGCATACTTAATGGTAAGGCATATGTTTGATTGCATAAGGAGTGACAAAAATGTAGCTCTTCCTTATGGCATGTTCTTAACTTGTATTTTTAAATAATTTGGTGTTGACTTGTCAAATGAGTCATATGAAAAGAGACACATGTCTAAAAGGAGGTAGTTCAGTGAAACAACAGAAAAAAGGGACTTACTCAAACTGAGAAGGCGGTTCTTGTTGATAGTGATGACTATGATCCTGATGAATCTCATCCTCCCTCTGCCTCGGGGACTTCAGCTTCAATTGGTCATAAATCACTTCTATATGGAGTTGTGAAGGATGTTGTCCAAGAGTTCATCTCTCAATCGAATCATCTGATTTCTATAAGCAAAGAACAGAGGAAACTTGCAGCCAAGCATGAAAATTTCCTCAAAAAGTCCAGAGATAGATTGGTCATTCTTATGAAATTCATTAATAACATACATGAGGATGACACCATGGCCACTAACCAAGAAGAACCTGTTGATTCTGAGGAAGATGGTTCGGATGCTTAAGAATGTCTCTTATTGCTCATCTATTCTTTTGGATATTTATCTCTTAGAATTTTTGTAGTTTGTTTAAGACTCTGTTTTATCTTTGGATGACTGTAAAAAATTAACTATTGTTTTACCTGTTTTGGTTTTATCTAGTTTATCTGGACTTTGCATCCTAACAAACTTTTGCAAGTTTGCAATTACTTCATTTTTCTCCCTTGATGACAAAAGGGGGAGTAGTAGTAGTAGTAGAAGATAGATAAAGTTTAATTTGTTTTTTAGTGTTTGATGACTTTTGATAATCCTTGTTCTGGATGCATGAGAAATGGTTGGTTTAAATGTTGGCGTACTCTGTTTTGAAATGAGATTTTTTCATGCTCAATTTTGAAATATTTCTTTTCATGCCCAGTCTTGAAAAAGACTTAGGGATGCCATGTTTTGTTTAAATGAAACTCTAGTTTGGCATAATCAAGTGTTCTAACTTGAATCATGATCTGGTGCTTGATTTCATTGCTTGAGTATGGTTCAATACATAATATTCTTATCAAGAAGTTGAGATTGCTGCATGACAACATCTGTTATATAAGCATGAGTGTGTTCTCTATAAAGAAATATATGAATAGGAAACTAAAGAAGAGCACAAAATCAGGAGGAGCAACCCTTGTAAAAGAAAGGGGGAACAAGTAAAAAACTAGTGACATCATCATAAGAGAAGTACTTAAACTTTATCTAATTCAATTCCTTTGATCACCTCTCTTAAAATTATGTTTGTCATCAAGGGGAAGATTGTTGAGTTTAGAATACAATTAATTTAATAATGATGACAAACATTAATTTATTGGGTTAAACACTCAATTGGTTTTGATTGCTTTACTTAGTGATGCAGGCTCAAAAGCAAAGATTGCAGCAGCCCAACAAATTGAAACAAAGAAACAAAGGCTGCTGAAGATTAGTTGTGATCCAACAAAAAAGTCCATAGGAAGGAAACAAAGAAATCTAGTGGGCTGAATGAATTGTGATCCACCAACCAAGATCAATGAATCTAAAGAGAAAGGTAACCTGATAGAAAGATTTATCGTCGGTCTAGAATTTCTCTTAATAGAAATCGAACTTCATTGTAAACATAGCTCCAAACCAACTAATAACTTTCAATCAAATTTAAATTATTTTGGTGTCACAAGTACAAACCCCAATGAAAATTAATCGAAATATTTAAAGCTCGGGTCATCTCACAAGAAATTGCAATGAAGTGGTCAATTATTGGCTATAAAGAAATATGGGGGTTTGATTTATAAGAGGGCAAGAAAGTAATTGGCAAGAAAATGAAAGGAACAACTAAAGAAAGCGATTAATAAAAGAGAGACATTCATGGCAAGGATTGAGAATCTAGGCTTTCTATCCTAGTCACTAATAATAACAATGATTAACAAGAATTTATCTTATTTCGTCATCTCCAACATGGAAGAAGGTGCAAAGTTATCTTCCATGAGAGAAAGTCAAATAAGACTAGCTAATCTCAATCCAAAAATCCTAATCAACTCACTAATTGAATTAGCAAGAGATTAGAGTCAATGGAAATAATATTAACTAACAACTCTAGATCACCAATATAGGTTGGGTATTAATGACTCAAGATTTTCCAATTCCTCTTTCTAAGCCAAGAATGCACAAAAAGCTACTCTAACATCCAACTAAGCATTTTGTCAAATACTTGGAAGGCAAAAAAGGGAAACATAATAAATTGCAGGAAAGAGTAAAATCTAACAACTACCAATTGCAATGAATTAATAATAACATCTCAAATCAACAATAAAAGAACATCAACATTAAATTGCATTAAAGGAAATCCAAATCCAACAAAAGTGCATCAACATAAAAGAGGCATGAAAAGGGAAATTAACACTACAAGCTAAGAGAATTAGGATATAGGAACAAGAAATTACAAGGAAACTAAAGGAAAACAAGAATTGAACCCTAGATCTAAGATGAAAAATACCCTAAGAACCCTAATTCTAGAGAGAAGAGGGAGCTTCTCTCTCTAGAAACTAAACTACATGATGCTAAGCTACAACTAAGTGCTCCCCCTTTGCCCAAGCTTGAATTCTGCATGAAATAGTCTCTGGAATGAGTTGGATTTTGGCCTGGGCAGCTCAGATATCGCCCCAGCATTTTCACTTTAATGAGGTCATGTGCGAGCTGTGACGCATACGCATGGGTCACGCGTACGCGTCGCTTGGCTTTTCCTTCTTACGCGTATGCGTCATGTCACGCGTTTGCGTCGCTTGGCGACCTCATCTCCATGCGTGCGTGTCTTCCACGTGTGCGCATCGATGTATCCACTCCAAATCCTTGTTTTTCCATGACTTCTCCACTTTGCATGCTTTTCTCTTCACTTCTTCCATCCAATACATGCCTTATGAACCTGAAATCACTTAACAAACACATCAAGGCATCGAATGGACTTAAGGTGAATTAAAATCACCAATTTTAAGGCCTAAAAAGCATGTTTTTTCACTTAAGCACAAATTAAGGGAGAATTACAAAACCATGCTATTTCATTGAATAAATGTGAGAAAAGTTGATAAAATCCCCTAAATTAAGCATAAGATAAACAACAAAATTGGAGTTTATCAAGTCTCCCCACACTTAAACCAAGCATGTCCTCATGCTAAACTTAAGAAAGAAACAAAGGGTATCAACATTTATTCAATGCAACCTATCTAAATGCAACTATCCAAATGAATGCAACCACTTAGTCAAAATAAATCAATCCCCAAGAAAGCATATATGAATACAAGAGCTAAAGCAATAGCAATCAAATCAACCCACAATTGAATTGAGTTATTAAAAATAGTTCACAAACTTGCAAGAAAAGATGATCATGGGTGGAAGCATGTAATTGAACGATCGAACCCTCACCGGATGTGTATCCGCTCTAGTCACTCAAGTATATAGGGTTGATTCACTCAATTTTCCCCTAATCATGCTTTCCAAGATTTGTTTTTCATCTAACAATCAACAATTATTTCAATGTATGCATACAAATATCATGAGGACTTATCCAAAGGTTGTAATGGGGCTAGGGTCAAGGTAGGGTTATATATGGTCAAGTGAGCTTAAAATTTGAATCTTTGATTAACTTAAATTTTCCACCTAACCTATATAACAACCTATACAATTCTAAACAAACCTAACCACCCATTCTTCACTTTTTCACACACTCATGCATTCTCTTTTATCACCACACATATGTATTGATTTTTATTGAACTTTACTTTGGGGCATTTTGTATCCTTTTTATTGCTTTTCTTTTTTTTTCTTTTTCTATATATATTTTTTTCTTTTTATTTTTCTCATCATTTTTTTTCAAACTAAGATATATACAAAAGTATCAATGCATATGATTTAACATTCAATGCATGAGTATGCACCCCAATTCTCAAAATTTTGACATAAATATAAAAATACACTTTTATCTCTACCCAATGTTCCCAACTCTCCCAAAATCAAATGATAAACACTCTCCCTAGCCTAAGCTAATCAAAGATCCAAACAAGGAACATTTATTGTTTTTCGCTTTAGGCTTGTAATGTGCTAAAATTAAGAACAAATGGGTTAAGTATAGGCTCAAAGTTGGCTAACAATGGAAGATAAAGGTAGGCTATTTGGGTAAGTGAGCTAATTGAAACAATGACCTCAATCATATAAGTGCATTCATACACAAAATAATGGACATAAAGAATCAAACAAATCAAAGATCACAATCATAGAAAGAGAATAATCACACAAGAATGGAATAAGTGGTTATATGATATAATAAACCACTATTTTATGGTTTATCTTGTGCTCAATTGAGTGGATTTTATCAATCTTTCATACACTTGTTCATACAAAATGCATGTTTTACATTCTCCTTCCTGATTTTGTGCTATGATTGAAAACATGCTTCTTTGGCCTTATATTTGCTAATATTAATCCTCTCTTATTCCCATTCGATGCCTTGATATGTGCGTTAAGTGATTACAGGGATTACAGGGTAGGAATGGCTTAGAGGATGGAAAGGAAGCATGCAAAAGTGGAAGGAATACAAGAAACTGAAGGAACTGCTAAAGCTGTCCAGCCTGACCTCTTAGTACTAAATTGACCATAATTTGAGCTACAGAGGTCCAAATGATGCGGTTCCAGTTGCGTTGGAAAGACAACGTCCAGAAATTTGCAAAGATATATAATTTGTCATAGCTTCTCCAAAGCCAGGCGACGCGAACACGTGGGTCACGCGGACGGGTGGGTCACGCGGACGCGACCTGGTAAAAACGCAATCCGTGCGAATGCGTAGACGACGCTTCTGCGTGACTTTGCAGCGATCTGTACGTACCATAAATCGCTGGGGGCGATTTCTGGGCTATTTTTGACCTAGTTTTTGGCCCAGAAAATACAGATTAGAGGCTACAGAGTGGGGGAATACATCCATTCAATCATAATACACATTCACAATTATTAGGTTTTAGATGTAGTTTTAGAGAGAGAGAGGTTCTCTCCTCTCTCTTAGGATTTAGGATTAGGATCTCTCTCAAGTTTAGGATTAGGATTTCAACTTCATTCCAGGTTTAATGTTCCTTTAATTTATATTTCTCTTCTACTCTTATTTACTCTAATACTTTTATTTGTATTTGACTTATGTTGCCCAATTGGCTTATGAACTTTTCCATGTTAGGTTTGGATATTCTATTTAATATTAATTGAGGTATTTCAGATTAATGATTTGTTTTATTTATGATGCTTTCAATTCAATTTAGATTTATTTTCCCCTTTTGGCTTTGGTTAAGTAATTAGTAATACTTGAGTTATCAAACTCAACTGTTGATTGAAATTGGAATTCTCTGCTGGTTAATTTGAACTCCAATAACTCTAGTCTTTCCATAGGAGTTGACTAGGACTTGAGGATCAAATTAATTAGTCCACTTGACTCTCCTTTGTTTAGCAAGGGTTAATTTAAGTGGGAGCAGAATCCAATTCTCATCACACCTGATAAGGATAGTTAGGATAGGGCCTCAATTTCTTATACCTTGCCAAGAGATTTTTATAATTATTAATTTATTTTTCTTGCCATTTAAATTACTTGTTCCTTATTTCAAAAACCCAAACATTTACTATTTTACATAACCAATAATAAATCATACCTTCCTGCAATTCCTTGACAAGACGACCCGAGGTTTAAATACTTCGGTTATAAATTTTATTGGGTTTTGTTACTTGTGACAACCAAACTTTTGTAAGAAAGGAATTCTTGTCAGTCTAGAAGCTATACTTACAATGCAAATTTATTTGTAAAAATTCTAGATCGCGCGAGAGTTTCGTTCTTCAAAATGGCGCCGTTGCCGAGAAATTGCAAACGTGTGCCTTATTATTGGTTATTGTAAATATTTGCTTTTTGCTTTTTTGTTAGTTTTAGGACTTAGTTACTTATTCTTACTAGTTTTTGTTTTTCTTTTCTGCTATGAACTCTCACCCCTTTGGCTACGAGCGTGGTTATAATTATATTATAGGAAGAGGAGATTATAATGCCAACATGCACCATGGTTGGAGCAATCAAAGAGGGGAGGAGCCACAAGGATTTGATCAACCCTCTTGGCAACAACCCCCTCCAATGTACTACAAGCAACAACCATTCCATGATGCATACCAAGACAATGGTTATGGTGGACCTTTTCATGACACTCAATACCCACCACAACACGTCTATGAACCTCCTCCTCCTCAATGTAGTTTTGAACCACCACACTTGCAAGTCCCTTACCACCAAACACCCCTATACGACCTTAATCCTTATCCACCACACCAACCACCATATGAACCACACCCAGAACCACCACCTTAATATTCACCATCTCCATATCCTTATCAGGGAGAACCACCCTCTTATCATGAACCCTTCCTCCCAAGTAATGAACCCTCATATCTACCCCAATCTCCAATGGATGACATCCTTCGTGGTCTTCTTGAAGGGCAAGCAAAGATGAAAAGGGATGTACTAGAATTCGTGACTGCCTTCACCGAGGTAGTAAATCGATTAGCTTCCTAACATCTGAGCACTCAAAGTACTCCCATGGCTACATGTGGAGAATCAAAAGAAGAGCGTAGCATGAAGGAGATACTAAAAACTCCGATGGACAATGAGGAACATGGCTTTGTATTGGAACAAGTGGAGGAAGCCATAATAGTTGCAGAGGAAGAAGTGGTTGAAGACTTAGGAGATGCAGAACCTCCATGGGAAACTCAAGTCATAGAGCCCCTTCTAAGACGTTTGCAATTGATGTTGAGGAGGGTGTACAATCTCCAAAGCATATCATGGTTGAAGACTTTGAAGGGAATGATCAAGAGATGGATTCAATCATTGATGAATTCTTATCTACATTGGAATCCTCTCCCATTGGACTTGACATGGAGATTAAAGAAGAAGAAGCATAACCTCCCATGCCCTTGCTGAATAATGAAAAAAAGATCGAATTGGAAGAAAGCTACCAAGAGGAAGATGTTGATATTGAAGAAGCTTGCAAAGAGGTGGAAGTTGTCAAGGAAGAGCTCAAGGGAATGGAGCTGGAAATCACCTTGCCAAAGTTGTTGGAGACCTCTCCCCCAAAGCCATCACCATCCATCCCTTCATTCAAGTGGGTAAATCTCTCATCTCTAACCTTAATTAGCTCAGTTGAATATGCTTTGCTTGAGACAGATGGTCAGCTTAGAGCTCTTTGTGGCTATAAGAGCAAGCGGGAGATGGTCAGTGGTAGGAATTGTCATGCAAGGTTCAATATGGTTGCATGCTCTAAATTAGAGTACAAAGGTTGGTATAATTCTCGATTGAATGGGTCTAAGAAACTGTTTGGAGGCCTTAGTGAGAATTCAGATTGCTTATCACCCGGATGGAATCATGTTGATCAACAAGAAGACGGGTGCAAAAGCAAGGTTTGGGACCCCAGAATTCATTCTACCAATCAACACTCATGGGGCCTTGTCACATGCTTTAACTTGCTTGAAGGCTTTCTGCGCCTAGTTCGGGATCCCGGAGGCCATTGGAATCACAAATATTGGTGGAGATTCTTGGATGAGTTCAAGCATAAGCCACCATAACAAAGAACTCCCCAAATGTCCAACTTAAGGACTTTAACTAAAAGTGCTAGGTGGGAGACAACCCACCATGGTATGATCATTCCTTTTTCAATTTTAATTTTATTTCGTTTTGTTTGTTTTTGAGTTTTATTTTATTTTATTTCATTGAACCTGGAATTACTCATAACATCCATATCAGCATTGCATTTGCATCTGCATAAAAAAATAACGCACGCGACGCGGTAGCGTTGTTGACGCGTTCGCGTCACCAGTGCGTTTTGAAAAAAAGAGAATTGGACAGAGAGTCACGTGAAAGCGTGGCTAGAGGCGTGCCTTAGGCACAAAGCGACGCGTTCGCATCGTTTGCGAAATAGCCTCCCCACGCGTCCGCGTCATCCACGCGAACGCGTGGCCCTGCAAATTCGACGTAAATGGGTATATGGCAGAGAGTTATGATGGAGCTGGGCTGGACTCGTGCTAGAAGCACAAGCCCTCCCACGCGAACGCGTGCCCTACGTGTTTGCGTCGTCTTGAAATTATGGCCATTCACGCGATCGCGTCACCTTAAAAATTTGGCAAAAAGAGTTTGAAACAGAGAGTCACGCGAACGCGTGGCTGCTCTCGCGCCATTCGCATAATTCAAGTCACGCGACTGCGTGATCCACGCGTCTGCGTCACTTGACATATTCACATGCCACGCGCCCGCGTGATCCACGCTTCCGCGTCAGATGCGGTGCACAGATTATCCCCATCAGCCAAAATGTCTTATCTTTTCTTCCCCAAATCCTTATTTTTGTTTTCCCTTATTATTATTTCTTTCTTCTCTTTTCTTCCTTCTCTACTCTTTCTCACTTTTTACTTTTCCCTTTTTCTTTTCTTTTTACATCCATTATCAAAGTTCTTTTCTTCTTCCCTCTTTACTTCTTCATTATTATTCCTTTTCTTTTATTCATGTTTTCTTATTACTTTCATTATGCATATCTTCTTTTTTTCCTTCTTTTTATTCCTTTAATTGGTGTTGGAAATTTATTTGGGTCATTATTTATTTCTATATTCTGCTTGTGGATTTAAATATTGTTTGGCAATTAATATTACTTCCTTAAAGGGTTGCTTGCATGTTCTATCTTATATTTTCCACAACATATTTACCATGCATGCTAAGTGTTTATGAAAAAGCCCATATGGCATTGTGCATTATTTTAAATTACTCAATTCTACTACGTTAATGCCTATTTTCACAAAACTTCTTTTATATTTTATTTATTTAATTTAATTGTCAATACAAACAGATTATTAGTTTGAAAGACTTGGTAATCTAACTTGGACATTGAATGCTTGATCTATGCTACTCATGCCTTTGCCAGCATGCCAATAAATATCTTGCATTTAATTGCCATCACATGCACTTGCTATATTACCTTTGATGAACTTTTCACATGCAGTCTAGATCATGTGTTAACGACATCCTCCTTACAGTGCATTGATTACCACCCATAATGTTCGCTCCCTTGCTCGAACCCTTAGCTTTACATGTTACTTTCTTTTTCCCTTTTTAGGATGGCCACCAAGAAAGGTAAAGAGAAAGCTACTCTCAAACCACCAGTAAGGAGAGGAACAAAAAGAGCACTAGCTGCGGAACCACCCGTCCACTTGTACATCTTAGCATGCCCCGAGGACGGTGCAATCTTTAAGTGTGGGGAGGTCGATACCGATCTCCGTGGGTTAGTACCTTCCTGTCCCAACACCAATGTTTAAATTTTCTTTGTAGTTAGTTGTTGCATTCGCATGTTTGTTTGATTTTGTGCATATTTTACCACCACTTGGTAAAAGTAATATTTTCTTTTCCAAAAAAATTATTTTATAATATTTCACTAATTTGAATTAATTTTTTTTGTTAAACTTGTTTGAAGAAATATTATACTGGAACATGGTTTAGAGCTCGAACACACAAAACCAGTGAGATTTTGAGCCTATTTGGATTGGTTGCATTTTATCAACCAATATTTTATTTTACTGTGTTGTTCTCTCTAAAATTGTGATCTTTGTCTTGCTTAATTCTATATTTTCATGGTTTGATGTATACATGCACTTATATGATTGAGGCCTTTGTTTCACTGAGCTTACATACCCATATGGCCTTACCCTTTCATTATCCTTTGCAAACCAATTTGAGCCTATTTTATCCCTTTGTTCTTTACTTTAGCACATCATTAACTCTAAGCGAAAAACAATAATGTCCTTAATTTGAATCCTTGGTTAGCTTAGACTAGTGAGAGTGCTCATGAATTAAGTGTGGGGAAAAGTGGGTTTGGAAACATTGGTTTAAGAATTGGGTGTTATATATCTTTATGAAAATGTGAAAGAAATGTTTAGGACATATTCATGCATTCAATAATTTAATCATATACATTGAGAAAAATAAAATAAAAAAAAAGAAAAAAGAAAAAGAAGAAAAATAGGCATATAAAAAAGTGAAAAAAAAAGAAAAAAAAAGAACAAATAATAAAAGGGGACAAAATGCCCCAAAGTAAGTGGTGAAAGCAATGCATATGTACTGTACTTGAAATTAGAATGCATGAATATGTGGAAAACATGGTTAATGGATAGTTAGATGTTATATTATGATTACATGGATTGTCTTAAGTTAGGTGGGAAAAGTTTAAGTTAATTAAGGATTCAGATTTTAGTCCACTTGGCCAAATACAATCCTACCTTGACTCTAACCCCATTACAACCCTTAAAAGATCTCTTGATATGTGTATTTGTGCATTAATTATTTGTTGATTGGTAGAAGAAAAGTAAGCCTTAGAAAGCAAGGTTAGTAGAGAATTGAGAGAGTCAAACCTTAAACACTTGAGTGATTAAAGTGCATACACTTCCAGTGAGGGTTCGATGCTCGATTCTTTGTTCCTGGCTTTCATGAGCTATTTTCTTCTACAAGTTTACTTGTACTTTATTTTATGATTTGAATTAGTGAAATCTAGTTCATATTTGTTCTTGAAGGATTTGTTTACTTTTAAACAAGTAGGAAAAAGCATTATGCATTTAGTTGCATTCATAGGTTGCATTTCATATATTCTACCATTCCCCTTCACTCTTTTAGTTCTCTTAAGCTTAGCATGAGGACATGCTATTGTTTAAGTGTGGGGAGGTTGATAAACCACTATTTTATGGTTTATCTTGTGCTCAATTAAGTGGATTTTATCAATCTTTCATACACTTGTTCATACAAAATGCATGTTTTACATTCTCCTTCCTGATTTTGTGCTATGATTGAAAACATGCTTCTTTGGCCTTATATTTGCTAATATTAATCCTCTCTTATTACCATTCGATACCTTGATATGTGCGTTAAGTGATTATAGGGATTACAAGGCAGGAATGGCTTAGAGGATGGAAAGGAAGCATGCAAAAGTGGAAGGAATACAAGAAACTGAAGGAACTGCTAAAGTTATCCAGCCTGACTTCTTGGTACTAAATTGACCATAACTTGAGTTACAAATGTCCAAATGATGCGGTTTTAGTTGCGTTGGAAAGCTAACGTTCGGGGCTTCACAACAATATATAATTTGCCATAGCTTCCCCAAAGCCAGGCAATGCGAACGCGTGGGTCACGCGGATGCGTGACCTAGCAAAAATGCAATCCGCGTGAATGCGTGGACGACGCTTCCGCGTGACTTTGCAGCGATCTGTACGTACCAAAAATCGCTGGGGGCGATTTCTGGGCTATTTTGACCCAGTTGTTGGCCCAGAAAACACAGATTAGAGGCTACAGAATGGGAGAATGTATCCATTCAATCATAATACACATTCACAATTATTAGGTTTTAGATGTAGTTTTAGAGAGAGAGGTTCTCTCCTCTCTCTTAGGATTTAGGATTAGGATCTCTCTCAAGTTTAGGATTAGGATTTCAACTTCATTCCAGGTTTAATGTTCCTTTAATTTATATTTCTTTTCTACTCTTATTTACTCTAATACTTTTATTTGTATTTGACTTATGTTGCCCAATTGGCTTATGAGCTTTTCCATGTTAGGTTTGGATATTCTATTTAATATTAATTAAGGTATTTCAGATTAATGATTATTTTATTTATGATGCTTTCAATTCAATTTAGATTTATTTTTCCCTTTTGGCTTTGGTTAAATAATTAGTAATACTTGAGTTATCAAACTCAGCTGTTGATTGAAATTGGAATTCTCTGCTGGTTAATTTGAACTCCAATAACTCTAGTCTTTCCATAGGAGTTGACTAGGACTTGAGGATCAAATTAATTAGTCCACTTGACTCTCCTTTGTTTAGCAAGGGTTAATTTAAGTGGGAGCAGAATCCAATTCTCATCACACCAGATAAGGATAGTTAGGATAGGGCCTCAATTTCTTATACCTTGCCAAGAGATTTTTATAATTAATATTTTTTTTGCCATTTAAATTACTTATTCCTTATTTCAAAAACTCAAAAATATACTGTTTTACATAACCAATAATAAATCATACCTCCCTGCAATTCCTTGAGAAGACGACCCGAGGTTTAAATACTTCGGTTATAAATTTTATTGGGTTTTGTTACTTGTGACAATCAAACTTTTGTAAGAAAGGAATTCTTGTCGGTCTAGAAGCTATACTTACAACGCGAATTTATTTGTGAAAATTGTAGATCGCGTGAGAGTTTCGTTCTTCATGATGCAACCACACAATTAGGTTCAAATCTCACATGCTTGTGTTCTTAGCTTAAAAATCGTGTTCCACAGTATATAGTTCAAGAAAGTTCCAAAAATTTTTTTTACAATCAATTGGGATGCCCTATAGATAAAATCCTTGAAAAATTTTATTATTTTGACTAACCTTATTATATATAGATGCAAAACAAGAAAATGCAACTAAAAGACCTAAAAATGAAATGGAAAAGTGTTGGAATTAGAAACTTGTCACCCAAAAATGTCGACTGGTCAGACGACCTCCCCATACTTAAAAGTTTGCACCGTCCTCGGTACACTCAAAGATGAGAAAGTTGGTACGGCGACTTTCCGATTTGCCACCTTCAGCTGGTGGATCAACCGGCTGCTGCATGTTCTTCCTCCCGCTTCCATTTTCACTTATGACAAATCATTCTGAGTAATAGAAAATAGGATAGTAAGAAAAGTAAATGCAAAAGCAAGGAAGCGTACATTGTTGGAATAAGGTAAATCACTAGAATAGAGTGTGTGAATTAGTGTGACATTAAAGAATAGTGTGTGGGTTCTAAGTTGCATGCGGTTTAGAGTACACACACTAGCATAAAAACTATGTCACAATTAAACAAAAAGAAAGGTGCACTTCACTCATTCTAGTATGCTTGAAATGCTTTAAAAGACTTGTAGGTTAAGATACAAACAAGTAGTGAAGAAGCATAAAAGCATTCAAGCAACAATTAAGTAATTGTGAAATTGGATAATGAATGGACATAGATTGATGAACAAGGTAACTTTGATGAACCAAATGAAATATAGAGCTCACACATCAAACAATGACACATATTGAAGTTGTTGTAACACCTAAGTGACATAGAGGTGGAACACATGGGTGCTATGGAACTTTGGAAAAGAGATATAAGAGTTAAAATCAATCACATAGCAAGCATGGTCCATAAAGCTTTACAAAGCTCAAAAAATATGTCACTAGGTAAGCTTTCGATCCAATTCCATAATTCCAAAATCTCAATGCATGAAATAGGTGATGTAAATAAAGGTCAATCATAACAAGTGTCACCTAAAAAAAATGCATTGATAATATGCAATTGCCTAACAATGGATAATGAATTCATGGTGGCCAAAACATGCAATTCAAAAGAGTTAGAAAGCTTAAAAGCATTGTCACATTTACTTGGCATTCAAAATGGTTAAACATGAAAAATTCAAAAACCAAGTAACAAATTGTACCCTCAATAAAGGAATCCAACAATGAGTATCAAAACAAATTTGCTAAAATAGCATTCAGTTAATAATAAGCAGCAATAAACAGCAAACAAAATTAGTAATCTAACATTTGTCATAAAAATTAAACAAAAATTAAACTAACTAACTAACAAAGTAACTAACTAAAAGAAATGGTGATAAATGATGCTTGGTAGTGTTGGGTGATGTTTGAAGGGTGGAAAGAAAGGAAGAGAAGAGAGAAAAAAGGAAAGAAATTAAAAGAAGAAAAAGAAGGTGAGTGAACAAGGCAATCCACGCATACGCGTAGAGTGACGCGTACGCGTGGTGAGGTGAAAGGAGATCGACGCGCATGTGTGGGTTGGCTTGTGCTAAAGGCACAATCCCAGCCGAAAACTCGCACAACTCTCTGGAATTTGTATGGAGGTGAAAATTTTGGATCCACGCGTACGCGTGGGCGAGGCGTACGCATGGATTGTCGAAAAACTTGGTGTCATGCGTACGCGTGAGTGACGCATACGTGTGGCATGGTACTCTATTTTTCAAAATTTTTTAAGTTCTTGCACCAAACCAAGCATTCCAAACCTCCAAACAGCTACTAAAACACCATAAAACCTTATTTAACCTACTAGACTCCCAATTAAACTCAACTAACTAAACAAAATACGAAATTAAACCAATATTTACCAATATTTACAAAAAGAAAAAGGGAAAGATGTTACCATGGTGGGGTGTCTCCCACCTAGCACTTTTGTTTATTGTCCTTAAGTTGGACTTATGGGAAGCTCTCATCAAGGTGGCTTGTGCTTGAATCTATCCTTGAACATCCACTAATGCTTGAACTTCCAATAAGCTCCATCATTCAATATTGATATCTCCAAGCTTTGATGGAGTTCTTCACAAACCATGAAATTCCAAAGTTGATCCTCTCCTTTTAAACCGGGATCCCATACTTTGTTTTCACACCCGTATTTAAGTTGATCATGGTAATTCCCTCCGGCTGGCAAGAAAGTAGAATTCTCAAGAACACAATAAACTACCCTCCTAGACTCATTCAATTGAGCACTACACCAATCCATGCTCCTCAAGTTTGAGCTTCCAACCATAATGAGCCTAGATTTACACCGCCAACCACTAAACATCCCCCTCTTACGCTTAATTCCACAAAGTGCCCTAAGTTGGCCATCCGTTTCAAGAAAAATAAATTCAAGTGGGATAATGAAGCTAAGAGTTAGAAGTTTTACCCACTCAAATGAAGGGTTAGATAACAACTTAGGTAGAAGAGTTCCCAACGGTCTTGATAAAGCACGCTCCACTCCCGTCCATACTCTTCTAGAGGCTTCCACCACTTAGCAAGTTCTTCAAGCTCTGCCTCTTGCCAAGCTTCCTCAAGTTCAAGTTCTTCCTCACCAAATTCTTCTAGCTCTTCCCCATCACTCAAATCATAGATAGGAGGTTTAGTGAAGTCTACCTCATTATCAATTCCAAGCCCAATGGGGGAAGGATTCATCAAGCTCAAAAGGATCATATGTTGATGTAGAATCATCATAGATAGGAGAACTTGATGCTTGCCCAACTTCTTCCAAACCTTCTTCTTGGTAGATTTCTTCTAATTTCATCTCTTCTTCATTGCTTACCAAGGGCATGGAAAGTTATGAATCTTCTTCTTTAATCTCAATTTCAAGCCCAATGGAAGAGGGTTTAATTGTACATAAGAATTCATCAATGATTAAATACATCTCCTAATCAACCTCTTCAAAGTTTTCCACCATGATATGCTTTGGAGGTTGTACACCCTCCTCAACATCAATATCAAGCTTCTTGGAAGAGGGCTCTTCAACTTGAGATTCCTCCTTGCACTCAACATCTCCTAAATCTTCAACCACTACTTCTTCTTGTTCAATAATCTTTACCTCCTCCTATTGTTGCACTTCTTGCTTCAACTCATCTTCTCCACATTGAGGCTCCAAAATCTCCTTCTCATTGTGCTCCTCAACTAATCCTCCACATTCAATAGTGGGAGTGTCTTGGATACTTGAGCACATTGAGGCCAATTGGCTCATCACTTCGATCAAGTTAGCCGCAAATTCCCCTAACATCTTTTGCTCTTCTTCTTGCTTAAGGCACCTAGCTAGAAGTCCTTGTAGTTCTTGCCATAGGGGTTGGAGAGATTGTTCCACTGAAGGTGGTGGTGGAAGAGAGGGTTCATCATTTGAGGGAAAGGATTTGTAGTTGGAAGGTGGTTCATATTGGTGAAAGTTTTGAGGTGGTGCATAAGAAAATTGTGGTTCTTGGGAGTATTGGTGTTGGAACGGTGGTGGCTCTAGATATGGTTCGTATGGTGGATGGTATGGTAGATATGGGTTAGGATCATATGGAGGTGTTTGGTGGTATGGGGCTTGTGAGTATGGTTAATGAGGACTATGTTGAGGGAAGGGGTCATATGTATGTGGTGGTAGTGGTTGACAATCATAATAAGGATCACAACACACATTAGATTGGTATGCATCTTGGGATGGCTCTTTCTCATAATACATTGGTGGGGGTTGTTGCCATGAAGGTTGATCAAATGCTTGAGGCTCCTCGCAACTTTGATTGTCCCATCCTTGATGCATGTTGTCATTATAATTTCCATCTCCTACAACATAGTTGTAACCACACTCATAGCCAAAAGGATGAGAATTCATAGTGAAAGAGAAAATAAAAACAAAAGCTAACAAGAAATAAAGAAAACAAAGTCCTACAACTAGCAACAACTAACAAAGAAGCAAAAGGCAAACATATTCACAATATATACAATAGCCAATAACATAGCACCATTGCAATTTCCCGGCAACGGTGCCATAAATTTGATAGAAAGATTTATCGTCGGTCTAGAATTTCTCTTAATAGAAATCGAACTTTGTTGTAAGCATAGCTCCAAACCAACTAATAACTCTCAATCAAATGTAAATTGTTTTGGTTGTCACAAGTATAAACCCCAATGAAAATTAAGCAAAGTATTTAATCCTCCGGTCGTCTCACAAGGAATTGCAATGAAGTGGTCAATTATTGGCTATGAAGAAATATGGGGGTTTGATTTATAAGAGGGCAAGAAAGTAACTGGCAAGAAAATGAAAGGAACAACTAAAGAAAGCGATTAATAAAAGAGAGACATTCATGGCAAGAATTGAGAATCTAGGCTTTCTATTCTTGTGATGACAAGTCAACTTATGCTAGCTTTTCAAGCATTTTTCACTTGTTTCATTAGGTTTTATGCACTTTCTTGCATTATAAGTAAGTGATTTGGAGTGGATTTGCATGGTTATGTCAATACAATCAACCATCAATTATTTGCCATAAAATCATGAGGTTTAAGCTAGAATTAGTTGGTTTTTGAATGATTTAGGAATCTTGTGAATTTGGTGATGCTTTGATTGGTTGTTTTGATTACTTGTAGGTGAAGAAATGATGAAAAAAAAAAAGAAAAAATAATCTTAGAGCACGCTTTGGACCTTAGGCCACGCTTTGAAAAGCGTGACCCATGATATAAAAGCGTGGCACTCGACTAAGGCCAAGCATAGAGCTCTCTAGTTGAGCGCAGCGCTCTCTAGTTGAGCGCAGCGCTCTCTAGTTGAGCGCAGCGCTCTCTAATTGAGCGCTAGTAAAGGAGCGGCCAAAAGAAAGGCAAGGGCGCTACATTGTGTTTACAAATTGAGCGCTCAAGGGATACCAAATTAACAAGGCACCAACGCTCAAAACCAAGAGTGCTCTGTTAACTCTTTTCAATTTATCGTGGCCCATCAAAAGGAAAACAAGGCGCGACACTCATAAATGGGACAGCCAGGGCTCGAAGAGGGGCACGCAATGCATAGAAAGGGCGCTACGTTGAAACCCCTCACTGAGCGCTACTTTGGCATGAGAAATTGCTCCAAAATGAAACGGCCAGGGCTCGAAGAGGGAGACCAACTTAAGCACAAGGAAACGCTACGTTGGTTTATTTCACTGAGCGCTATGAAGTTTAGCACGAGGCTTGGTTCGAAGGAAGCACAAGGAGCTAAGTGAGCGCTACGTTATTTGACTTCACCGAGCGCTCCACTGGAGGTGGCCCTTGGTCCAATTTTCAATTAAAAAGCCATCTTGGATCCACTTCTTCACCAATTTGAAAAGCCCACTCCAAGTCCTAAAAACCAAAACTAGAAAGTATATAAATAGGAGTTAATTTAATTTGTAAAGGATCTTTGGCTCATTTAACTTTTATGGCTCTGGACTTTTAGCTCATTTTTTCATTTTCTTGAACTTTAGTTTTCATTGAGAGCTCTAAAACTCAGATTGGATCTGAGTCTTGCTCTCTAGTTTTCATTTTACTTTCTTCTGCAACCTCTACTTTCTATTTTAAATTTTGGATTGAGATTGAAGGAATTCTGTTTCAATTCTTGATCTGAAATTCATCTTTGCTCTTCTGCTGCAAAATTCTGAGAATTGAGGAATTGGATTTGAGTTTCATTTGCTGTTTCATTTACATTTCTTCTACAATTTCTTTTCTGTTGGATCAAGGGGGTAATTGAGATCTAGATCTACTTTCTAATCTCATTGCTCCTCTTCGATCCTCAATTTCTCTTTTAGATTTCATAATTGAGCTAAGTTTTCTTTCTGTTTTGCTTCTTCAAGCAATTTGCCATTTCTGTTTAGATCTTCTGCAACTCATTTCATCTTCTACTTCTCTGAATGATTACATTTTGCATTTTCTTGTTAAATTCTGAATCCCAGCTCTCAAATCCCTTTTATTCTTCAAACAATTTACATTTCTCAGCAATTTAGATTCAGTAATTTAGTTTTCTTGCACTTTAAGCTTCAGCTATTTACATTTCTTGCAATCTAAGTTTCAGTTATTTACATTACTTGCACTTTAAGTTTCATGCAATTTACTCTTCTGCACTTTATTTTTCTATCAATTTCCCATCTCCCTTTTATTTACTTGTAGTTTAGCTTCTGTTAATCATAATTCACTCAAATCATCAACTGTTTGCTTAACTAAATTTATCAATTAACTAAAATTGCTCGATCCATCAATCCCTGTGGGATCGACCTCACTCTTGTGAGTAATTACTACTTGATGCGACCCGGTACATTTGCCGGTGAGTTTTGATGTGGAATTCTGATTTCCACCCATCAAGTTTTTGGTGCCGTTGCCGGGGATTGATCTAGATTGACAATGATTAAGTAAGGTGGTGGTCTAGATTAAGCACTTTTTCTTTGATTTTCTTTTATTTTCATTAAGCACATTAAGTGTTTGAGTTTTTTTTTAAGCTAACCATTAACTTCACTCTTCTAGTAGAGTGAACTATTTCTGGTTTCTGGTTCTGTGTTTGTTTTTTTAGCTGTTGTATGACAGAGGCGAGGAGAGAGATCCCTACCTTTTGTGACCAAGACGAGAGAACTCTTAGAAGACTAAGAAGAGAAGCAAGAGGGAAGGGAGTTGTCGGAGAAGAGGAATTAGAGGAAGAGAACCAAGAAATGGAGGAAAATTCAACAAATCCACCAGTGGGAGTGGCCAACAACAATGGTCAGCCCTAGAGGAGAGTCTTGGCTTCTTACACATTTGCTAATCCAATGTATTGTGGAAGTAGCATCCTTACCCCAAATGTCAATGCAAATAACTTTGAATTGAAGCCCCAGCTCATCACTTTGGTACAAAATAATTGCTCCTATGGAGGAAGCCCACTAGAGGATCCAAATCAGCATTTATCTATCTTCCTGAGGATCTGTGACACAGTGAAATCTAATAGAGTACATCCTGACATATATAAACTCTTGCTGTTCCCATTTTCATTGAGGGACAAGGCTGCTCAATGGCTTGAAGCCTTTCCACAAGAAAGTATCACTAGCTGGGAGGATCTAGTGAGTAAATTCCTAGCCAAGTTTTACCCACCTCAAAAGATTATCAGATTGAAGACAGAGGTGCAAACCTTCACACAGATGGATGCAGAATCCCTCTATGAGGCTTGGGAGAGATACAAGGCCTTGATTAAAAAATGCCCCCCCTGAAATGTTCAATGAATGGGATATACTTCAGAATTTCTATGAAGGGTTGACTCTGAAAGCTCAGGAAGCATTAGATCATTTAGCAAGAGGTTCATTGCAACTAATGAAGACAGCAGAGGAAGCCCAAAACCTCATAGATATGGTGGCAAATAATCAATACTTCTTTACTCATCCAAGACAACGCCAACCAGCTCAGAGAAAGGGTGTACTGGAGTTGGAAGGTGTGGACATTATTCTAGCTCAAAATAAGGTGATGCATCAGCAAATCCAGCAACAATTTGAGCAGATGGCTAAGAGGATTGATAGCTTACAAGTTGCATCAGTGAATGTCACAAGCCAACCACTAGCTGGGTGGGGGTAAAATGAGGAAAATTGTGAAAATCAATAGTAGGAACAAGTGAACTACATGCACAACCAAGGATCCAGCCAGAATGAATTCCATGGAGACAGAAACAACCCCTCTTGGAAGAACCATCCAAATCTAAGGTGGGGAGACAACCACAGCCTGCAATCTTGGCAGAAAAATTCAAACCAAAACAACTCAAGAAATCTAAACCACAGCAACCAGCAAAACACTAACCACAATCCATACAGAAAATCCCAAAACAACTACCCAAATTCTAGCTACTATCCATCCAATAACCAAGCCACTAACCAAAACAACTATCATCCACCCTCAACATCCCACAACCAGTCACAAATACCACAAGATGCTCAAAGGATCTCCAACTTGGAGATACTTATGGAAAAGATGATGAAGCATCAGGAAATGACCAGCAAGAATCATGAAGCTTTAATGAGAAACTTAGAAAGGCAGATTAGGCAACTGTCCAAGTAAGCAGTGATTGAGAGACCAACAAGCTCACTCCCAAGTGATACCATTCCGAATTCCAAAGAAGAATACAAAGCTATCCATTTAAGGAGTGAAAGAATCTTAGTGAATGACAAAGAAGTCAACAAGAAGCCTATGGACAATGACAAGGCTAGCAGCAAGAAAGATGAAGCCAGAGACAAGGAAGAAAACAAGCAAGAACAGGAGAAGCTTAAAGAAAAAGATGAGCAGCTCCAAGCTTCAAGGAAAGGGAAACAAGTCATGGAGGAATCATCACAAGACCAGAGGAAGGTTGTGAAGGCTTACACACCTTCTCTGCCATATCCTCAAAGACTACAAAAAGAACTCAAGGATCAATAATTCTCCAAGTTCCTTGAGGTCTTCAAGAAGCTAGAGATTAATATCCCACTTGCTGAAGCATTACAACAGATGCCTCTATATGCAAAGTTCCTAAAGGAGCTCATCAACAAAAAGAGAAGCTGGCATGAGAAGGAAATAGTGCTTCTGACACAAGAATGCAGTGCAGTGATCCAAAAAGGGCTCCCTCCAAAACTCCAAGACCCTAGGAGCTTCTTCTTACCTTGCACCATTGGTAATATGACCATAAAAAAGGCACTGTGTGACTTAGGAGCCAGCATCAATCTAATACCTTATTCTATGATGAGAAAGCTATGCATAGAGGAAGTAAAGCCCACACAGATGTCACTAGAGCTCGTGGACAAATCGTTGGTATTTCCCAAAGGAGTGATTGAAAACCTTTTGGTCAAGGTGGATAAGTTTATAGTTCCTGCAGACTTTGTAATCCTGGACCTAGAAAAAGAAGGGAGTAACTCTATTATCTTGGGAAGACCATTCCTGGCCACAGGAAGAGCCATCATAGATGTTGAACAAGGAGAATTGACCCTAAGGGTACATGATAAGAGCATCACTCTGAATGTCTTTTCAGAAGCACAGCATAGTGATGAAAAGGAAAACTGCATAAAGGATGACAGAGAAGACTTGCATTAGAAGGAAGAATCCAAGGATATACTCATTAGTTCCCCTCTAAAGCAAAAGACAAGCAGCAAAGCAGGACAAAAAGAGAATGAGACTATACAGAATGATGAGAGAAAGCAAGAAGAAAGCGAGGTGTTGGCCACTGAGAAGACAGATTCCAAAATACAGCCCACTGTCAAAGTAGAAGGATCACCGAAAAAAGGGAAGAAAAGCAAGAAAAAAGCTCTAAAAGGGTGGAAAAACAAAAAGATCCCAACTGAAAGATTCTCAAAGGGAGATAAAGTGCAACTAATCTACCAACAGTTGGGGACAGAGCAACAATCTGATGATTACTACACTATCAACATGATACTCTCACTGGAGCATACAGAGATTGAACATCAAGGCACTGGAAGAAAGCTTACAGTGAGAGGAGATAAACTGAGACACCACAATCATCAACCACCCTAATAAGGAGTCAATGTCAAGCTAATGACAATAAAAGAGTGCTCTATGGGAGGCATCCCATGATTTAATATTCTTCCTTTGTTTTAATTTCAATAAATGGTTCTCCTAGCATATATTTGAGTTCTTACAAGCAGATTTGATAATTGCACATGTCATTGTGAAGCATATGTCTGATTCCTAAGTTTGATGTACCTAAAGGCACTCCAAAATAGCTTCTCAAGCTATCTTAGGATATATACTTATTCCTTCAGGAGAAGTATATAACCAAACACTAAGTTTGGTGTCTACATATGCATTGAATCTCAGAAAAACCATTTTTTTTACTCAAAGGATCAAATTCATGAATAGATGAACCATACATTATTTCATTTTAAGAGTTTATGGTAGAAAATAAAATGTCCCTTATGATGAATGTACCAATTGTGACAGATGTTCTTTGCATTTTATATGGATCACTTAGTAGGGGACAAGTTTGGTGTTCACCAAATTTTGGTTCACTATCTAAGGAGCTCAATTGGTTATTTATGAATAAGGAACATGTAGAATTTGGTTTTTCTTTATTTGGCACTACACCACCGTAATTCAACCCTTGAAACTTATCACTGTCTTGATTTAATTGTATAGGTACAAGGGAGATTGAGAAGAAGACAAAAGGGAGCATGCACGGTTATGACAAGATGAAAAGAGAGTCACATGTGCCTAGGAAATGGTGCTCTCTTGGAAAAAATTCTTCATGCATGAATGCCTTGGAGGCTGAACCACATGCATCTAATGGGGGAGCAATCCTTGTCCTCCTTCATCTTTGCATGCTAGCCGTCCATACTATGAGCTTTATACAATGTCTTGCTCAATCTTCACCCTTCATTTTGTTCAACCGAACCCCTCCCATTTGTAATTTTGTTTCAATGATTTATGCCTTCTATAAATTGGCAACAAGACCTCCGAAGCTCACATATCCCTTCGTCTCATACAAGACCACTTCATCCAATTGCCTTTGCTTTACTCATACATTTCCTCTCAAACACATTAAAGCACAACATCTTATTTTTCCATTCTTCTCACAACAAAATCGTGCCCAAGCTCATCCTTTCTTCTTTCTTTCCTTCTTAATATATGTCTTCCTTAAGATCTAAAAGAAGGAAGGGAAAAGAACCAGTGATAGCTGATGACTTGCATCATCTACCCTACTTTCTTGCATAAAGAAGACCATAAAAGAACATAAATCTCATTTGATCAGTACAATTCATACATTATTTGATGAATTTTATGGTACACTACTTTGAGATGAGTTGTGCTGAATTTCAGGTGAAAAAGGCATCAAAAATGGGTAGAAGACAAACAAGAAGCTGGGCGTGTGAAACTGGCGTGCCACTTGGGAGCAAACACCATAAAAATGCACTGGCGTGGCACGCTAGGAGCTAGGCGTGGCACACCAGTACTAAATTCCAGAGGGGAGATTCAAGCATGCATGTGGGCGTGGCACGCCAGGGACTGGGCGTGGCACGCTAGTACAAAGTTCCAGGAAGCAACAATAGAGGAGATGAAAGAGGCGTGGCACCCCAGGTTGGGTGTGGCACGCCTAACCCATCAACTACTATGGGCGTGCCACTTGAGCAAAGGGGCGTGGCACGCCAACTCGCCATTCCAAGAAGAACCTCCACTATGGCGTGCCACTTGGTATCGAAGGCGTGGCACGCCAGCTCCAAGAAGTCACTTAGGCGTGCCACTTGAGAACCCAGGCGTGGCATGCCAAGCGTGAAGAGTTCACAAATCCATGGGCGTGCCACTTGAACAGCATGGCGCGGTACGCTAGTACAATAATCCAGAGAAGGGGCTGAAGGCAATTGAAGACTGGGCGTGCCACTTGAAGTCGAAGGCGTGGCATGCCAACCTCTCAACCTCACTTAGGCGTGCCACTTGAACAACCAGGCGTGGCACGCCAATGCACAAAGATAACAAAAGCAAGGACTGGGCATGCCACTTGGTGTCGAAGGCGTGGCACGCCAACCCAAGCATGTCACTATGGCGTGCCACTTGAAGGCTGAGGCGTGGCACGCCAACTACTGGAAGCAAGACAAGATCATGGGCGTGGGACGCCAACCTTTAGGCGTGGCATGCTGGTATAAGTTTCCAGAGAGGATGAAGGAGGCCAATTACATGGGGCGTGCCACTTGGTATCGAAGGCATGGCATGTCACTCACTATTCTTCACTTAGGCGTGCCACTTGAATCCCAAGCGTGGCACGCCAGTGCCATTCAGAGAGCAAAGAATCATTGGGGCGTGCCACTTGAGTTTGTGGCGTGGCACGCCAAATAGAGGAACCACTCACTCATAAAGGGGTGTGGCATGCCAGACCCTGGGCGTGCCACGCTAGTTCAACTTTCCAGAGAAGCTTAACCAAGCATAGAGCAAGGGCGTGGCACGCCAGACCCTGGGCGTGCCACGCTAGTTCAAGTTTCCAGAGGACAAGGGAAAAGGAAAAAGGCTAGGGCATGCCACTTGAGCTCGAAGGCGTGGCACGCCAAGGTTGTTAAAGAGACGAGTGTGCCACTTGAAGGGATGGGCGTGGCACGCCAAGCTAAAAGCAAAGAGCACATGACACGCCACTAGAGCGCCAATCACACACCAGCTGGGAGATCACACTTATTGAGCTTCTTTTCCCTCCAAAATGTAATTTTTCTTTTTCAGTTTTGTAATTCTTTTATTTTACTAGGAGTAGTATAAATATCCCCAAGGAGTACTGAAGAAATGGGGGGTTAAGCAGTCAGTTTTAGATCCACTTTTACACTTCACTTTTGAGTACTTTTTGAGCTATGAGTAGCTAACTTCCCTCTCATTGAGAGAGGGAGATCTATTGTACTTGATGGATTGATAATAGTAAAATTCTTCTTCTCTTCATTTTCTCTCTGATTTGCTAGAAGGAATTTCGTTCTTAATGCTTAGTGTTCAATTATCTTGGAAAAGAGATTGAATGCAATTGGGTTTCATGGGAACCTTGGGAAAGGAAACATGAAACCATGCTTGAAATCCCTTCTCATACTTGAGTAGAATCTGGGTTTTGGTGTTTGGATATGTGACATATAATCCTCCTTCTACTTGGGCCTACGATGGTGTGTGGTATAATCAGGGACCAAGCATATCTCTCTTCATGAGCAATTAGACCAAGGAATTGGCTATTGATCAAGATCTGAGAGATTGAGTCAGCAAGGAATTGGGGCTCAATCAATCATGATTGCCAAGAGGTCAATGAGTTGCATGATTGAAGAGGATATAAGCTGGATTTGATCCAAAGAGTCAACATCTCCCAATCTCAATGAATTTTCCCATTCTTATCTATCCATTTCTTTACAGCTTAATTTTACATTTAGCAATCCCCCATTCCCATTTACATTCAAGTCATTTATGATTCTGCACTTTACATTCTGCCATTTTTATTTCTGCACTTTATTGCTTTTCTTTATATTCTAGTCATTTACATTTATGTCATTTACAATTCTGCACCTCACAATCTTATTGATCTGCTTGACTAATTCATCAATTAATTAAAACTGCTTGAATTTGCCAATCTCTGTGGATACGATCCCACTCTACTGTGGGTTATTACTTGACGATAATTTTGGTGCGCTTGCCAAAAGAACTAATTCACTAATTTTTGAATGGGGTGTGAATTTTAGTCATCAAGTTTTATGGTGCCGTTGCCGGGGATTGGCTTAAATTTGATAGTGATTAAATTGATTGGAGAGCTAGATTAAACAATTTAGATTCCTTGTTATTTTATTTTATTTAGCGCCTTTTATTTTTTTTTATTTTGAGTCCTACTTCTTTCTTCTTCGATTATTTTTATTCATCATCCATATTTCCACTCTTCTAACTATTTGATTAATTGCACCACTTACACTAACAACCATTCTAACAAGAGTAATTTCTTCATTCATTTTCTTTCTTGCTTTTTTGCCTTATTGGTTGTATGACAGGTAGAAGAAGCGGGGCTTCAACTTTCTTTAATTCTGAACCTGAGAGGACCTTCCTTAGATTAAGGAGGGAAGCAAGAGGGAAAGGAGTCATTGGTGCTGAGGAAGAGGAAGAGTATTTTGAAACAGACATGGAGGAGAATATAGAGAACCACCATGAAGAAGAAGCTCACAACCATGCTAGAGAAGGTCCAGTAAATCATGATGGGCAAGAAAGGAGAGTCTTAGGCTCCTACATCAACCCAAACCCAGGAAACTGTGGCAACAGCATCCTAAAGCCAACAATTTATAACAATAATTTTGAGCTGAAGCCTCAACTCATCACACTTGTTCAGAACAATTGCTCATATGGAGGAAGTGCCCAAGAAGACCCTAATCAACATCTCAACACATTCTTGAGGATATGTGATACTATAAAGTCCAACGGGGTACACCCTGACATCTACAAACTACTCTTGTTCCCTTTCTTACTTAGAGATAAGGCAGCAAAGTGGTTGGAATCATTCCCCAAGGATAGCCTAACTACATGGGAGGAGGTCGTGAACAGATTCCTTGCAAGATTTTACCCTCCACAAAGAATCAACAAGCTGAGAGTTGAGGTGCAAACCTTCAGACAACAAGATGGAGAAACACTCTATGAGGCATAGGAGAGATTCAAAGATATGACAAGAAGATGCCCGCGAGAAATGTTCAATGAGTGGGTACAACTACATATCTTTTATGAGGGGCTATCCTATGAAGCAAATAAGGCAGTGGATCATTCTTCAGGAGGCTCACTCAACAAAAAGAAAACCATTGAATAGGCCATAGATGTCATTGAGACTAGAGCAGAAAATGAGTATTTCTATGCTTCAGAAAGGACTCAGAAGAAGGGAGTGCTAGAACTCAACTCTGTAGATGCTTTGTTAGCTCAGAACAAGGCAATTGCAGCTCAAATAGCAGCTCTAACCAAGAGGATGGAGGCCAATCAAGCCTCAGTCATTCAAGACCAAACTCCTCAGCAAGAAGGGAATGCACCAGAATCCGAAGGTGACTGGAACAAGCTAATTATGTGAAAAATTTATCCAGACCACCATATGACCCACACTCTAAGACATACAACCCAGGTTGGAAGAACCACCCAAATTTTGGGTGAGAAAATCAACAAAACCACAACCGGGACCACAACAAACCGTATTCATCAAATCAGCATTTTAATCACAACCCCAACCATGAAACAGGGAACCATAGACCCTACCATAACTCACAAAACACATCATACCATAGTAACCAACCCATACACAACAACCTCAATCAAGATGCACTATCCTCAACTATGCAACCATGTGAAATCAAGAGCAACTTTGAGAGGATGGAGGCTGCAATAGCACAACTGTCATCACAGATTACAGGGGCAGTCTCGACCCTCATGGACAGACAAGCACAAATAGAAAGAAGGATAGACACTAATCAAGAAGAATACAGGACAAATCTGAAAAATCAAGGTGCAGCGATCTCAAAGTTGGAAGCACAAGTGGGGATTTTATCCAAGCAAATCCCACTTCCCACACACACATTTCCCAGTGATACCATGGCTAATCCAAGAGGGAAATGCAAATTCATTACTCTAAGAAGTGGGAAGGTTGTAGAGGAAAGAACCCCAAGCAAAGACAATCATGAAGAAGTTGCAGAAAAGCATGGGACTAAGGATGAAGAAGAGATCCCTACTCCACCTCCACCAAAACCAGTCTTGAAGCCTTATGTGCCAAAAGCACCATACCCACAAAGACTGGGAAAAGGTGGGAAGGATGGCCAGTTCTCTAAGTTCCTAGAGATCTTCAAGAAGCTCCAAATCAACATACCATTTGCTGAGACATTAGAACAAATGTCACTCTATGCCAAATTTTTGAAGGAGCTTATAACCAAAAAGAGGAACCGAGAGGCAAAAGAAACCATAGTATTGACTGAGGAATGCAGCGCCATCATACAGAAGAAGCTGCCTCAAAAGTTGAAAGACCCAGGGAGTTTTCAAATCCCCTGCATCATAGGGGATATCACTATTGAGAATGCTTTGTGTGATTTGGGAGCTAGCATAAATCTTATGTCCCTAACCATGATGAGAAGGATGAGGATTGAGAAAGCCAAGCCAACAAGAATGGCACTCCAATTGGCTGACAGAACATTTAAGTTTCCACATGGGGTGGTGGAAGACTTGCTAGTGAAAATAGGAAAATTCATTTTTCCTGCTAATTTCATTGTGCTGGACATGGAAGAAGAGGCCAACACGTCAATTATCTTAGGAAGACCATTTCTAGCTACTGCTGGAGCCATCATTGATGTACAAAAAGGGAAACTAGTCTTGAGGTTGCATGAAGAGAAAATGGTCTTCAACGTCTTTAAAGCAATAAGTTACCCCAAGGAATCTATAGGAGAATGCATGCTGGTAGACACCATGGAACAGATAGTTCAAGAAGTCTTGGAAGAAGAACAATGTGGAGGAACCATTGAGCTGGAACAAGCACCAGATGGAGAACCACTACACGCAACCATGAGAAACTCAATCATGCCAACCACTACAGACAACAAAGATGTAGAGTCACCAAAACTAGAGCTGAAAATCTTACCATCCAGCTTGAAATGTGCATATCTGGGTGCTAACAATACTCACCCAATGATCATAAATTCAAGTCTGAGTAAGGAACAAGAAGAGGAGCTTATCCAAGTGCTGAGACAACACAAGAATGCCATAGGCTGGACACTTGCAGATTTAAAAGGGATCAGTCCTTCAATGTGTATGCATAAAATCTTACTTGAAGAAGATGCCAAACCTTCAAGACAACAACAAAGGAGGCTGAACCCAACTATGAATGAAGTGGTTCAGAAAGAAGTGTTGAAATTGTGGCAAGCAGTGGTGATCTACCCCATCTCAGACAGCCCTTGGGTAAGTCCGGTGCAAGTAGTCCCTAAGAAGGGAGGGATCACTGTTGTGACAAATGAGAAGAATGAATTATTACCCACAAAGACAGTGACCGGATGGCATATGTGCATTGACTACTAGAAACTTAATGAAGCCACCCGGAAGGACCACTTTCCCCTACCTTTCATGGACCAGATGCTTGAAAGATTGGCAGGATATGAGTATTATTGCTTCCTGGATGGATATTTGGGCTACAATCAAATTGTTGTAGACTCCAAGGATCAGGAAAAAACTTCATTTACTTGTCCATATGGTGTCTTTGCTTATAGGAGAATGCCTTTTGGATTGTGCAATGCACCTACAACATTCCAAAGGTGCATTCTCTCCATTTTTTAAGACATGATTGAAAAGTTCATAGAAGTATTCATGGACGACTTCTCTGTATTTGGGAACTCATATTCTGATTGCCTATACCATTTTTGAACTAATGTGTGATGCATCTGATTTTGCTGTTGGTGCTGTTCTAGGACAGAGGAAAGACAAGCTAGTACATGTTATTTACTATGCTAGCAAGGTTCTTAATGAGAATCAAAAGAACTATACCACCACGGAGAAAGAACTTTTAGCCATAGTTTTTGCTTTTGATAAATTTAGATCATATCTTATTGGCTCAAAAGTAATTGTGTTCACTGATCATGCAGCACTCAAATACTTGCTTACCAAACAAGAATCTAAGCCCAGACTAATAAGGTGGATTCTGCTGCTCCAAGAATTTGATATTGAGATTAAAGATAGGAGCAGAGCAGAGAACAAGGTAGCTGACTACCTCTCAAGGATCCCACAAGAAGAAGAAATACAGCAAGTAGTAGTAAATGAAAGCTTCCTTGATGAACAATTGATGATGATTTGAGTAGCCCCTTGGTTTGCAGACATAACTAACTTCAAGGCTATTGGGGAACTACCAACTAACATCAATAAGCACATGAGGAGGAAGCTAATCAAGGATGCCAAACACTACATCTGGGATGACCACTATTTGTTCAAAAAATGTGCTGATGGAATCCTAAGAAGGTGTATATCCCATGAAGAAGGGCAGGAAGTGTTATGGTAGTGCCATGGATCCGCATATGGAGGTCACTTCAGTGGAGAAAGAACAGCAGCAAAAATGCCTCAATCCAGATTTTACTGGCCAACAATGTTTAAGGATGCCAAGAAAATGGTGTCAAGGTTTAACGAATGCCAAAGAGCTGGTAATCTAACCAAGAGAAATGAGATGCAACAGCAATTCATACTAGAGCTGGAGCTATTTGATGTATGGGGATTGATTTCATGGGACCCTTCCTAACTTCCTACTCAAATAGCTACATATTGGTGGTTGTTGATTATGTCTCAAGGTGGGTAGAAGCCATAGCCACTGCAACAATTGACAACAAAGTTGTGATAAGCTTCTTGAGAAGGAACATCTTCAGTAGATTTGGAGTTCCCAGAACTCTCATTAGTGATGGAGGGACACACTTCTTCAACAAACAACTCGAGACACTCCTTCTCAGATATGGAGTCAAGCACAAAGTGGCAACTCCATACCACCCACAGACCAACGGGCAAGCTGAAATCTCCAACAGAGAGCTGAAACGAATCCTTGAAAAAACTATTGGAAGCTCAAGAAAGGATTGGTCTAAGAAACTGGATGATGCACTATGGGCCTATAGAATAGCCTATAAGACTCTCATTGGGATGTCTCCATACCAACTGGTATATGGCAAGGCATCACTTACCAGTTGAACTTGAGCATAGAGCATTTTGGGCTCTAAAAGTGTTAAACTATGATGAGCAAGCTGCTGGAGAAAAGAGATTAATGCAACTCAATGAGCTGGAGGAGTTTAGAAATCAAGCATATGAGAATGCAAAAATATACAAAGAAAACACAAAAAAGTGGCATGACCAAAAGATAGTAAGAATGTAGTTCACTGAAGGACAGAAGGTGTTACTCTACAACTCAAGACTCAAGTTCTTCCCTGGGAAACTTAAGTCTCGATGGTCAGGACCTTTCACCATACTCAAGGTGTTTCCCTATGGTCATGTGGAGCTCATGGAGGACAAGACTCAGAGAACTTTTACTATCAATGGCCATAGACTCAAACACTACTTGGGAGGCCCCTTAGAGGAGCAGAGAGTGAGCTACAAGCTCACCTAAAGATGAAGGAATGTCAAGCTAATGACAATAAAGAAGCGCTAGTTGGGAGGCACCCCAACACTTTATCATTTTTGATTTAATTGCTTTTCTTAGAAGTAGTTTAAAATCTATTGCTTTAGATAGTTTAATTTTCAGTCTCACATTTGTGTTACATTACCAAACTAGGATTAGTTTACAATTGTAGATTAGAAAGTTTGACATTAGCTTCGGCAGTTAGATTTTCGTTACACTCTTTTATTTTTTTCTATTCTGGAATTGCAACTTGATGAAGGCATAACTAATGAGGAGTGAATGGGCTGAAAACTAGCTAAATTGCTAAGTTTGGTGTGGCCTCCCACTCACTTAATCTAGGCTTACAAACACTTAACAACTTGATTTTGAAAAGTAAGCCCAGAGATTAAGTTTGATGTGGCCACCACCAAGGATCACATAGCAGCCCAAGTCACCCAATTTGAAAGCACTTAATATTTTGGGTAAGAACATGAATGTGGCTTAATGAGTTCAGAGGAATTGGAATGAAAAGAAAATGAAAAGGATTTATGTTACTCCACTCTTATGAACACATTAAATACACAATGATGGAACCAATTTATTAAGATGCCAAAGGATTAAGTTTGGTGTCCTAAGGGACACCCATCAGTTGCAATTCAAATCACTCTTGATGAGAAGGAATGAGAAGGGATTCTTTTGTCATTACTAATGGGTTCAGTTTCAATTTCAAGAGAGAAGATGGGGCCCACATGGTAAATAACTCAAAAAGCAAGGAAGTCAAAGTGTACTTGCACTTTGAAACTCAACACATGCAGAAGACACTATGAGAAAAGAGTTGGCGCCTCTTCCCATGCTAAGCGCCACTCCCCAAGTGGGAAAACATTTAACCCTTTTTATTTCCCACCCTTTGAACGACACCATTCACCCATTATAAAAGCCTCACCTCCCCAACTCCTCTCCCACTTCAACAATCCCCACTCACACACGAAGAACACACACCCCTCACCTTCCCTTCTCTTTCACCTTTTACTATCTCTCATCCCCTACTTTCTTTCTTCTTTTTCTTGATTGGGACAATCAAGTCCTAAGTTTGGTGTTGGAGCAAAACCTTGTTTTGCTTGCTCTTTCTTGCAACCCCCATTTTTTTTCACAAACACACTCTCTCAACCTAATGGCACCACCAAAAAGCTCAGCCTCAAAGAAAAGAAAAATCAGGAAACCAACCTCTGGATCCTCAAGCTCTTTCAATGACTACAAGTTTCTCTGCGCACTCAACCAAAATCAATTCTATGGTTGGATGAGTGAGAGGGAGATCATTCCAGAAGTTGGGTTTCAACTAGGGAGGAATGAGCATCTTGAAATCAATATTGAGATCAACAATAGGGGTTGGTCACTTCTATGCAACCCACCAAGGAAAGTTGTAGAGAGCTTGGTGAAGGAATTCTATGCTAACGCAGTGCCTCAACCAGGGCAACACTATGGCTACATTAGCTATGTAAGGGGGAAGTCCATTGACTACAACCCCTCTAGCATAGAAAGAATGCTAATGGTGAAGAGGACAAGCTCCACTCGAAGCTATGAAGAAAGAATGAAACAGCAAGACCCTGGGTTTGAGGAGATCCTGAATGAAGTTTATGTGATGAATGTGTGTTGGATAAATGATAAGGATGGGATACCCAACCAATTGAGGAGAAGAGATTTGAGCCCCCAAGCTAGAGGGTGGCTAGAATTTGTGAGGAGGTCCCTAATCCCCACATCCAACACTTCAGAGGTGACCAAGGAGAGAGCTGTGCTCATCTACAGCATCATGAAATGAGAGAACATCAACGTGGGGGAGATGATCACCAACAACATCAACAAAGTGCTGAAAAACACCAGTGACAACACAAGGTTGGCATTCCCTAGCATTATACAGAGGCTATGTGGTGAGGCTGGAGTTGAAAAGATCATTGATGAGGTGCTTGTGAAGCAAGATAAATTCATAACTTCCAAAAAGATGGTCAAAGTGGTGGCTGTTCACCCACTCAACAGGGCCAGAGAACGAAGAGCTCATGCTCATGGACCACAACAACAACAAGAAGAGGAAGAGGCAGAAGAGCAACCTCACTTCCTGGCACTTCAACCACCACCACAATACCAATATCAGTAATTTCTAGAAGGATTCAACTGGGAACAATTGCAAGGAGATGTACACCAAATGAAGGGAGACCTACACCACTTGAGGGAATATGTCAATCAACTCAAGGAGACTCAACAACAACAATGAAGTCAAGTCAACCAGAACATTCAACAACTCCAAGGGGGTTTTGAGAATCTCAAGGAGCATCCAGAACAATTTGACTGGGGAGAGGTGCGAAGTGCACTGGACAAAATAGTAGAGCAAGGCAAGTGGCAACAGAGGAACTTGGCTGAATTCAGAAATCTCTATGATGCCAGAACCATATCCAGGAGGCAGTATGACATCAATACACAAGCGAAGCTGAATCACTTGTGTAACGCCGTAGCCGCTCTAAACCTAGGATACCCAACCTTCATGCAAGGAATGGAAGATCTAAGTGCAAGACAAGAGGAAATCCTAGCCAAACATAAGGAAGATGAAAGGAATTATATGAGGAGGACAGGATTTTGGAAGCCCAAGGATGCCAAAGCACAAGAAGGTTCCTCCAAGCCAGATGAAGGTGGCTCCTCCCCTTCCAAGAAGAAGGACAAAGGGAAGGGGCCAATGAACTAAAGATGAAGCTGCTCAAGGTTGTTGAGTCCCATGGTTGACACTTTCTAATTTTTAAAATCCTGTTTTAAGCTTTTGTTTGATTTACTCTTTGAATAAGTAATCATGCTAGGATAGTTTATGTTTTATGCTTAGTTTTAATTCCTGTTTGAAGTCTTTATGAGTTTTTTTTTTACAAGAAAGAAAATGCCATGTATTTCAAGTCTTCATTTCAACATAAATAAAAGTAGAGCTTGTCTCCATAAGAGTTACTGTGAGTTGTGCAAAAATAATAAGAGAGACCAAGGCCAAGAGAGATCATCAAAAAAACTAAGAAATAAGAAACTAAGTGTAGAACCTTGGATGAACTAAAAAGAAAATGAGTCATGGAGAGCAACTAGTCCTAGAAGGTATAACAAGGGAAGGTTAAGGGGTGTTCCTTGAATATCCATAGAACCAAGAGGTAGTAAGAAATAAAGGCCCAAGGCTCTGAGAATCAACTACTGGGATGGAGAAAGAAACATTAAAAAGCTCAAAAAGAATTAAATATCTTAGTAGATGCTTGTGGTAAAGATGTGTCAAGAAGAGACATGGGCAAGTAAATTCTTAGGGGTGTGTCAACACCTAGTACCCTAAAACCAATTGGTTTGGGAGTGCAAATTTAAAGCCTAATTAAAGGGTTGTCTTGAGACAAAACACTTAGAGTCGTGGTCAAGAAAGCAAAACAACCCTTGCTACTTCAAGGTGACAATCAATAGAAATGACCTCTAAAGCCTATACTTGAAGAACCCTTTCCAAGAGCCTATTCTTAGTTGTATTGCAATCATTCAAAGCCAAGGTCTCAAATTATAAAGGGCTTACTCACATTGATTTGCTTGGGACAAGCAAAGCTTAAGTTTGGTGTTGTGATGACTTGCATCATCTACCCTTTTTTTTTGCATAAAGAAGACCATAAAAGAGCATAAATCTCATTTGATCAATACAATTCATACATTATTTGAAGAATATTATGGTACACTACTTTGAGATGAGTTGTGCTGAATTTCAGGTGAAAAAGGCATCAAAAATGGGTAGAAGACAAACAAGAAGCTGGGCATGTGAAACTGGCGTGCCACATGGGAGTAAACGCCACAAAAATGCACTGGCGTGGCACGCCAGGAGCTAGGCATGGCACGCCAATACTAAATTCCAGAGGGGAGATCCAAGCATGCATGTGGGCATGGCACACCAGGGACTGGGCGTGGCACGCTAGTACAAAGTTCCAGGAAGCAACAATGGAGGAGATGAAAGAGGCGTGGCACCCCAGGTTGCGCGTGGCACGCCTAACCCATCAACTACTATGGGCGTGCCACTTGAGCAAAGGGGCGTGGCATGCCAACTCGCCATTCCAAGAAGAACCTCCACTTTGGTGTGCCACTTGGTATCGAAGGCGTGGCACGCCAGCTCCAAGAAGTCACTTAGGCGGGCCACTTAAGAACACAGGCGTGGCACGCCAAGCTTGAAGAGTTCACAAATCCATGGGCGTGCCACTTGAACAGCATGGCATGGCACGCTGGTACAATAATCCAGAGAAGGGGCTGAAGGCAATTGAAGACTGGGTATGCCACTTGAAGTCGAAGGCGTGGCACGCCAACCTCTTAACCTCACTTAGGCATGCCACTTGAACAACCAGGTGTGGCATGCCAATGCACAAAGATAACAAAAGCAAGGACTGGGCGTGCCACTTGGTGTCAAAGGTGTGGCACGCCAACCCAAGCATGTCACTATGGCGTGCCACTTGAAGGCTGAGGCGTGGCACACCAACTACTGGAACCAAGACAAGATCATGGGCGTGGCACGCTAACCTTTAGGCGTGGCACGCTGGTATAAGTTTCCAGAGAGTATGAAGGAGGCCAATTACATGGGGCGTGCCACTTGGTATCGAAGGCGTGGCACGCCACTCACTATTCTTCACTTAGGCGTGCCACTTGAATCCCAGGCGTGGCATGCCAGTGCCATTCAGAGAACAAAGAATCATTGGGGCGTGCCACTTGAGTTCGTGGCGTGGCACGCCAAACAGAGGAACCACTCACTCATAAAGGGGTGTGGCACGCCAAACCCTGGGCATGCCACGCTAGCTCAACTTTCCAGAGAAGCTTAGCCAAGCATAGAGCAAGGGCGTGGCACGCCAGACCCTGGGCGTGGCACGCCAGACCCTGGGCGTGGCACGCCAGACCCTGGGCGTGGCACGCCAGACCCTGCGTGGCACGCCAACCACTCACTCATAAAGGGGTGTGGCACGCCAAACCCTGGGCATGCCACGCTAGCTCAACTTTCCAGAGAAGCTTAGCCAGCTTAGCCCAAGGGCGTGACATGCCACACCCTCGGCGTCTCACGCTAGTTCAAATCTCCAGAGGCAAGAAGAAGAGGAAAAAGGCCAGGGCGTGCCACTTAAGCCCAAAGGCGTGGCACGCCATGCTACATGGGCATTAAGAGACCCTGGGCGTGCCACTTGAGCTCGAAGGCGTGGCACGCCAGTGGTGTTACTAAAGAGGGGGTTAAGCAATTAGAGAGATTAGTCTTGGATTCACTTTTACACTTCATCATATTCTTTACTTTAGAGTACTTTTCTTTGAGCTATGAGTAGCTAAATTCCCTCTCATTGAGAGAGGGAGCTCTGTCGTACTTAATGGATTAACGATAGTAAATTTCTTCTTCTCTTCATCTTCTCTTTGATTTGCTAGAAGGAATTTCTTTCTTCATGCTAGTGTTCAATCACCTTGGAAAAGGGGTTGAATACAAAATGGGTTTCGTGGGAACCTTGGAAAAGGAAACATGAAACTGATGACAAGTCATCATATGATAGTTTTTCAAGCATTTTTGCACTTGTTTCATTAGGTTTTATGCACTTTCTTGCATTGTAAGTAAGTAATTTAGAGTGGAATTGCATGGTTTTGTTGAATCAATCAACCACCCTTTAATTGACACAAAATCATGAGGTTTAAGCTAGAATTAATTGAATTTTGAATAAACTTTAAACCTTGTGAATTTGGTGATACTTTGATTGGTTGTTTTGATTACTTGTAGGTGAAGAAAAGAAGAAAACAAGAAAGCGTAGCCTAAGAGGCGTGGCCCAAGGAAGAGAAAAATGTGGCAAAAGAAACAAAGGAAGTGTGGCACAATGAAGGAAGAAAGCCACGATGCTCTCTCTAAGAGCTCAGTGCTCTCCAAGGGAGCACAACAATGAACCAA
>NC_029794.2:94047449-94065551 GCF_000816755.2 Arachis ipaensis
AGGGCGTGCCACTTGAGCTCGAAGGCGTGGCATGCCAAGGTTGTTAAGGAGACGAGCGTGCCATTTGAAGGGCTGGGCGTGGCACGCCATGCTAAAAGCAAAGAGCACGTGACACGCCACTAGAGCGCCAATCACACGCCAGCTGGGAGATCACACTTATTGAGCTTCTTTTCCTTCCAAAATGTATTTTTCCTTTTTCACTTTTGTAATTCTTTTATTTTACTAGGAGTAGTATAAATACCCCCAAGGAGTACTGAAGAAAAGGGGGGGGGGTTAAGCAGTCAGTTTGAGATCCACTTTTACACTTCACTTTTGAGTACTTTTTGAGCTATGAATAGCTAACTTCCCTCTCATTGAGAGAGGGAGCTCTGTTGTACTTGATGGATTGATAATAGTGAAATTTTTCTTCTCTTCATCTTCTCTTTGATTTGCTAGAAGGAATTTCGTTCTTAATGCTTAGTGTTCAATTATCTTGGAAAAGAGATTGAATGCAATTGGGTTTCATGGGAACCTTGGGAAAGGAAACATGAAACCATGCTTGAAATCCCTTCTCACACATGAGTAGAATCTGGTTTTTGGTGTTTGGATATGTGACATATAATCCTCCCTCTACCTGGACCTACGATGGTGTGTGGTATAATCAGGGACCAAGCATATCTCTCTTCATGAGCAATTAGACCAAGGAATTGGCTATTGATCAAGATCTGAGAGATTGAGTCACCAAGGGATTGGGGCTCAATCAATCATGATTGCCAAGAGGTCAATGAGTTGCATGATTGAAGAGGATATAAGCTGGATTTGATCCAAAGAGACAACATCTCCCAATCTCAATGGATTTCCCCATTCTTATCTATCCATCTTTACAACTTAATTTTACATTCAGCAATCCCCCATTCCCATTTACATTCAAGTCATTTATGATTCTGTACTTTACATTCTGCCATTTTTATTTCTGCACTTTATTGCTTTTCTTTATATTCTAGTAATTTATATTTATGTCATTTACAATTCTGCACCTCACAATCTTATTGATCCGCTTGACTAATTCATCAATTAATTAAAACTGCTCGAATTTGCCAATCTCTGTGGATAGGATCCCACTCCACTGTGGGTTATTACTTGACGATAATTTTGGTGCGCTTGCCTAAAGAACTAATTCACTAATTTTTGAATGGGGTGTGAATTTTAGTCATCAATAGCCGAACCATCAACTTATGATACAAAGAGATTTAAGTCTTAGTTTCATGAATCAATGTATCATAGGCTCATGGAGTCAAAGCACGTCATTCCAGAGATGGGTTTTACACTGAGGGGTGGAGAGTATCCCATCATGAGAAGAATTACCAAGGAAAGGAGGTGGGAACTTTTGTGTGAACCTTTAACAGACATCAGTGCAGTCATGGGAACTTTTCTGTTTCATTTCATTTCTTCTTATATTTAGTGCTTGCTTGGGGACAAGCAATGTTTAAGTTTGGTGTTGTGATGACAAGTCATCTTATGCTAGCTTTTCAAGCATTTTTCACTTGTTTCATTAGGTTTTATGCACTTTCTTGCATTATAAGTAAGTGATTTGGAGTGGATTTGCATGGTTATGTCAATACATTTGATGAATAAACTTTTGTGTGGTTTAGAATTCTCAAATTAAATCTCGTTGTAAAGTATAGTTTCTAAACCAACAATAGCCCTTTCATGCAAAAATTATGTTTGTCACTAATAACAAATCCCTAAATTTATAAACCGAAGTATTGAACCTCGGGTCGTTCTCCCTAGGAATTGCAATAAAGTGTCTTGTTATTGGTTATGAGGTATGTTTTGGGGTTTTTGAGATGATGGGCAAGAAATATAAATGGCAAAGGAAATAAACTAACAAAAAGGTCTTGGCAAGGTTAGGTGGTCAAGGATCTCTATCCTAATCACTAACCACAACATGAGAATTGGCAAGGATCAACCCCATTAAGTCATCCTCTAACTAATAAAGGAAAGTCAAATGAGCTATGTCAATCCAAGTCCATAAGTCCTAGTTCTACACCTAATCAATTGGTGAGATCTAGCATTAATGGCTCCCAATCGTCAATCACTTGGACATTAGTGACTCAAGAGTTCCTAAGTTACGTTCCCAAGCCAAGAGCACAAAATTCTACTCTAAAGCCCAACCAAGCATTTTGTCAAACACTTGGAAGGCATAAAAGGAAAACATAGTAAAATAGCAAGGAAAGTAAATCTACATTACTCAATTGCAAGGAATTAAACAACAACAAATCAAATCAATAATAAAGGAACATGAATTATAAATTGCATTAAAGGAAAATGGAAGAACAAAAGTGCATCAACAACAAAGTAAGAAATTACAAGAATGAAATACAAAATTAGAGAGAGAAGAGTAGAGGAACAAGAAATTGTAAAGGAAAACTAAATCAGAGCATGAGTTAAACCTAGATCTAAGAAATTCTAATCCTAATTCTAGAGAGAAGAGGGAGCTTTTCTCTCTAGAAACTAAACTACATGATGCTAACACTTCAAACAATTGCTCCTCCCTTGCCCAAGCTTGAATTCTGCATGAAATAGCATTAGAAATGAGTTGGGTTGGCCCAAAGTGCTTCAGAAATCGCTGGGGGCGATTTCACTTTAGTGGGCCACGGACAGCATCGGCGCGCACGCGTACATGGCGCGTGTGCGCCTCTGAGCGCGAAATAACATATAGAATATTTTATATCATTTTGAAGCCCCAAATATTAGCTTTCCAACGCAACTGGAACCGCCTCATTTGGACCTCTGTAGCTCAAGTTATGGTCAATTGAGTGCGAAGAGGTCATGCTTAACAGCTTTACAGTTCCTTCATTTCTTCATGAGTTCTCCCACTTTGCATGCTTTTCTCCTTACTTCTTCCATTCAATACTTACCTTATGAACCTGAAATCACTCAACAAACACATCAAGGTATTGAATGGAATTAAAGTGGATTAAAATCACCAATTTAAGGGCCTAAAAAGCATGTTTTTACACTTAAGCACAATTCAAGGCAGAATTACAAAACCATGCTATTTCATTGAATAAATGTGGGAAAAGGTGATAAAATCCCTAAAATAATCACAAGATAAATCACGAAATCAGGGTTTATCAACAATCAACCATCAATTATTTACCATAAAATCATGAGGTTTAAGCTAGAATTAGTTGGTTTTTGAATGATTTAGGAATCTTATGAATTTGGTGATGCTTTGATTGGTTTTTTGATTACTTGTAAGTGAAGAAATGATGAAAAAAAGAAAAAGGAATCTTAGAGCACGCTTTGGACCTTAGGCCACGGTTTGAAAAGCGTGACCCATGATATAAAAGCGTGGCACTCAACCAAGGCCAAGCATAGCGCTCTCTAATTGAGCGCAGCGCTCTCTAATTGAGCGCAGCGCTCTCTAATTGAGCGCTAGTAAAGGAGCGGCCAAAAGAAAGGCAAGGGCGCTACGTTGTGTTTACAAACTGAGCGCTCAAGGGATACCAAATTAACAAGGCACCAGCGCTCAAAACCAAGAGCGCTCCGTCAACTCTTTTCACTTTATCGTGGCCCATCAAAAGGAAAACAAGGCGCGACACTCATAAATGGGATAGCCAAGGCTCGAAAAGGGGCACACAATACATAGAAAGGGCGCTACGTTGAAACCCCTCACTGAGCACTACTTTGGCATGAGAAATTGCTCCAAAATGAAACGGCCAGGGCTCGAAGAGGGAGACCAACTTAAGCACAAGGGAACGTTACGTTGGTTCATTTCACTGAGCGCTATGAAGTTTAGCACGAGGCTTGGTTCGAAGGAAGCACAAGGAGCTAAGTGAGTGCTACGTTATTTGACTTCACCGAGCGCTCCACTAGAGGTGGCCCTTGGTCCAATTTTCAATTAAAAAGCCATTTTGGATCCACTTCTTCACCAATTTGAAAAGCCCACTCCAAGTCCTAAAAACCAAAACTAGAAAGTATATAAATAGGAGTTAATTTAATTTGTAAAGGATCTTTGGCTCATTTAACTTTTGTGGCTCTGGACTTTTAGCTCATTTTTTCATTTTCTTGAACTTTAGTTTCATTGAGAGCTCTGAAACTCAGATTGGATCTAAGTCTTGCTCTCTAGTTTTCATTTTACTTTCTTCTGCAACCTCTACTTTCTGTTTTAAATTTTGGATTGAGATTGAAGGAATTCAGTTTCAATTCTTGATCTAAATTTCATCTTTGCTCTTCTGCTGCAAAATTCTGAGAATTGAGGAATTGGATTTGAGTTTCATTTGCTGTTTCATTTACATTTCTTCTGCAATTTCTTTTCTGTTAAGTCAAGGGGGTAATTGAGATCTAGATCTACTTTCTAATCTCATTTCTCTTCTTTGATCCTCAATTTCTCTTTTAGATTTCATAATTGAGCTAAGTTTTCTTTTTGTTTTGCTTTTTCAAGCAATTTTCCATTTTTGTTTAGATCTTCTGTAACTTATTTCATCTTCTACTTCTCTGAATGATTACATTTTGCATTTTCTTGTTAAATTCTGAATCCCAGCTCCTAAATCCCTTTTATTCTTCAAGCAATTTACATTTCCCAGCAATTTAGATTCAGTAATTTAGTTTTCTTACACTTTAAGCTTCAGCTATTTATATTTCTTGCAATCTAAGTTTCAGTCATTTACATTACTTGCACTTTAAGTTTCATGCAATTTACTCTTCTGCATTTTATTTTTCTTTCAATTTCCCCTTTCCCTTTTATTTACTTGCAGTTTAGCTTTTGTTAATCACAATTTACTCAAATCATCAACTGTTTGTTTAACTAAATTCATCACCTAACTAAAATTGCTCGATCCATCAATCCCTGTGGGATCGACCTCACTCTTGTGAGTAATTACTACTTAATTACCTAGTCACTAATCATAACAATGATTAAGAAGAATTTATCTTATTTCGTCATCTCCAACATGGAAGAAGGTGCAAAGTTATCTTCCATGAGAGAAAGTCAAATAAGACTAGCTAATCTCAATCCAAAAATCTTAATCAACTCACTAATTGAATTAGCAAGAGATTAGAGTCAATGGAAATAATATTAACAAACAACTCTAGATCACCAACATAGGTTGGGTATTAATGACTCAAGATTTCCCAATTCCTCTTTCCAAACCAAGAATGCTCAAAAAGCTACTCTAACATCCAACCAAGTATTTTGTCAAACACTTGGAAGGCAAAAAAGGGAAACATATTAAATTGCAAGGAAGAGTAAAATCTAACAACTACCAATTGCAAGGAATTAATAATAACAACTCAAATCAACAATAAAAAAACATCAACATTAAATTGCATTAGGAAATCCAAATCCAACAAAAGTGTATCAACATAAAAGAGGCATGAAAAGAGAAATTAACACTACAAGCTAAGAGAATTAGGATATAGGAACAAGAAATTACAAGGAAACTAAAGGAAAACAAGAATTGAACCCTAGATCTAAGATGCAAAATACCCTAAGAACCCTAATTCTAGAGAGAAGAAGGAGCTTCTCTCTCTAGAAACTAAACTACATGATGCTAAGCTACATCTAAGTGCTCCCCCTTTGCCCAAGCTTGAATTTTGCATGAAATAGTCTCTGGAATGAGTTGGATTTGGGCTTGGGCAGCTTAGAAATCGCCCCCAGCATTTTCACTTTAATGAGGTCACGTGCAAGCTGTGACGCGTACGCATGGGTCACGCGTACGCATCGCTTGGCTTTTCCTTCTTACGCGTACGCGTCTCTTGGCAACTTCATCTCCATGCATGCGCGTCGATGTATGCACTCTAAATCTTTGTTTTTCCATGAATTCTCCACTTTGCATGCTTTTCTCTTCACTTCTTCCATCCAATACAAGCCTTATGTACCTGAAATCACTCAACAAACACATCAAGGCATCGAATGGAATTAAGGTGAATTAAAATCACCAATTTTAAGGCCTGAAAAGTATGTTTTTACACTTAAGCACAAATTAAGGGAGAATTACAAAATCATGCTATTTCATTGAATAAATATGAGAAAAGGTGATAAAATCCCCTAAATTAAGCACAAGATAAACCACAAAATTGGGGTTTATCATAACCCCAAAGCTAAGTGATGAACGGATTTTTTCGTATGGTTTAGAATTTCACAAATAAATTCTCATTGCAAGTATAGTTTCTAAACCAACAAACAATCTTCAATAAAAAATTTGTTTGTCACAAGTACAAATCCCAATAAAATAACCGAAGTATTCGAACCTCGGGTCGTCTCTCAAAGGAATTGCAGGGAAGTGTTCTTGTTATTGGTTATGGGACAAGTATTTGAGATTTTGTGATAAGAGACATGAAACATAAATTGCAAGAAAGTAAATGAAACTCAAATGATAAAAAGGTCTTGGCAAGGGTTGATGGTTAAGGATCTTTATCCTTGTTACTAACCACAACATGATAATTGCAAGGATTAATCCCATTAAGTCATCCTCTAACGAATGGAGGAAAGTCAAATGAGCCACACCAATCCCAATCCATAAGTTCTAGCCACATTACTAATTAACTTAGTGGAAGCTAGAGTCAATGGACACCAATTATCAAGACTTGGACATTAGCAACTCAATTTCACCTAAGTTACCATCCCAAGCCAAGAACAGAAAAATCTATTCTAACATCCTTCCGAGCATTTTGTCAAACACTTAGAAGGCATAAAAGGAAGGTAAAATAAAATTACAAGAAGTGTAAATCTACAACTACTAATTGCAAGGAAATTAACAAGAACAATTCAAATCAACAATAGAATAAATCAAACTTAAATTGTATTAAAGGAAAATAAAAGGAACAAGAGTGCATCAACAACAAAGTAAACAAATACAAGGATTAGAATACTTAACTAGGAAAGCAAAGGTAAAGGAACAAGAAATTAGAAAGAAAAAGTAAATAAAAGCATGATTAAACCTAGATCTAAGAAATCCTAATCTACATCTTACCTAATTCTAGAGAGAAGAGAGAGCTTCTCTCTCTAGAAACTAACTAAAACATGATGAAAACTCCACTATGTGCTCCCCCTTCCTTGACTCTTCTTGATTTCTGCATGTAATAGGCTCAGAAATGAGTTTGATTTGGGCCTGGGAAGTTCAAAAATCGCCCCCAGCGTTTTCACTTTAATGAGGTCACGTGTGAGCTGCACGTGTAAGCATGGGTCATGCGTACGCGTCGTTTGGCATTTTACTCCCACGCGTACGCGTCGCAATGCGACTTCATATTCCACACGTGCGCGTAATCCACGTGTACACGTCGATGATTGCACTCCCAATCCTTGATTTTCCATGAGTTCTCCACTTTGCATGCTTTTCTCTTCACTCCTTTGATCCATTTGATAAACCACTATTTTATGGTTTATCTTGTGCTCAATTGAGTGATTTTTATCAACTCTTTACCTACTTATTCATACTATTTGCATGGTTTTACATTTGCCTTCCTAATTACGTGCTTTGATTGAAAACATGCTTCTTTGGCCTTAAGTTCCTTATGTTTAATCCTCTCTTATTAACATTAGATGCTTTGATATGTGTGTTAAGTGATTTCAGAGATTACAGGGCAGGAATGGCTCAGAGGTGGAAAGGAAGCATGCAAAAGTGGGAGGAATACAAGAAGTTGGAGAAATTGCTAAGCTGTCCAGCCTGACCTCTTTGCACTCAAACGGCTATAACTTTAGCTACAGAGGTCCAAATAACACGGTTCTAGTTGTGTTGGAAAGCTAACGTCCGGGGCTTCGATTTGATATATAATGTGCCATAGTTTCCCTGATGCTAAGCGACACGAACGCGTGCTCCACGCGGACGCATCGCAGTGGCGAAAATCAACGTGGCAGATTTCTTCTCCAGCGATTTCTGGGCCGTTTTTGACCCAGTTTGCGGCCCAGAAAACACAGATTAGAGGCTATAAAGTGGGAGAATCCATTCATTCATATTTATCAGCTCATAATTCATAATTTTTAGTTTTATATGTAGCTTTTAGAGAGAGAGGCTCTCTCCTCTCTCTTAGGATTAGGATTTCTACTTTTATGCTCTTGAGTTGGATATTACTACCTCTATTGAGGACATTATTATTCTAGTTTGTTTTCTATTTCCTTACTCTTTTATATCTTTAATCCTTATTCAGAGTTACAATTGGAAAGCTTTTATGACATTATTAATGGAAAGAGTATTTTTCTATTTAACCCATTATTTGTTTGATTATTCTCAAGTATTTATTTAGTCATTTATTATATGAAATTGGCATCCATGTCAATAGAGTAGGTTCTCAACTTGATTTTGGAGACCCTTGAGTTGAATTACTCAAGAGTTAAATTGTAATTGGGTTTATTATTGGCTGGCTCTCTAGTCACTAACGCTAATCCTTCCCAAGGGAGAGGATTAGAACTTGTGAATAGAAGTAGACTTCCAACTTACTTGAATTTCTTTTACTTTACTTGGTAAAGGATAACTAAGTAGAAGTAACCTTCAATTATCAATTGATCTTGAGAAAAATCCAACAAGGATAGAACTTCCAATTAATCTTCTGCGGGTCAAGGCTTTTAATTTAATTACATAAAATTTCTTATTTATTTTTATTGCTTTAATTTATAATTATATCTGTGCCCATTGCCCAAACTCCAAATTCCCTAGAAAACTCATAACCAATGATAAGAACATACCTCCCTGCAATTCCTTGAGAAGACGACCCGAGGTTTGAATACTTCGGTTATCAATTTTAAAGGGGTTTGTTACTTGTGACAACCAAAACGTTTGTAAGAAAGGAATTCTTGTCAGTCTAGAAGCTATACTTGTAACGCGAATTTATTGTGAAAATTCTAGATCGCGCGAGAGTTTCGCTCTTTCAAAATGGCGCCGTTGGAAGTCTACTTCTATTCACAAGTTCTAATCCTCTCCCTTGGGAAGGATTAGCGTTAGTGACTAGAGAGCCAGCCAACAATAAACCCAGTTACAATTTAACTCTTGAGTAATTCGACTCAAGGGTCTTCAAATATTAATCAACTCCAAAATCAAGTTGGGAACATACTCCATTGACATGGATGCTAATTTCATATAATAAATGACTAAATAAATACTTGAGGATAATCAAACAAATAATGGGGTAAATAGAAAAATACTCTTTGCATTAATAATGTCATAAAAGCTTTCCAATTGTAACTCTGAATAAGGATTAAAGATATAAAAGAGTAAGGAAATAGAAAACAAACTAGAATAATAAAGTCCTCAATGGAGGTAGTAATATCCAACTCAACAGCATAAAAGTAGAAATCCTAATCCTAAGAGAGAGGAGAGAGCCTCTCTCTCTAAAAGCTACATCTAAAACTAAAAATTATGAATTATGAGCTGATAAATATGAATGAATGGATTCTCCCACTTTATAGCCTCTAATCTGTATTTTCTGGGCCGCAAACTGGGTCGAAAACAGCCCAGAAATCGCTAGAGAAGAAATCTGCCACGCTGATTTTTGCCACTGCGACGCATCCGCGTGGAGCACGCATTCAAGTTGCCTAGCGTCAAGGCAACTATGGCATATTATATATCAAATCGAAGCCCCGGACGTTAGCTTTCCAACACAACTAGAACCGTGTCATTTGAACCTCTATAGCTAAAGTTATAGCTGTTTGAGTGCGAAGAGGTTAGGCTGAAAAGCTTCGCACACTACAAGAAAAACACCCATTCAGGTACACTTGAAAAGTGTAGCCAAAAATGAAAAAAATGATGCCTTAGGCTAAGGCTACGCTTTTTGGGCTACGGCTACGCTTTTTGGGGTGATTCCTATTCGGCCGTTGCCTATTCTCAAAGGCTACGCTTTTCTGCACCAAGGGCTACGCTTTTGGCGTTTGGAAATAGGCTACGCTTTTCAAGTGATGCTGTCCAGGACCAAAGGCTACGCTTTTCAGCTTTCGTTCTTCCAGAATAGGCTACGCTTTTCAACCCTACTGCATCACTTGTAAAGCGTAACCACATTGTATACCATAGCTACTTTTTATAAGTGTAGCCTTAGGTCCCTCTTTTTTTTTTTATACTATAGCTACTGTATATAAGTGTAGCCTTAGGTCTCGTTTTTTTTTTCTGTATACTATAGCTACTATATATAAGTGTAGCCTTAGGTCTCTTTTTTTTTTTGTATACTATAGCTACTGTACAAAGTTAATTGTAAAAATTCATACAACTCAAACTAAAGTAAGCATAAGATAAGATAATTTGGCAATTTAGGTTGAGCTGTGCGGCGCACGCGACGCGGCCGCGTGGGGCACGCGTTCGCGTGAATGCGCTTCAAGTAAGGTGACGCGATCGTGTTGGTCACGCGGTCGTGTGACCCATGTTATGCTTCCGGCGCGAGTGCAGCCTCGCACCAGCACAACTCTCTGTTCAAATTAATTTATTTGCCAAAATTAGGGTGGCGCAATCACGTGGGTCACGCGATCTCGTGAGTGTGCGTCAGAAAACGGATGACGCGGCCGCGTCGGTGACGCGGTCGCGTGATAAGGATTGTGCTTCCAGCACCAATCCAGTATCACTCTCGCACAATATTTCATTTTGCACCCTTTTACGTCGAAAACTTCAGGGCATGCGGTCGCGTGGGAGGCCATGATTCCCATGCGACGCGAACGCGTCAGCAACGCGGTCGCGTGGGTTGATTTGTGCCATTGGCACGCCTCCAGCCACACTCCAGCGTGACTTTCTGTTCATTTTTATTTTTCTTTACTCTCCCTGTGACGCGTCGCGTAGCAAAAATTTTTTTTTTTGAAAATAAAAACATGTAAATGCAGATGCACGAAAGTACTAAGAAAGAGAAGAGTTATTGAATAGGAAAAACTAAAAATAAAAAAAAGAACGATCATACCATGGTGGGTTGTCTCCCACCTAGTACTTTGCTTTAACGTCCGTAAGTTGGACGCTCCACTAGCTCAATCTTCTGCTATGTGGGGATCTTCCAAGAGGAAGATCTCAAGCTCTTTGTTTCTCTGCATCATCTCGCCATGGTATAACTTCAGGCGTTGTCCATTAACCTTAATAAGTTCAGAGCTTGAAGGATGGCTTAGGTGATAAATTCCGTACGGTTCGGCCTTCTCTACTCTGTATGGACCTTCCCATCTTGATCTCAACTTGCCTGACATGAGCCTTAGTCGTGATTTATAAAGGAGGACTAAATCCTCAGGCTAAAACTCTTTCTTCTTGATGTTTTGATCATGTACAACCTTCATCTTTTCCTTATATATTCTGGAGTTTCCATAAGCTTCTAGGCGAAGGCTCTCTAGTTCCTGCAGTTGCAACTTTCTTTCAGCTCCGGCTTTCTCAATTCCCATGTTGCACTCTTTAACTGCCCAAAAAGCTCGGTGTTCTACTTCAACTGGGAGATGACAAGCTTTTCCATAAACCAAGCGGAAAGGACTCATCCCAATGGGTGTCTTGTATTCTGTTCTATATGCCTAGAGTGCATCTTGTAGCTTGGTGCTCCAGTCCTTTCTATGAGGCTTTACTATCTTTTGCAAGATACGCTTAATTTCTCTATTTGACACCTCGGCTTGCCCATTAGTTTGGGGATGGTAAGCTGTTGCAACTTTATAAATTATCCCATGCTTCTTCATTAATTCTGTTAGTCTCCTGTTACAAAAATGGGTGCCTTGATCGCTCACGATTACTCGTGGTGATCCGAAGCGACATATAATATGGTTTCTCACAAAGGAAACAACAGTGTTAGCATCATCAATGCGGGTAGGAATTGCTTCCACCCATTTGGAAACATAATCCATAGCTAACAATATATAAAAATATCCATTAGAATTTGGAAATGGACCCATGAAGTCAAAGCCCCAAATATAAAAAATTTCACAGAAAAGCATAATTTGTTGAGGCATCTCATCCCTCCTGGATATATCACCAAATTTCTGGCATGGGAGACAAGATTTACAGAACTCAGCAGCGTCTCTAAAAAGAGTAGGCCACCAGAATCCACAGTCTAAGATCTTTCTGGCTGTTCTTTGAGGACCAAAATATCCTCCACTCTCAGATGAGTGACAGGCCTCTAAAATGGACTGGAATTCTGATTGAGGCACACAACGTCTAATTACTTGATCAGTGCCACATCTCCATAAATATGGGTCATCCCATATATAATATTTAGACTCGCTCTTCAGCTTGTCTCTTTGATGCTTAGAAAAATTTGGAGGAAATGTGCGGCTAACTAAATAATTAGCAACAGGTGCATACCAAGGGACTACCTCAGATACTGCTTGCAGGTTGTCAAAAGGAAAATTATCATCTATAGGAGTAGAATCATCCTTAATATGCTCAAGGCGACTCAAGTGGTCTGCCACTAAATTCTGATTACCACTCCTATCCTTTATTTCTAAATCAAATTCTTGTAACAGCAGTATCCAACGTATGAGTCTTGGTTTGGATTCCTTTTTAGCTAATAGATACTTTAAAGCTGCATGGTCCGAATACACTACTACTCTAGTACCAAGTAAATAGGCTCGGAATTTATCCAGAGCAAAAATAATAGCAAGAAGCTCTTTCTCAGTAGTAGTATAGTTGGACTGGGTAGTGTCTAAAGTCTTAGACGCATAAGCAATAACAAAAGGATCCTTACCTTCACGTTGAGCCAGCGCTGCTCCTACTGCATGGTTGGAAGCATCGCACATGATTTCAAATGGCTGGCTCCAGTCTGGTCCTCTCACAATTGGAGCTTGAGTCAGAGCAGTCTTCAGCTTATCAAATGCTTGTTTGCAATCCTCATTGAACTCGAACTCAATATCCTTCTGTAGTAATCTGGATAAGGGAAGTGCGACCTTACTAAAGTCCTTAATAAATCTCCTGTAAAAACCTGCATGGCCAAGGAACGAACGGACTTCCCTCACAGAAGAGGGGTAAGGTAAACTAGAAATAACATTCACCTTTGCTGGATCTACAGAAATGCCATTATTAGATACCACATGTCCTAATACAATCCCTTGTTTTACCATAAAGTGACATTTTCGAAATTTAATACAAGGTTTGTATTAACACATCTATCTAATACTCTAGATAATCCATCTAAGCAAAGGCTAAAAGAATCACCATAAACGCTAAAATCGTCCATAAAAACTTCCATACAGTCAAGCAAACTATAGTCACCTTGTAAATCTCAGTCAGGCAGATATAAAATAGTAATGGGGTTTTCATAAATAAACACAAAATAAAGATAGAAATACTTATGTAATTCATTGGTGAGAATTTCAGATAAGCGTATAGAGATGCATCGTTCCTCTGAACTTATGCTTTCCTGCTGTATTCATCCATTCAGTCCTACTCCTTTCCATGGCTGGCTTTATGTAAGGACATCACCGTTGTCAATGGCTACTTTTCATCCTCTCTGTGAAAATGGTCCGATGTGCTGTCACTGCATGGCTAATCATCTGGAGGCATCACCAATGTCAATGGCTGCATCCTATCCTCTCTGTAAAAATGGTCCGATGCGCTGTCACTGCATGGCTAATCATCTGGAGGTTCTCGATCATACTGGAATAGGATTTACTATCCTTTTGCGTCTGTCACTACGCCCAGCAGTCGCGAGTTTGACGCTTGTCACAGTCATTCAATCCCTGAGTCTTACTCAGAATACCACAGACAAGGTTTAGACTTTCCGGACTCTCATGAATGCCGCCATCAATCTAGCTTATACCACAAAGATTCTGATTAAGGATCCAAGAGATACTCATTCAATCTAAGGTAGAACGGAGGTGGTTGTCAGGCACGCGTTCGTGGGGGAATGATGATGATTGTCACATTCATCACATTCGTATTGAAGTACGAATAAATATCTTAGAAGCGGAATAAGTTGAATTGAATAGAAAAATAGTAGTACTTTGCATTAATTCATGAGGAACAGCAGAGCTCCACACCTTAATCTATGGAGTGTAGAAACTCTACCGTTGAAAATACATAAGTGATAAAGGTTCAGGCATGGCCGAGAGGCCAGCCCCTATGATCTAAGAACTAAACGTCCCCAGATGTTCCGAAGATCCAAATACAATAGTAAAAAGTCCTATTTATACTAAACTAGTTACTAGGGTTTACAGAAGTAAGTAATTGATGCATAAATCCACTTCCGGGGCCCACTTGGTGTGTACTTGGGCTGAGCTTGAATTTACACATGGAGAGGTCATTCTTGGAGTTGAACGCCAGTTTGTAACGTGTTTCTGGCGTTCAACTCTGGCTTGTGACGTGTTTCTGGCGTTTAACTCCAGACTGCAGCGTAGAACTGGCGTTCAACGCCCCTTTGCGTCATCTAAACTCGGCCAAAGTATGGACTATTATATATTGCTAGAAAGCCCTGGATTTCGACTTTCCAACGCAATTGGAAGTGCACCATTTTGAGTTCTGTAGCTCCAAAAAATCTACTTTGAGTGCAGGGAGGTCAGAATCCAACAGCATCAGCAGTCCTTCTTCTACCTCTGAATCTGATATTTGCTCAAGTCCCTCAATTTCAGCCAGAAAATACCTGAAATCACAGAAAAACACACAAACTCATAGTAAAGTCCAGAAATGTGAATTTAACATAAAACTAATAAAAACATCCCTAAAAGTAACTAGATTCTACTAAAAACATACTAAAAACAATGCCAAAAAGCGTATAAATTATCCGCTCATCACAGCACCAAACTTAAATTGTTGCTTGTCCCCAAGCAACTGAAAATCAAATAGGATAAAAAGAAGAGAATATACTATAAATTCCAAACTATCAATGAAACATAGCTCCAATCAGATGAGCAGGACTTGCAGCTTTTTGCCTCTTGAATAGTTTTGGCATCTCACTTCATGCATTGAAGTTCAGAATGATTGGCATCTATAGGAACTCAGAGTTCAGATAGTTGTATTGATTCTCCTAGTTCAGTATGTTGATTCTTGAACACAGCTACTTTATGAGTCTTGGCCGTGGCCCTAAGCACTTTGTTTTCCAGTATTACCACCGGATACATAAATGCCACAGACACATAATTGGGTGAACCTTTTCAGATTGTGACTCATCTTTGCTAAAATCCCCAATTAGAGGTGTCCAGGATTCTTAAGCACACTCTTTTTTTGCTTTGGACCTTGACTTTAACCGCTCAGTATCAAGTTTTCACTTGACACCTTCACGCCACAAGCACATGGTTAGGGACAGCTTGGTTTAGCCGCTTAGGCCGGGATTTTATTCCTTTAGGCCCTCCTATCCACTGATGCTCAAAGCCTTGGGATCCTTTTTATTTACCATTGCCTTTTGGTTTTAAGGGTTATTGGCTTTTTGCTCTTGTCTTTTGGTTTTAAGAGCTTTTGGCTTTTTCTGCTTGCTTTTTCTTTTTCTATTATTTTTTCGCAATTTTTTTTCTCTTTTTTTTCTACAAGATTTTGTATTCACTGCTTTTTCTTGCTTCAAGAATCATTTTTATGATTTTTCAGATTATCAAATAACATGTCTCTTTGTCATCATTCTTTCAAGAGCCAACATATTTAACATTCATGAACAATAACTTCAGAAGACATATGCACTGTTCAAGCATTCATTCAGAAAATAAGAAGCATTGTCACCACATCAATATAATTAAACTAAGTTCAAGGATAAATTCGAAACTCATGTACTTCTTGTTCTTTTGAATTAAAACATTTTTCATTTAAGAGATGTGATGGATTCATAGGACATTCATAACTTTAAGACATAGTTACTAAATACTAATGATCATGTAATAAGACACAAACATGGATAAGCACTTAACGAAAAACAGAGAATGTAAGAACAAGGAATGAGTCCACTTTAGTAATGGTGGCGTTTTCTCCTTGAGGAACCAATGATGTCCTTGAGCTCTTCTATGTCTCTTCCTTGTCTCTGTTGCTTGATCCCTAGTGATTTTGGTGCTCCTATCCTTAGTTGCTCCCAATAATTGTGTGGGGGAAAATGTATCCCCTGAGGTATCTCAGGGATCTCTTGATTTACAGTCAAATGTTCTACCACTGAGCTATAGATCCTTTACATGAATCTCTCCATCTCCCATGACTTGGAGGTGGAAGCTTTTGTCTTCCCTTTTCTCTTCTCTTTTTTTTTGAGTTTTTTCTGGCTTTGGGTGCCATCAATGGTGATGGAAAAGCAAAATAAGCAATGCTTTTACCACACCAAACTTAGAATGTTGCTCGCCCTCGAGCAGAAGAAGAAAGAATAGATGAAGAAGAAGATGTGGAAGAAACTAGGATTATGAGGAGGGAAGGTGGGGATCCTTTGGGATTCACAAATCCTGAGATGATCCTGTGAGGTTCATAGATCTTGAGGTGTCAAGGATTTACATCCCTGCACCAATTAGGCATGTAAAATGCCTTTGCATGCAATTCTGGCGTTTAAACGCCGACCTGATGCTTGTTCTGGGCGTTCAACGCCCAGATGCAGCATATTTCTGGCGTTGAACGCCAGCTTCATGCTTGTTTCTGGCGTTCAGCGCCAGCTCCATGCTCTGTTCTGGCGTTGAACGCCAGCCAGATGCTCCTTACTGGCATTTGAACGCCAGTGAACTCCTCCTCTAGGGTGTGCTATTTTTTATTCCGTTTTCAATTTTTATATTTATTTTGTGTCTCCACATGATCATGAACCTAATAAAACATGAAATAACAATAAAAATAAATTAAAATTAGATAAATAAAAATTGGGTTGCCTCCCAACAAGCGCTTCTTTAATGTCAATAGCTTGACAGTGGGCTCTCATGGAGCCTCACAGATGTTCAGAGCATTGTTGAGACTTCCCAACACCAAACTTAGAGTTTGGATATGGGAGTTTAACACCAAACTTAGAGTTTGGTTGTGGCCTCCCAGCACCAAACTTAGAGTTTGACTGTGGGGGCTCTGGTTGACTCTGCAGTGGGAGAAGCTTACTGTGCCTCTTTTCCATGTTTACAGAAGGATGTTCTTGAGTTTTAAACTCAAGGGAGTCCTCATTCAATTGAAGGACTAGTTCACCTCTGTTAACATCAATCACAGCTCTTGTTGTGGCTAGGAAGGGTCTTCCAAGGATGATGGATTCATCCTCATCCTTCCCAGTATCTAAGATTATGAAATCAGCAGGGATGTAAAGGCCTTCAACCTTTACTAACATGTCCTCTCCTTGTCCATAAGCCTGTTTTCTGGAATTGTCTACCATCTCTAATGAGATTTTAGCAGCTTGTACCTCAAAGATTCCCAGTTTCTCCATTACAGAGAGGGGCATGAGGTTTATCCCTGACCCAAGGTCACATAGAGCCTTCTCAAAGGTCATGGTGCCTATGGTACAAGGTATTAGGAACTTTCCAGGATCCTGTTTCTTCTGAGGCAATCTCAGTTGATCCAATGCATTTAGTTCATTGGTGAACAGGGGAGGTTCATCTCCCCAAGTCTCATTACCAAATAAATTGGCATTCAGCTTCATGATTGCACCAAGGAACTTGGCAACTTGTTCTTCAGTGACTTCCTCTTTCTCTTCAGAAGAAGAATACTCATCAGAGCTCATGAAGGGCGTAAGGAGGTTTAATGGAATCTCTATGGTCTCTAGATGAGCCTCAGATTCAGGATCATAAGCTTCTTCTTTAGAAGATGCCTCTTGAGTACTATTGAATGCAGCTTGCATTCCATTCAGACTCTGAGAAATCATATTGACTTGCTGAGTCAATATTTTGTTCTGAGCCAATATGGCATTCAGAGTATCAATTTCAAGAACTCCCTTCTTCTGAGGCATCCCATTTCTCACATGATTCCTCTCAGAAGTGTACATGAACTGGTTATTAGCAACCATGTCAATGAGTTCTTGAGCTTCTGCAGGCGTTTTCTTTAGGTGAATGGATCCACCTGCAAAAGTATCCAATGACAACTTAGCTAATTCAGACAGACCATCATAGAATATATTCAGGATGGTCCATTCTGAAAGCATGTCAGAAGAACACTTTTTGGTCAGTTCCTTGTATCTCTCCCAAGCTTCATAGAGGGATTCACCTTCTTTCTGTCTGAAGGTTTGAACATCCACTCTAAGCTTACTCAACTTTTGAGGAGGAAAGAACTTGGCTAAGAAAGCCTTGACCAGCTTATCCCAAGAGTTCAGGCTATCCTTAGGTTGAGAATC
>NC_029794.2:94065619-94073330 GCF_000816755.2 Arachis ipaensis
ATGGAGATGCTTCTTCCATGTAAATTGGAACTAGGTGCAGTAAAGTCACCAAGCATCCTCCTTGAATTATTATTATTTTTGGCTGCCATATCCTCTTCTTGTTCGAAAATTTCTGTAAGGTTATCTATGGATTGTTGTATTTTAGCTTCTCTTAGTTTCCTCTTCAGAGTCATTTCAGGTTCAGGGTCAGCTTCAACAAGAAGGTTCTTGTCCTTGCTCCTGCTCATATGAAAAAGAGGGTACAGAAAAATAATAATAATAGGGATCCTTTTTACCCAGGTATAGAGGTTCCCCTTTGTGAGTAGAAGAAGAAAAGAATGTAATGTAAAGAAGAGAAGAGGAAAAACTCGAACACAGAGAGGGAGGTAGTGTTCGAATTTTTGGATGGGAGAGAAGTGTTAGTAGATGAATAAATAAATAGAAGGAGATGAGAGAGAAGGATTTTTGAAAATTATTTTTGAAAAATGGTTAGTGATTTTCGAAAATTAAAAGAAGAAAAAAAATATTAAAATTAAAATTTGAAATAATTAGTTAATTAAAAAGAATTTTTGAAAAAAAGGGAGGGATTTTTGAAAATTAGAGAGGGATAGTTAGTTAGGTAGTTTTGAAAGAGATGAGAAACAAACAAAAAGTTAGTTAGTTAGTTGAAACAAATTTGAAAATCAATTTTGAAAAGATAAGAAGATAAGAAGTTAGAAAAGATATTTTAAAATCAAATTTTTGAAAAAGATATGGTATGAAGAGATAAGATAGAAAGATATTTTTGAAAAGATATGATTGAAATTAGTTTTGAAAAAGATTTGATTTTTAAAATCACAATTAATGACTTGATTCACAAGAAATCACAAGATATGATTCTAGAACTTAAAGTTTGAATCTTTCTTAACAAGCAAGTAACAAACTTTAAATTTTTGAATCAAAACATTAATTGTTGATGATATTTTCGAAAATTATGAGATGAAATTAAGAAAAAGATTTTTTTTGAAAAATATTTTTAAAATTTTCGAAAATAAATAAGAAAAATGAAAAAGATTTGATTTTTGAAAAAGATTTTGAAAAAGATAAGATTTTTAAATTGAAAATTTGATTTGACTATAAGAAACAACTAGATTTTAAAAATTTTTGAAAAAGTCAATCCAAATTTTCGAAATTTATGAGTGAAAAAGGGAAAGATATTTTTTTATTTTTGAATTTTCAATGATGAAAGAGAAAAACATGAAAAAGACTCAATGCATGAAAGTTATGGATCAAAACAATGAATGCATGCAAGAATGCTATGAATGTCAAGATTAACACCAAGAACACTTTGAAGATCATGATGAACATCAAGAACATATTTTTGAAAAATTTTCAATGCAAAGAAAACATGCAAGACACCAAACTTAGGAATTTTTCATGTATAGACACTATGAATGCAAAAATACACATGAAAAACAAGAAAAGACACAAAACAAGAAAACATCAAGATCAAACAAGAAGACTGGCCAGGAACAACTTGAAGATCATGAAGAACACTATGAATGCATGAATTTTTGAAAAATGCATAAAATTTTTAGAAAAAATGCAATTGACACCAAACTTAAAAATTGACTCAAGACTCAAACAAGAAACACAAAATATTTTTTATTTTTATGATTTTATGATTTTTTTGGACTTTTCGAAAATTATTTGAAAAAGAAAAATAAGGATTCCAAAATTTTTTAATATGAATTCCAGGAATCTTGTACTCTTAGTCTAAAGCACCAATTTGAGGGTTAGGCATGGCTTAATAGCCAGCCAAGCTTTAGCATGTAAATCAGGTGGATCAAAAATAGCAGCAGGTGGATTAGCAACAACTAGCTTGCTCTTAATAATGTTGGGTTGGAAGCCCCAGTCCAAATGAATTTAGACAGGGCTTTACAGCCAGTCAGGCTTCAACATGCTTCATGAAACACTAGAATTCATTCTTAAAAAAATTTTAGAATAATTTTCGAAAACAGATGGGAAATTTTTGAAAGATTTTTTTTTTGAAAAACTTTTGAAAATAAAACAAAAAGAAAGTTACCTAATCTGAGCAACAAGATGAACCATCAGTTGTCCAAACTCGAACAATCCCCGGCAACGGCGCCAAAAACTTGGTATGCGAAATTGTTACTCTGAGGTTGTAAAATTTGTTGTTCGTTCTCTCCCTGGCGATGGCGCCAATAACTGGTGGACAATACCATGGTCCAAGCATAGCTTCACAACTTCGCAAAACTAACCAGCAAGTGCACTGGGTCGTCCAAGTAATAAAACCTTACGTGAGTAAGGGTCGATCCCACGGAGATTGTTGGTATGAAGCAAGCTATGGTCATCTTGTAAATCTCAGTCAGGTGGATATCAAATAGTTATGGAGTTTTCGAATATTAATAAATAAATAAACATAAAATAAAGATAGAAATACTTATGTAATTCATTGGTGAGAATTTCAGATAAGCGTATAGAGATGCATCGTTCCTTTGAACTTCTGCTTTTCTGTTGTTTTCATCCAATCAGTCCTACTCTTTTCCATGGCTAGCTTTATGTAAGGACATCACCGTTGTCAATGGCTACTTTTCATCCTCTCTGTGAAAATAGTCCGATGCACTGTCACTGCATGGCTAATCATCTAGAGGCATCACCAGTGTCAATGGCTGCATCCTATCCTCTCTATGAAAATGGTATGATGCGCTGTTACTGCATGGCTAATCATCTGGAGGTTCTCGATCATACTGGAATAGGATTTACTATCCTTTTGCGTCTGTCACTACGCCCAGCACTCGCGAGTTTGACGCTCGTCACAGTCATTCAATCCCTGAGTCCTACTCGGAATACCACAGACAAGGTTTAGACTTTCCGGACTCTCATGAATGCCGCCATCAATCTAGCTTATACCACGAAGATTCTGATTAAGGATCCAAGAGATACTCATTCAATCTAAGGTAGAACGGAGGTGGTTGTCAGGCACGCGTTCGTGGGGGAATGATGATGATTGTCACGTTCATCACATTCATATTGAAGTACGAATGAATATCTTAGAAGTGGAATAAGTTGAATTGAATAGAAAAATAGTAGTACTTTGCATTAATTCATGAGGAACAGCAGAGTCCACACCTTAATCTATGGAGTGTAGAAACTCTACCGTTGAAAATACATAAGTGATAAAGGTTCAGGCATGGCCGAGAGGCTAGCCCCCATGATCTAAGAACTAAACGTCCCCAGATGTTCCGAAGATCCAAATACAATAGTAAAAAGTCCTATTTATACTAAACTAGTTACTAGGGTTTACAGAAGTAAGTAATTGATGCATAAATCCACTTCTGGGGCCCACTTGGTGTATGCTTGGGCTGAGCTTGAAGTTTATACGTGGAGAGGTCATTCTTGGAGTTGAACGCCAGTTTATAACGTGTTTCTGGTGTTCAACTCTGGCTTGTGACGTGTTTCTGGCGTTTAACTCCAGACTGCAGCGTAGAACTGGCGTTCAACGCCCTTTTGCGTCATCTAAACTCGGCCAAAGTATGGACTATTATATATTGCTGGAAAGCCCTGGATGTCTACTTTCCAACGCTATTGAAAGCGCGCCTTTTTAAGTTCTGTAGCTTCAAAAAATCTACTTTGAGTGCACGGAGGTCAGAATCCAACAGCATCAGCAGTCCTTCTTCTACCTCTGAATCTGATTTTTGCTAGAGTCCCTCAATTTCAGCCAGAAAATACCTGAAATCATAGAAAAACACACAAACTCATAGTAAAGTCTAGAAATGTAAATTTAACATAAAAACTAATAAAAACTTCCCTAAAAGTAACTAGATTCTACTAAAAACATACTAAAAACAATGCTAAAAAGCGTATAAATTATCCGCTCATCACTCTCTATGCTCATTCTTCACTGTAGTGACTCCAGACTTCTTGGGCACCACTTGTACTGGCCTTACCCATTCACTGTCTGAAATGGGATATATGATACCGGCTTCCAATAGTCTGGTTACTTCCTTTTTGACAACTTCCAAGATGGTGGGATTCAATCTTCTTTGGGGTTGACGGACAGGTCTTGCTCCCTCTTCTAAAATTATTCTGTGCTCACATACTTGAGGGTTGATGCCTACTATGTTTGCCAAGCTCCACCCAATTGCCTTCTTATGCTTCCTCAGCACATCAAGTAACTGCTCTTCTTGTTGAGGAGTAAGTTCCCTTGCAATGATAACCGGAAACCTCTGCTCATCTTCAAGATAAGCATATTTGAGAGGTGGAGGGAGGGGTTTCAATTCTAACTTTTGATCATGGGCAGGCTTTGGATTATCTGGAGCATGTGAAAATGACGAAGTGCTGATGCACGGAAAACTTGTCTCACAACAAATCTCCCTTCGGCAAGTGTACCGAATTTGTCGTCAAGTAAAAACTCACAATAGAGTGAGGTCGAATCCCACAGAGATTGATTGATCAAGCAACTTTAATTAGAAGAATGTTCTAGTTGAGCGAATCCAGAATTTGGGTTGAGAGTTGCAGAAAATAAAATGGCGGGAATGTAAATAACAGAAAAGTAAATGCTAGAATTAAAGGACTGGAAGTAAATGACTGAAAATAAATTGTAGAATTGTAAATGGGAATGGGGGATTTGCTCATAAAAGTAAATGGCAGAAATTAAAGAGAATGGGTAAGATCAGAGATGGGGAGTTCATTAGGCTTAGGAGATGTTCCAATTCTCCGGATCAATTTCATTTTCATCTCTTCCTCAATCAATGCACTCATTGATCTCCTTGGAAATCTTAATTGATTGAATTACAGTTTCTTGCAATTCAATCTCTCAAATCTTGATCAATAGCTAATTCCTTGGTCAATTTCTCATGAGAAGAGATGAAGTATGGTCATTGATTATACCACATGCATTTCCCAAATCAAGTATTGAGAGGGTTATAGTCACATACCCATCCAAACCCAATTTGGTCCAGCATGAGAAAGTATTTCTAGCTTGATCTCTTCATTCCTCTTTCAAGGTTCAGAAGAGATCCAAGTTTAAATAGCTTCTTTTCCAAGATAACTACTCAATTGGATGAAGATCGAAAGCTTTCAAGTAAAATCAAGAGAAAAGATAGAAGAAGAATAATGAAAATTAGTATTGATCCATCAAATTACAACAGAGCTCCCTAACCCAATGAAAGGGGTTTAGTTGTTCATAGCTCTTGAAAATGAAAACAAAGATGGAGAATACATCATAAAACTAGAAAAATGCAGAGAAAGTAAAATACAGAGAGTAGTTCTCCTTTCCTCCTTTCCGACCTAACAATTCAAAGCTACTCCTATATATACTACTTCTCTCAGCTTCTAGTTGGCTCTTCAAGTCTTGGGCCTTTGGATCTTGAGTTTGAAGCAGTTCTCTTCTTCATTTGGGCTTGGCTTTACTTGCAGAGAGAAAATGTGAAGTGGGCAGAAACTTTAGCTCAGGACGTTAGGGGTGTTAACGTTTAGTGAAAATATAAGTTCGAGAACGTTAGTGACAATCAACTTTCTCACAAAATGCACAATGTATGCTTGAATCAAGGTGTAAGTGAATATCTACCCAAAACTAGCTTATTTCCTAAGAAAATGCATGAAACTAACCTAAAATTAGTAAAGAAAAGGTCAATGAAACTGGCCAAGATGCCCTGGCATCAAGTGCCCTCATTGTCAGTTAAAAGGGTCCCCATACTTGGACCTTATCCAGTGTGCCTCTCTTCAAACTCTTCCTTGTGAACTTCAGCTACACTTTCATCTATGACATCACACTAGAAGATAGAACGATCTTTTTGGGGGTTGTCAATGATTCCATTCAGATTGAAGATTACTATGCGGCCATCTATTTCAAAGGAGTATGTTCCTGAAAAAGCATCCAATTTGAATTTTGATGTCTTCAGGAATGGTCTTCCAAGTAGGATTGATGATGGCTTATCTGAATCATTATGGGGCATTTCCAAGATATAAAAATCAGTGAAAAATGTAAGCCCTTTAATGTTCACCAAAACATCTTCAGCAACTCCAGCCACTGTAATAATGCTTTTATCTGCTAACACAAAATGAGCTGCCGACCTTTTTAAGGGAGGGAGCCTCAAAATATCATATATAGACAAAGGCATTATACTGACACATGCTCCTAAATCACACATGCAATCGTAAATTACTACACCACCAATAGTACAGCTAACTATACAAGGACCTAGATCACTACATTTTTCAGGTAATCCTCCCATTAAAGCAGATATATAACTACCTAAAGGAATAGTTTCTAATTCATTAATTTTGTCTTTATGGATACATAAGTCTTTTAGAAACTTTGCATACTTAGGTACCTGCTGAATAACATCAAAAAGAGGATCAGTTACCTCAACCTTTTTGAATATTTCTACCATTTTGGGGTCAGGTTCCAGCTGCTTCCTAGGCTTCCTTGCAAGTTGTGGAAATGGAATAGGAGTAGTGTTTTCTGTGCTGTCTGCACCTTTTGGTGCTTCCTCTTGTGGTTGAGCTATTTCTTCTTCAGCTATGTCCTGTATGTCCTCTTCCTCTTTAACATCTTCTATTTCTACTACCTCTTCAGCTGAGGTATGTTCTGGTGGGCTTGGTTCCTCCTGATTCTTCTCCTACAGTGTGGTTCCAAACCTTAGGGTGATGGCATTAATGCCTCCCTTTGGATTGGGTAATGGTTGAGAGGGGATTCCAGTGGAGCTTGAAGGTTGGTTACTGGAATTTTGCGTTGATCCAATCTGTGACATAAGAGCTTACAAAGTAGAGGTGAGACCATTCAGACTGGCATTAATACTATTCATGATGTTACTTTCCATGGTTTGTTGTCTTCGCTCAAAAGATTGTAGTAGCTCTTCATTAGGAGATAAAGAAGAATGAGTAAATTGAGAGGTCTGCTGTTGATTGTTCTGTGGTCCTTGGTTTTGCCTCAGGTGAGATGCTCTGTAAGGTTGATTTCGCTGCCTGTTGTTGTTATTATTCCATCTCTGATTTCCCTGATTATCTCTGCCTCCTCTGTTATTGTTGTCCTTCCAATTCTGGTTAGAATTGTCCTGCCATCCATAGTTATTATTTCCACTTTGATTATACCCTTGGTTGGGGTGGTCATAGAAGTTATGAGTGGATGCCACCATGTTGTCTTCTTGTTGGAGCTGCGGGCATTCATCAGTGTAATGGCTATAATCAGCACAGATTCCGCAAATTCTTTGCGGGACTAGTTGTTGGTTTTGCTGTGGTGGAGGAGGTTGAGCTTGCTGAGCTTGTTGTTGATTTAATTGCATCTGCTTCAACAAGTTGGTCATCTCACATATACTCTGAGCTAGAGCCGCAGTCTCTCTACTAGAGGATACTTCTGCAACGGCTTTTGAACGACCTTGCTTTTGTCTGTGGTTCCTAGTAGATTCAGCTAAATCACTGATCAATTGTCAAGCCTCATCTGTGGTCTTGTACTTCTTCATAGACCCATTGCTAGCAATTTCCAATGTGGTCTTATCTTGGGGCCTCATGCCCTGCGTGATGTAGCTAAGTAACACTATCTTGTCAATCCTGTGGTGGGGGCATGCTTCCAGAAGATTATTGAAGCGCTCCCAGTATTCAAAGAGAGTCTCATTGTCATCCTGAACAATCGTGGAAATATCCTTCCTCAGTTTATCAGTAACTTCAGATAGAAAGAATTTCTCCAAAAACTCCTTTCTGAGTGTATCCCAGTTGGATACATTTGCTA
>NC_029794.2:94073344-94144767 GCF_000816755.2 Arachis ipaensis
CATTCAAATGACAAAATTGAACAAAGCAAAGAACATGGAAGAATAAAACCAAGTTAAGAGAATGAACTAGAATGACGAAGTCTTGATGAGGAAATAACTTTTCTCAATGTTCCAATGCTAAGACCAATTGAAAATTAAAATTCCTAAAACCTAGAGAGAGAAACCTAAAAGGAGTAAAACTAGATCTAAAACTGAAAACTGTGTAGAATGAATGTTGTCTTTTGTTTCTGCATATTCTCTGGCTCTAGTCTACTGTTTCGGGCCGAAAACTGGGTCGAAATAAGGTCCAAAATCACCCCCAGCGAATTCTGCAGATTATGCAGATCGCACATGTCACGCGATCGCGTCATCCATGCAGACGCGTCATTCGCGCTTTTTCTTGCCACGCGTTCGCGTCGTCCACGCTACCACGTCGCTTGAGCTTTTCCAATCCGCGCGGCCGCGTGAGCCATTCGGCCGCGTCACTGCGATTTGCTCTCCTTTGCGCGGTCGCGTGAGCCATGCGACCGCGTCACTTCTCGCTGGTTATCTCCTCAAATTCTTGTGTTCCTTCCATTTTTGCTAGCTTCCTTTCCAATCTCCAACTCATTCATGCCCTATAAAGTCTGAAACATTCAACACATAGATCATGGCATCGAATGGAATAAAGGAGAATTAAAAATACATAATTAAAGTCTCTAGGAAGCAGTTTTCAAACATGTTATAAATTCAGGAAGGAATTATAATTTCATGCTAATTTAATGAATAAGTGGGTAAGGATCATGATAAAACCACACAATTAAACACAATATAAACCATAAAATAGTGGTTTTTCACACCTCTTTTGGTCACTAAATGCTTTGTAATTAGGTTGCTCTTGATGGTGGATTTTCGGTTGGTAATCCCGGATTAGTTAGTCCAAGTTACCAAGTTTTAAAATACTCCTCAGAACCTAATAATCCAAGCAGATCCTAATACAATGGCATCACAGGTATGTGTCCTAAGGTCCAAGCTATTGGTGTCTAGCCTTATTATCTGTTTCTTTCATTTTTGGTTGCCAATTCTTGGCTTTTCTTCCTTTCCTTTCTTGCTTTTTTCTTTTTCCAAGGACAATTATTAATTGAAGGCTTTACAACAGCAACTAAATTCACACTACAAGGAGATATCCTATCCTGCAACTTTTATTATTGAGCTTACTTTATCAATCAAACATATAAACCACCATTGAACTTTATTATCATTCCTACCACATTGGCCATTCACTTCCTGTTTCAACATTTATTCAAGCAGGATGAGTGATGCAGACACTTATATTCAAGCAAAGGGGAACAAGACATATATTCAAGTAGGATGAGTGATGCATACACTTATACTAGAACACTTAATTGAATAACAACAGAACAGTAATCTAGCAGAGTGCAGATAAGGGTGAACTTTATCAGAAAGGAGAACAATTAAACTTTTAACTATCAACTAAAGCACAGCAGATATAAATAGTAATAATACAACTTTTTGGTATCCTCTTGCTTAGTCTTTCATCCTCCTTCTTAGCTTTTATGCTTTTCTTGATCATGTATGGTCCTTCCAAAAAGTTGAATATTTTTTTTGCACTGGTAGTGAAAGTTGCTTATCCCCCAAGCACTTGAAAAATGGTTAATATGCATGAATGTTTGTAGGCTTTTGAACTTACTTTGGTGTGTGAACACCAAACTTAGTCCCTTGCCAATACCTCTTATGCAGTAATCACCCATATATATGAAACCTTGTGCCTTCGCTAAAGGGAGTAAAAACTAAGAACTAGAAAACAGACAATGGTTGAGTAGTTTCCCTAATTGTTTGGAGCTAATAACCATTTATGCAGAGGGTTGAAATGTGTTCTTAATTAAAATTTTTGGTGGAACACCAAACTTAGCACCCTTCATTCACCCTTAAATTATTTTGGTGTGCAACACCAAACTTAGCTCCTTGCAATATAGATAAATCTACTTAACCCTTTTATTGAATTAGTTAGGAAAAAAAACTACCTTTGGTTGGGTTACCTCCCAACAAGCGCTTGTTTATCATCATTAGCTTGACGTCTTCCATTCTTTGTGCATCCTAACTCCTGAACACTCTCTTCTTTGTTCCAAGATCCTCCCAGATAATGTTTAGCTCTTTGACCATTTGCTGTGATTATGTCATTTGTTGCTTCATTCAAAAGTTCAAGGCTTCTATGTGGAAAAACCTTGGTTATCATATAAGGGCCAGTCCATTTGGACTTGAGTTTGCAGGAAAAACCTTGAGCCTGGAATTATATAGGAGCACTTGTTGTCCTGGTTTGAACTCTCTTTTCAAGATTTTCTTGTCATGCCACTTCTTAGCTCTCTCCTTGTATATCTTTGCATTCTCATAAGTGCTGAGGGAAAAACGATTCCACACAAAATCACTGGCAAATATACTGGGTCGCATCAAGTAGTAATAACTCACAAGAGTGAGGTTGATCCCACAGTGATTGATGGATCAAGCAATTTTAGTGAGTGATTAGTTTAGTCAAGCTAACATTGGTGAATTAGATGAAATTGAACTAGAAGAAAGTAAATTGCAATGAATTGTAAATTGCAGAAAGTAAAGTGGACAGAAGTTTAAATTGGCAGAAGCTTAAAGAGCAAGAGAAGTAAATTGCATTAAATGTAAAGGGGGCTGGGTGCTGGAAAATTAAATGAAAGCAGTAAAGCAAGCAATCGAAGAGATCTTGAGAACAAGTGACTGGAAATTTAAGTTGCAGGAAGAGTAAATTCAGATCACAGCAAGAATTGTAAAATGCAGAACCCTTGCAGAAGAATTAAATTGCATAAAAGTAAATTGGAAGCAATTGGAACAGAAGATTTAAATTCAAGCTCAATATAAACTGAAGTGTATAATTGCAAAAAGGAAATTGTAGCAGAAGAAAAAATTGTAGCAGAGAAATGCAAATTGCATAAAGCTAAATTAAATTCTGAAATGTGGAGTGCAGAAAAATTAAAAGTGTATCTAAGAGAGTTTTCTATTCTACTCCTACTCCTACTGCTCTCTAGCAGAGTGATGACTTGCATTATTTACCCTTCTGTTCATACCCAGGGTCGAGCTGTCCGAACCGGGATGTTCAGTAGCGAAGCGACCGACCTGTTCAGGTCAAGCGGACCGACTTCTTTACGAAGAACTCGGCCAAATCGACAGCAAAGCCCATTAAAAGGGCCCAAATAGAGGAACACGACCCAGAATCCAAAGGCAATCCCAGCCTACAGAGATAAATGCGGTTCCCTTGAAGATAAGCTGACTTCACTCAAGATAAGATAAGATAAGATAAGATAACTAACTTATCTTATCAGAAAGGTCAACCCACGCTACTATAAATACACTGGAGCACCCAGGTATAACTCATACTCTGATTCTACATAAAAACCTGTTTAATACCCGTGCTAACTTAAGCATCGGAGTCTCTTGCAGGTACCCCCCACCCTCCGGTGGCCAAGGATCAGCAGTGCAGCAAGACCAACAAGTCGGACACAACAGCTCCGGCTGCCGTCAGCCAGCCAGACATGCCACTCCGACCAGTACAGAAGATCTCCTCCGAGATTGACCTCCAGTTTCAGGTAACCCACGGAACATTGGCGCCGTTGCCGGGGACCTGGAAGTCATCCCAAAACAATGGCGGACGGCCATGACAACGACCACGATTCAGATCTGGAGAACAGAACACCGCACAAGAACGCGGACACTACGCTAAAGGATACCCCAGAATCCAACGGGGACAAAAACTCACCAAATCCGGGAGCCATGGAAGCACTCCAAAATCGTTTAAAACAACTTGAGAAAGAAACCCAGCAAAAACGGGAGATCGGAAAGGATCTGCAAAGAGAGGTACGGCGACGTCGAGAACTAGAAGAAAAACTACAACAATTAGAGGCCGACCTCAAAACGGAAGCTCCTCGGACCACTCCTGAGGAAACTTCACGCAAAGAACAGGACCCATTCACCAGGGAAATCATGAAGACCAAAATTCCAAAAGACTTCAAGCTTCCGGATATGGTTTTGTACGATGGCACCACAGATCCCAACCACCATCTTAGCAATTTCAGAAGCAGGATGTACCTTACCGATGCCTCAGACGCCGTTCACTGCAAAGCTTTTCCAACAACTCTCACAAAAACGGCGATCAGATGGTTCGACAACCTACCTCCGAAGTCCATCACAAACTTCGACGACCTGGCCAAAAAGTTCCTGGCCAGATTCTCCATCCAGAAAGATAAGGCCAAGCACGCACCCAGCTTACTAGGGATCAAGCAAGGAGATCGGGAGAGCCTCCGCAACTACATGGAAAGATTCAACAAAACATGCATGGACATACAAAGTTTACCAACAGAGGCTGCCATCATGGGGCTTATCAATGGCTTACGAGAAGGGCCTTTCAGCCAATCCATATCAAAAAAGTATCCTACCTCCTTAGACGAAGTACAAGAGCGAGCAGAAAAATACATCAACATGGAAGAGAACGCTCGGTTGGGAGAAACCTCAAAATATGGAGCTTCCTACCGAGACAAAGACAAGGACTCCAAAAGGAAAGAAGATCGATAGGGTGAGAAAATCAAAAAGTACCACAACTATACTCCTCTCAAAGCATCCTTGGTCGACATATACAAAGAAGTCTGCCATACAGAGAAATTCCCCCAGCACGACCACTCAAAGGCAAAAGGGGAGGAGGAAATCGGAAGGAATATTGTGAATACCATCGGATTCGAGGGCACTCTACCAACGAATACTTCGACTTGAAAAACATCATAGAAAAATTGGTAAGAGAAGGCAAATTAGATCGATTTCTGGCCACCCGGGATGACGACCAAAGAAAAAGACGGAGAGACGAAGATGATGGACGAACTGAACGGTCACCTCGGACACCAGAAAGGCACGTCCACATGATACATGGCAGATTCGCAGGAGGTGGGATCTCCAAATCGTCCCGAAAGAGATATCTCAAAGAAGTATACCACGTTGAGGGAAAGGAGGAAGCACCCGACATCCCGGCGATAACATTTACTAAAGAGGACGCATCCGGCATCATTCCGGGACATGACGATCCCATGGTGATCACAATTATACTGGCAAACGCCAATCTACACCGCACACTAGTGGACCAAGGGAGTTCTGCCGACATCTTATTCAAAACAGCTTTCGACAAACTCGGCTTAGATGAAGGGGAACTTAGAGCATACCCGAACAATCTGTTTGGACTAGGAGACACCCCGATACAACCATTGGGATACGTATCGCTACACACTACTTTTGGAAAAGGGAACCAATCTAGGACCCTCAAAATAGACTACATAGTAGTCGACGTAAGTTCAGCCTACAATGCTCTCATAGGTCGGACAACGCTCAATCAACTCGGCGCAATAGTCTCAACCCCACATCTATGCATGAAATTCCCAACTACAGAGGGGATAGCCACGGTAAAAGTAGATCAAAGGATGGCACGTCGTTGCTATAACGATAGCTTAAACCTCAAAGGAAGAGGAGAAGAGTTTCATACAATTGAGCTTGGCGGAGCTCAGCGTCGGGAGGAACTCCGTCCGCACCCAGAAGGCGAGATAGAGAAGGTTCAGATTGGAGATACCTCGGATAAAACGACTAATATCGGCCCGGTCCTAAGAGGAGATTCAAAAAACTCACTGATACAATTCCTGCGAGATAATGCCGACCTCTTCGCATGGAAAGCCGCAGACATGCCAGGCATAGACCCTAAGTTAATGTGCCACAAGTTGGCGGTCTATCCAGGATCTCGGCCGGTGCAGCAGAAGCGAAGAAAACTCGGACCAGAACGATCCCGAGCTGTGGAAGAACAAGTACAAACGCTACTGGAGGCAGGATTCATAAGAGAAGTCAAGTACCCACTATGGCTAGCCAACGTAGTTTTGGTGAAAAAATCAAATGGGAAGTGGCGCATGTGTACTGATTACACCGATCTCAACAAAGCCTGCCCAAAAGATCCATATCCACTCCCAAGTATTGACGCTCTGGTAGATGCTTCCTCCGGATATAGATACCTATCGTTTATGGACGCCTATTCAGGATACAACCAAATCCCCATGTATCCACCAGATCAAGGAAAAACATCGTTCTTGACACCAAAAGCAAACTACTGCTACATCGTGATGCCTTTCGGTCTCAAAAATGCGGGAGCTACTTATCAAAGGTTAATGAACAAAGTCTTCTCTGCTTACATCGGGAAAATCATGGAAGTCTACGTGGACGACATGTTGATAAAAACACAAAGCGAAAATACATTACTGTCCAACCTATCCCAAGTATTCAACACTATAAGGAAACATGACATGCGACTCAACCCCGCAAAATGCACCTTCGCAGTTGAAGCAGGCAAATTCTTGGGATTCATGCTCACACAAAGGGGAATTGAGGCAAATCCAGACAAATGTCAAGCTATACTCAACATGAAGAGCCCAACCTGTGTCAAAGAGGTACAGCAACTCAACGGGAGATTGGCCGCCCTATCCCGATTCTTAGCAGGAGCTGCGATAAGATCTTTCCCCTTCTATGCTACTTTAAGAAAGGGAAAACAGTTCGAATGGACGACAGAATGTGAGCAAGCTTTCCGGGACTTCAAGGAGTTCTTAGGACGGCCACCTATCCTATCTCGACCACAAGAAGGAGAACCACTTATATTATATCTCGCGGTAGGAAACCGAGCGATAGCCTCAGCACTAGTCAGAGAATACGAAAATGGGCAACAACCCGTCTACTTTATTAGCAAAGCACTACAGGGATCTGAGCTGAACTACCAGAAAATAGAAAATTTTGCCTATACTCTCATCCTAACATCTCGACGACTCCGCCCATACTTTCAGGCTCATACCATTAAGGTCAGAACTAACCAGCCCATAAAAGGAATACTGCAGAAAACAGATTTAGCAGGCAGAATTCTACAATGGACAGTCGAGTTATCAGAGTTTGACCTCCAATATGAAGCTCGGACGGCCATCAAATCACAATATCTGGCCGACTTCATCGCAGAATTCACAGATACCCCGAAAACTCCCACAGAATGGAATCTCTACGTGGACGGCTCCTCAAATAAAACTGAAAGCGGCGCAGGCGTGATAATAGAAAGCAACCAAGGAACCCAAGTTGAGCTCTCCCTCAAGTTCGGGTTCCCGGCCTCCAATAACCAGGCGGAATATGAAGCACTATTAGCCGGTTTGAAGCTGGCTAAAGAGGTCGGAGCTCAAAAACTCAACATTTACAGCGATTCACAAGTGGTCACATCACAAATAGCAGGGGGCTACCAAGCCAAAGATCCCACCATGAAAAAATATTTTGATAAAACCAAGGAACTGCTCGGACAAGTCGGGGAATATAAGATCTGCCACATACCCCGCGAACGAAATGCCCGAGCTGATGCACTCTCAAAACTAGCCAGCACTAAACCAGGGGGCACAATAGAAGCCTCATCCAGGAAATGCTGCAAAACCCATCAATCTCGGAAGAGGAACAAGTCCTGGCCATAACAAGTCAGGACCAAGGATGGATGACCCCTATAATCAACTACCTCAAAGAAGGAACACTCCCCGCAGAAGAAAAGGAGGCAAAGAAGTTAAAAAGGGAGGCACAGTACTACACCATCATAAACAACATCTCATAGTGGGCGTAGATTACTTTACGAAGTGGATCGAAGCAGAGCCCCTAGCTAATGCCACCGCTCAAAGAAGTCGGAAATTCTTATATAGAAACATTGTCACGAGATTCGGGATTCCATATTCGATAACTACAGACAATGGCACTCAATTCACAGATGCAGGCTTCAGAAAACTAGTAGCCGACCTGAATATAAAGCACTAGTACACCTCCGTTGAGCATCCACAAGCCAATGGACAGGCCGAGGCGGCTAACAAAGTCATATTGGCTGGACTAAAATGGAGATTACAAAATGCAAAGGGAGCCTAGGCAGAAGAACTTCCACAGGTCCTATGGGCATATCGAACAACTCCATATTCAACCACGAAGGAATCCCCCTTCCGATTAGCATACGAAACAGAAGCGATGATTCCAGTAGAAATTGAGGAAGGATCGCCAAGAGTAGTTCACTACAATGAAGGAGCGAACTTCCAACTTCAGAGAGAAGAGCTCGACTTGTTACCCGAAACCCAAGAAAGAGCTTGAATCAGGGAAGAAGCTCTAAAATGCCGAATGGCTTCCAGATATAATCAAAAGGTGGTGCCGAGAAGTTTCATAGAAAATGATCTCATCCTAATCCGAAATGATATCGGAACAACTCGACCAGGAGAGGAAAAACTGGCAGCAAACTGGAAAGGACCCTACTGAGTTATAGAAGTGCTTGGAAAGGGCTACTACAGACTGTCCGAACTCGATGGACGAGAGCTTCCCAGGTCATGGCACGCCTGCAACCTCAGAAGGTACTATAGTTAGAAAAAAGTATATAAAAGATCTCATCATTGGATGCACTCTTTTTCCTGAAAAGGTTTTTTAATGAGGCACCAAGTTGAGACTCAGACAATCCCATATGTATATATTTCTACCTTTTCTTTTAATAAAATATTTTTGAGATATTCTACAAAGATTTCAAGACGCATTAATCTGAAGCATTCATCATCCGATTATAAAGCGACAGATCGGCAGAAAGTGAAAAACAATTTCACTATACGATCACGATAAAGACAAACCGTCCGATAAAGGTGAAAACGCGATTCACCCAAAGGATGATCTAGAGATGACAACCACTTTCTACAAATCGGCAAAGATGAACACAGAATAATGTAAGAAGTTATCGAAAGCAATCTTAAAAAGAACCTAACGAGGTCTTACGGATCGCTAAAATAATAACTTTAAGACTGGCCGACGTTGCCAAGTCGGACCAAGTCAACCCAAGTTATAAGTAAACCCTGAAAAAAGGTCTGGCCAACCCTATTAAAGAGGATTACTTTAACTTAGAAGGGCTCGATACGACAAAGTCAGCCCAAAATAAAAGTTATCAAAGTAGTCCCTGAAAGAGATCTGACAAAGATCCAAGAAAGAGGACTACAAATAACTTAAAGGAGACCGATATAACCAAGTCGGACTCCTACTATCACTAAAAGTTATCAAAGTAGTCCCTGAAAGAGATCTGACAAAGATCCAAGAAAGAGGACTACAAATAACTTAAAGGAGACCGATATGCCAAGTCGGACTCCTACTACCACTAAAAGTTATCAAAGTAGTCCCTGAAAGAGATCTGACAAAGATCCAAGAAAGAGGACTACAAATAACTTAAAGACCGATACGCCAAGTCGGACTCCTACTACTACTAAAAGTTATCAAAGTAGTACCGGAAAGAGATCTGACAAAGATCCAGGAAAGGGATTACAAAAATAACTTGGAAATGGGCTGCGAAAACAACTCGGAGACCAACTCTAAGGAATCAGGTCACAAATCGAGCGAGAACGAACCAAAAAATCAAGTTAGATCTACCTAGCCACAACCACAAAGGATTCAAAATACAAAATGCAAAAGCAGTCCAAAAAAGTGGTTAAGCTGTAGGACTCCAACATTCACGAAAAAAGAAATACCAAGTCAAGCACAAAAGACAAAGTTATCATCCACAAGGTCAAAAAGCCTCGGAGGCAACCAAAACCTACCGCAAAGAAGCTAAAGCATGCTACCATTTGTTTTTTATAAAAAACAAAAGTTGCTAAGGCGAGCAACAGGAAAGTGTCAGCAAAACATAAAGAGTTTAATAAAGCCCACAAGCCGGGCCAACCACATGCCCAGAATAAATATAAAAAGCTAAGAATCAGAAGATTTTTTAGCAGCATCAGGCCGAGGAGACGGAGGCCGAGTCTGGAGAGGAACGGCATCTACTGTACCGTCATCCCGATTCAGAATCTGGCAGTCGGGATCAGAAACAGGAGGACCAACCTCGGCAGGGACAGCAGGAGTCGACACCTTGGTAGAAGCTACAGGGGGAGGATCGACATCATCCTCATCCTCGTCATCAGGGACAACCTTGCCATCCCTGACAACGTTCTCCAAGCTGAAGGGGCTCAGGTCAGCCTCGGGAGCAATAACCCAAACTTGTGCCTTCAGGTTTTCATAGGCAGCAGTTACACTGCCAACAAGGTGACCTTGAAGTTCGGAGTAATTCTCCCGGGCATTCTCCAATTCTTCTCTTAGGCGCAACACCTCCCGGTAAGATGTCAAATAACTATCCTTATGCCGCATAGCCGTGTCCTCGGCCAGTTTCAGAGAGCCAGCCAAGGAAGTAGAAATAGCCTTTTCATTTTCCAAATCTTTCTCCAACCTGGCCACCCTTACTTCAAGCTCCCCTTTCAAATCCTTCATCTGATCAAACTCCTGTTTGGCCTCCTCCATAAAAGCTTTAGTGGCATGAAGAGGAAGACTTTGAGCAGTCCGATATAGGGCCGCCCCCATATGTGCCAACTTGATACCACTCCGAGTGATGTAATCAAAATGATGAAGAATCGACGCGTCGTCCATAGGAAGAACACCATAAGGGCCGACTTGTTGATCTACAAACTCAACTGCATCAAAGTCAGGAGCGTCAAGATTGAAAGGTTCAGCTGTTCTTTGCTTCTTACTAGGAGGGGGACCAGGAGCCGCAACGGAAGATTGTGGAGGATCAACCTGACAGACCCGAGGGGTAGGAATTGCTCTCCTCGGCCCAGGAGAACTCGGTATAGGAGGTTTAACCAGAGGCTGAGAAGATCCCTCTCCAGCCGCTTTGGCCGAGAGGTTTAGTGCTGCGGTCGCCTTCTTCGCCTTCTTATAGGCTCTCATAGAATCATTATTCTTCGACATCTCTGAAAAACACAAAAAACAAAAGACAAGTTACAACACAGGAGAAACAAAGCCCGGGAGCAAGTATAAAAATAAATCAGGCAATACCCAAAGCAGCCCGAACCAACGATGGATCACTCAAAAATCTCTTCGTGTCCAGGTGGGGTGGCTTCCCCCACAAATCTTCAAGAACGACCACAAAGGCCCGCTCAACCTCACTAAGCATTTCCCACGTGTAACGTGGCACTCTTACATTCTTTTGCCACTCCAGAGGAAAAGCAGGTTCATCATTTTCATCAAGAAAAAAGGGGCGAACCCCCTCAATGGCACGGACCCGGAAGAAGTAGTTCTTAAAATCTTTGAACGACTCATCATGCATAGCAAAAGCTTTATGCCCCTGGGCCAACCTAAAAGAAACCCAGGAAGCTTTCTTTTTAGAGGAACCCCCAGGTTTGGCCGAGACAAAAAGATAAAGGAAAAGAGTTTCAGAAGGTGTTATATCCAACTCCTGACAAAGAAGCTGAAATATTTTGATAAAACCCAGGAGTTTGGATGCAGCTGAGATGGGGCAATGTTGTAAGACCACAACAAATCAGTTTCAAAAGCGGTAAAAGGGAAAGTAACGTTCAATTGGCTGAAAAAGTATTCATAAGCATAGAAAGAGGGACGCTCCCCCTCGACAGAAGTCGGAAAACAGACTCTCTCATCAGAATCAGGAGCAACAAGCTCATAATCACCCTCGCAGGAACCGTTAGCACAAATCCTATGGCGCTTCCTCAGCTCTGTGCAAAATTCAGCATCCACAATAGAAACACACAATAAAACAAGGGAGTCCAGCCAATCGGACATCCCCTCGGGAACTCTGGAAGACATCTCTACAATGTTATTGCGAGAAGACATGAGGCCAACTAAATCCTACAAAGTAAAGAAAGAAGAGGGGATTACTAAAAACATCTCGGACAAGGGAAAAATAACTCAATACGATGCAGGAGATCACACAGAAAAGGAAAACCCCAAGACTCAAACCAAAATCTTGGGGCATCCTTTGGAGGCAATAATCAGGCAAAGTTTCCAGGAAAAATCTACAACTCGCACCCCAGTACCACTCAGAAAGAAAACAAAAGAAAGCGAAAATGCAAAAAGGATCGCTCTCATACGGTTTATCAGAAGAAAGCACTATTTCTACAGTTTAGTAAAAACGGCCAAGAGGAAAGGTGCAAACTTTTTTCAAAATCAAGTAAAAGGCAAGTACCAACACCGAGCATACCAAACAAGAAATCATCAAAGACACCAGCCCTTTTTTCAGAATCAAATGCGTTATCATCAAAAGCACAAACAAGAAATAACATGCAGAAGCCCTAAAACACATCAAAGCAATAGGAAAGGCGAAAAAGACTCAGAACACGCATTACGACTACAACCAAGGCACAGTAGAAGCAGAAAGGTCCAAACTTCCCTCAAAGCAAAATCGCAACTTAATCACAAAAAAGCCAAAAGCAGCGAAAGAGAAAGGAAAATGCGAATGGAACTCACCTGGAGAAGAGAAAAGCTTCAAAGGAAAGAAGGAGATGTAAGTTGTCCCGATAATCGCCAGGCAACACCGCCACGAAGGAAAAGAAGAAACGAAGGCGAAAAACAGAGAACGAGAATAACGGAGAAAAATGGTGAAGAAGTTACGAAAGAGTAAAGAAGAGAAACCATCTCTGAGCTTTCAAAAATCAAAATAAAGAGCCAAAGGAAAAAACGGAGCAATTAAAGCTAATTAATTAGGGCATTAAACCCTCGCACATCCCCAGGACAAAGCGCTAATACAAAAGGGCGCGCTTTTAGAGGAAAACGTTCTACATTCAAAAAAGCTGCTGCAAGGGAATCGACAAAATGCTTGAGTTCAGCTTCACTAAAGAAGGACCGAAGTCGAGAACTCGACCTCAAAAAGAAGACCGAGCTCAAGCAGGGGCACTGTTCATACCCAGGGTCGAGCTGTCCGAACCGGGATGTTCAGTAGCGAAGCGACCGACCTGTTCAGGTCAAGCGGACCGACTTCTTTACGAAGAACTCGGCCAAATCGACAGCAAAGCCCAATAAAAGGGCCCAAATAGAGGAACACGACCCAGAATCCAAAGGCAATCCCAGCCTATAGAGATAAAGGCGGTTCCCTTGAAGATAAGCTGACTTCACTCAAGATAAGATAAGATAAGATAAGATAACTAACTTATCTTATCAGAAAGGTCAGCCCACGCTACTATAAATACACTGGAGCACCCAGGTATAACTCATACTCTGATTCTACATAAAAACCTGTTTAATACCCGTGCTAACTTAAGCATCGGAGTCTCTTGCAGGTACCCCCCACCCTCCGGTGGCCAAGGATCAGCAGTGCAGCAAGACCAACAAGTCGGACACAACAGCTCCGGCTGCCGTCAGCTAGCCAGACACGCCATCTCTGACCAGTACAGAAGACTCCTCCGAGATCGACCTCCAGTTTCAGGTAACCCACGGAACACCTTCTTTCTTGCATAAAGAGGACCATAAAAGAACATAAATATCATTTGATCAGTACAATTCATGCATTATTTGATGGATATTATGGTACACTACTTTGAGATGAGTTGTGCTGAATTCCAGGTGAAAAAGGCATCAAAAATGGGAAGAAAGCAACAAAGAAGCTGGGCGTGTGAAATTGGCGTGTCACTTGGAACAAACGCCACAAAAATGCACTGGCGTGGCACGCCAGGAGCTGGGCATGGCACGCCAGTACTAAATTCCAGAGGAGAATTGTCAAGCATTCATATGGGCATGGCACGCCAGGAACTGGGCGTGGCACGCTAGTACAAAGTTTCAGAGAACAATAATGGAAGACACAAAAGGGGCGTGGCATGCCATGTTGGGTGTGGCACGCCTAACCCATCAGCCACTATGGGCGTGACACTTGAACCAAGGGGCATGGCACGCCAACTCATCACTCCAAGGGGAACCTTTACTATGGCGTGCCACTTGGTATCGAAGGCGTGGCACACTAACTCCAAAAAGTCACTAGGGCGTACCACTTGAGGATCCAGGCGTGGCACGCCAAGCTTGAAGAGTCCACAAATGTATGGGCATGCCACTTGAATAGCACGGCGTGGCACGCTAGTACAAAAATCCAGAGAAGGGGCTGAAGGCAATTGAAGACTGAGCGACCAGGCGTGGCACGCCAATGCACAAAGAGGCCAAAGCAAGGGCTGGGCGTGCCACTTGATGTCAAAGGTGTGACACGCCAACCCAAGAATCTCACTATGGCATGCCACTTGAGCGACCAGGCGTGGCACGCCAGCTACTGGAACCAAGGCAAGATTATGAGCGTGGCACGCCAGCCTCTAGGTGTGGCACGCTGGTATAAGTTTCCAGAGAGGGTGAAGGAGGCCAAATACATGGGGCGTGCCACTTGGTGTCGAAGGTGTGGCACGCCATCCACTATTCCTCACTTGGGCGTGCCACTTGAATCCCAGACGTGGCACGCCAGTGTCATTCAGAGAGCAAAGAACCATTGGGGCGTGCCACTTGAGTTCGTGGCGTGGCACGCCAAACAGAGAAATCACGTGTTCACAAAGGGGCGTGGCACGCCAGACCCTGGGCGTGCCACGCTAGTTAAACTTTCCAGAGAAGCTTGGTCAAGCATGCAGCAAGGGCGTGGCACGCCATTCCCTGGGCGTGCCACACTAGTTCAAGTTTCCAGAAGCAAGAGAAGTAGAAAAAAAGCTAGGGCGTGCCACTTGAGCTCGAAGGCGTGGCATGCCAAGGTTGTTATGAAGATGAGCGTGCCACTTGAGGGACTGGGCGTGGCACGCCAAGCCAGAATTGAGGGAGCATGTGACACACCACTGGAGCGCCAACCACACGCCAGCTGGGAAGTCACACTTATTGAATTTCTTTTCCCTCCAAAATGTAATTTTCTTTTTTTCACTTTTGTAATTCTTTTATTTTTACTATGAGTAGTATAAATACCCCCAAGGAGTACCGAGAAGGGGTTAAGCGGTTAGAGATAGCAGTTTTAGATTCACTTTTACACTTCATCATCTTCTTTACTTTGAGTACTTTTCTTTGAGCTATGAGTAGCTAAATTCCCTCTCTTTGAGAAAGAGAGCTCTGTTGTACTGGATGGATTGATGATAGTGAAATACTTTTTCTCTTCATCTTCTCTTTGATTTTCTAGAAGGAATTTTGTTCTTAATGCTTAGTGTTCAATTATCTTGGGAAAGGAAACATGAAACCATGCTTAAAATCCCTTCTCACAATTGAGTAGGATCTGGGTTTTGGTGTTTGGATATGGTGACATATAATCCTCCCTCTACTTGGACCTATGATAATGTGTGGTATAATCAGGGACCAAGCATATCTCTCTTCATGAACAATTAGACCAAAGAATTGGCTATTGATCAAGATATGAGAGATTGAGTCACCAAGGGATTGGGGCTCAATCAATCATGATTGCCAAGAGGTCAATAAGTTGCATGATTGAAGAGGATATAAGCTGAAGTTGATCCAAAGAGACAATATCTCCTAATCTCAATGAATTTCCCCATTCTTATCTACCACTTTCTTTATAGCTTATTTTTACATTCTGCAATTCCCCATTCCCATTTACATTCAAGTCATTTATGATTCTGCACTTTACATTCTGTTATTTCCATTTCTGCACTTTATTGCTTTCCTTTAAATTTTAGTCATTTATATTTCTACCATTTATAATTCTGGAAATCACAATCTATCTGTTTCGCTTGACTAATTCATCAATTAATTAAAACTGCTCAAATTTGCCAATCTCTGTGGATATGATCCCACTCCACTGTGGATTATTACTTGACGATAATTTTGGTGCGCTTGCCAAAAGAACTAATTCACCATACTCAAGGTGTTTCCCTATGGTCATGTAGAGTTCATGGAGGACAAGACTCAGAGAACTTTTACTGTCAATGGCCATAGACTCAAACACTACTTGGGAGGCTCCTTAGAGGAGCAGAGAGTGAGCTACAAGCTTAACTAAAGATGGAGGAGTGTCAAGCTAGTGACAATAAAGAAGCGCTAGTTGGGAGGCACCCCAACACTTTATCCTTTTGATTTATTATTTTTCTTAGAAGTAGTTTAAATTCATTGCTTTAGATAGTTTAAGTTTCAGTCTCAAATTTGTGTTACATTACCAATTAGAATTAGATTGCAATAGTAGGTTAGGAAGTTTAATACTAGTTTTGGTAGTTAGAACACTCTTATACTCTTTTATTTCTTTTTATTCTGGAATTGCAACTTGATGAATGTATTACTAATGATGAGTAAATGGGCTGAGAACTAGCTAAAATGCTAAGTTTGGTGTGGCCACTCACCCACTTAATCTAGGCTTACAACCATTTTAGTAGCTTAATTTTGAAGAGTAAGCCCAGAGATTAAGTTTGGTGTGGCCACCACCAAGGATCACTTAATGTTTTGGGCAAGAGCATGAACGTGGTTTAATGTGTTTAGAGGAGGTTGGAATCAAAAGAAAATGAAAAGATTGGAGTTATTTCATCCTTATGAACACATTAAATACACAATGATGGAACCAATTTATTAAGATGCTAAAGGATTAAGTTTGGTGTGCCAAGGGACACCCATCAGTTGCAATCCGAATTACTCATGATAAGAAAGAAAGTGAAGGATTCTTTTGTCATTACTAATGGGTTTCAGTTTCAATTCCAGGAGAAAAGATGGGATCCACATGGTGAATAACTCACAAAACAAGGAAGTCAAAGTGTACCTACACTTTGGAACTCAACACATGCAGAAGGCACAGTGAGATAAGAGTTGGCACTTCTTCCCACGCTAGGCGCCACTCCCCAAGTGGGAAAATATTTAACCCTTTTTATTTCCCACCATTCAACTCACACCCCTCACACCTTATAAAAGCCTCACACTCCCAACTCTTCTCCCACTCTAAACCCCTGATCACACACGAAGAGAATCCATACTCCCTTCTTCTCATGTTCTCTTTTTGTCTTTTACTACCTCTCTTCCCCTACTTCTTTTTCCTTTCTCTTGATTGGGACAATCAAGTCCTAAGTTTGGTGTTGGAGCAAAACCTTATTTTGCTTGCCCCTCTTGCAACCTCCCCCAAATATTTTCTTACAACCTCAAACACACTGTCTCAACCTAATGGCACCACCAAAAAGCTCAGCCTCAAAGAAAAGAAAAACCAAGGAACCAACCTCTGGATCCACAAGCTCTTTCAACGAATACAAGTTTCTCTCCACATTCAACCATAATCAATTCTATGGTTGGGTGAGTGAGAGGAAGATCATTCCAGAAGTTGGGTTCCAATTAGGGAGGAACGAGCATCCTGAAATCAACATTGAAATCAACAGTAGGGGCTGGTCACTTCTATGCAACCCACCAAGGAAGGTAGTAGAGAGCTTGGTGAGGGAGTTTTATACTAACGCTGTGCCTCAATCAGGACAACACTATGGCTATATTAGCTATGTGAGGGAAAAGTCCATTGACTATAGTCCCTCCAGCATAGAGAGGATGCTAATGGTGAAGAGGACAAGCTCCACCCAGAGCTATGAAGAAAGAATGAAGCAACAAAACCCTGGATTTGATGAAATCCTGAACGAGATTTGCATGCTAAATGTGCAATAGATCAAGGACAAGGATGGGATACCCAACCAATTGAGAAGAAGGGATCTGAGCCCTCAAGCTAGAGGGTGGCTGGAATTTGTAAGGAGGTCCCTAATCCCCACATCCAACACTTCAGAGGTGACCAAGGAGAGAGATGTGCTCATATACAGCATCATGAAAGGTGAGAATGTCAATGTGGGGGAGATGATTGGCAACAACATCAACAAGGTGCTGAAAAGCACTAGTGACAACACAAGGTTGGCATTCCCCAGTATCATACAGAGGTTATGTGATGAAGCTGGAGTTGAAAAGATCATTGATGAGGTGATAGTGAAGCAAGACAAATTCATAACAGCCAAGAAGATGGCGAAAGTGGTGGCTGTTCACCCACTTCACAGAAAACAAAGAGCTCATGCTCATGAGCCACAACAACAACAACAACAACAAGAGGTAGAAGAGTAACCACACTTTCTAGCACTTCAACCACCACCACACTACCAATACCAACAATTTCCAGAGGGATTCAACTGGGAACACTTGCAAGGAGATGTATACCAAATGAAGGGAGACCTATACCACCTAAGAGAAGATGTTAATCAATTCAAGGAGACTCAACAACAACAATGGAGCCAAGTCAACCAGAACATACAATAACTCCAAGGGAGTTGGGAGCATATGAGGAAGGAGCAGCAAGAACAATTTGACTGGGGAGAGGTGCGAAGTGCACTGGACAAAATAGTAGAGCAAGGCAAATGGCAATAGAAGAACTTGGCTGAATTCAAAAATCTCTATGATGCCAGAACCATATCCAGGAGGCAGTATGACATCAATACACAAGCGAAGCTGAATCACTTGTGTAATGCCGTGGCCGCTCTAAACCCAGAATACCCAACCTTCATGCAAGGAATGGAGGAGCTGAGTGCAAGACAAGAGGAAATTCTAGCCAAACATAAGGAAGATGAAAGGAATTACATGAGGAGGCTAGGATTATGGAAACCCAAGGATGCCAAAGCACAAGAAGGTTCCTCCAAGCAAGATGAAGGTGGCTCCTCCCCTTCCAAGAAGAAGGACAAAGGAAAAGGGCCAATGAACTGAAGATGAAGTTGCTCAAGGTTGTTGAGTCCCATGGTTGACACTCTCTAATTTTTGAAATCCTGTTTTAAGCTTTTGTTTGATTTACTTTTTGTCAAAATAAATAATCATGCTAGGATAGTTTATGTTTTCTGCTTAGTTTTATTTCATGTTTGAAGTCTTTATGAGTCCTCTAGTTTACAAGAAAGAAAATGCCATGTATTTCAAGTCTTCTTCAACACAAACAAAGTAGAGTTTGTTTTCATAAGAGTTACTGTGAGTTGTGCAAAAACAGGAAGTAAGAGAAACCATGGCCCAAGATAGATCATCCAACAAACTAAGGAATAAGAAACTAAGTGTAGAACCTTGAATGAACTAAAAAGAAAATAAGTCATGGAAAGCAACTAGTCTTAGAAGGTGTAATAAAAGAAGGTTAAAGGGTGTTACTTGAATATCCATAGAACCAAGAAGTAGTAAGCAATAAAGACCCAAGGCTCTGAGCATCAACTACTTGGACGGAAAAGAAACATTAAAAAGCTCAAAAAAAGGAGAGTTAAGGATCCTAGTAGATGCTTGTGGTGAAGATGTGTCAAGAAGAGGCCTGGGCAAGTAGATTCTCAGGGGTGTTTCGACACCCAGTACCCTAAAAGCAACTGGTTTGGGAGTGCTAATTAAAAGCTTAATTAAAGGGTTGTCTTGAGACAAAACACTTAGAGTCGTGGTCAAGAAAGCACAACCAAAGAGAAAGTGAAACAACTCTTACTACTTCAAGGTGACAATCAATAGAAAGGACCCCTGAAGCTTATACTTGAAAGAACCCTCAAGGATCTAAGAGTTTTTCATGACATTAAAACATTCATACATGTGTGAACACTTAATTCTATCCTTAGTTATGTTGCATTCATTCAAAGGCCATGGTCTCAATTTATAAAAGGGCTACTCACATTGATTTGCTTGGGACAAGCAAAGCTTAAGTTTGGTGTTGTGATGACTTGCATTATTTACCCTTCTCTCTTGCATAAAGAGGACCATAAAAGAGCATAAATCTCATTTGATCAGTATAATTCATGCATTATTTGATGGATATTATGGTACACTACTTTGAGATGATTTATGCTGAATTTCGGGTGAAAAAGGCATCAAAAATGGGAAGAAAGCAACAAAGAAGCTGGGCGTGTGAAACTGGCGTGTCACTTGGAACAAACGCCACAAAAATGCACTGGCGTGGCACGCCAGTACTAAATTCCAGAGGAGAATTCTCAAGCATTCATATGGGCATGGCACGCCAGGAATTGGGCGTGGCACACTAGTACAAAGTTCCAGAGAACAACAATGGAGGACATAAAAGGGGCGTGGCACGCCATGTTGGGCGTGGAACGCCTAACCCATCAGCCACTATGGGCATGCCACTTGAGCCAAGGGGCGTGGCACGCCAACTCATCACTCCAGGGGGAACCTTCACTATGGAATGCCACTTGGTATCGAAGGCGTTGCATGCCAACACCAAAAAGTCACTAGGGCGTGCCACTTGAGGATCCATGCGTGGCACACCAAGCTTGGAGAGTCCACAAACGTATGGGCAGGCCACTTGAACAGCATGGTGTGGCACACTAGTACAAAAATCTAGAGAAGGGGCTGAAGGCAATTGAAGACTGGGCGTGCCACTTGAGCGACCAGACGTGGCACGCCAATGCACAAAGAGGCCAAAGCAAGGGCTGGGCGTGCCACTTGATGTCGAAGGCGTGGCACGCCAACCCAAGAATCTCACTATGGCGTGCCACTTGAGCGACCAGTCATGGCACGCCAGCTACTGGAACCAAGGCAAGATTATGAGTGTGGCAAGCCAGCCTTTAGGCATGGTACATTGGTATAAGTTTCCAGGGAGGGTGAAGGAGGCCAAATACATGGGGTGTGCCACTTGGTGTCGAAGGCGTGGCACGCCATCCACTATTCCTCACTTGGGCGTGCCACTTGAATCCCAGGCGTGGCACGCTAGTGTCATTCAGAGAGCAAAGCACCATTGGGGCGTGCCACTTGAGTTCGTGGCGTGGCACGGGAAACAAAGGAATCACTTGTTCACAAAGGGGTGTGGCACGCCAGACCCTGGGCGTGCCACGCTAGTTCAACTTTCCAGAGAAGCTTGGTCAAGCATGCAGCAAGGGCGCGACACATCATACCCTGGGCGTGCCACGCTAGTTCAAGTTTCCAGAAGAAAGAGAAGTAGCAAAAAAGCTAGGGCGTGCCACTTGAGCTCGAAGGCATGGCACGCCAAGGTTGTTATGAAGATGAGCATGCCACTTGAGGGACTGGGTGTGGCACGCCAAGCCAGAATTGAGGGAGCACGTGACACGCCACTGGAGTGCCAACCACACGCCAGCTGGAAAGTCACACTTATTGAGTTTATTTTCCCTCCAAAATGTAATTTTCTTTTTTTTCACTTTTGTAATTCTTTTATTTTTACTAGGAGTAGTTTAAATACCCCCAAGGAGTACTGAGAAAGGGGTTAAGCGGTTAGAGATAGCAGTTTTAGATTCACTTTTACACTTCATCATCTTCTTTACTTTGAGTACTTTTCTTTGAGCTATGAGTAGCTAAATTCCTTCTCATTGAGAGAGGGAACTATGTTGTACTTGATGGATTAATGATAGTGAAATTCTTCTTCTCTTCATCTTCTCTTTGATTTGCTAGAAGGAATTTCGTTCTACATGCTTAGTGTTCAATTATCTTGGGAAAGAGATTGAATGCAAAATGGGTTTCATGGGAACCTTGGGAAAGGAAACATGAAACCATGCTTGAAATCCCTTCTCACAATTGAGTAGGATCTGGGTTTTAGTGTTTGGATATGGTGACATATAATCCTCCCTCTACTTGGACCTATGATAATGTGTGGTATAATCAGGGACCAAGCATATCTCTCTTCATGAACAATTAGACCAAGGAATTGGCTATTGATCAAGATCTGAGAGATTGAGTCACCAAGGGATTGGGGCTCAATCAATCATGATTGCCAAGAGGTCAATGAGTTGCATGATTGAAGAGGATATAAGCTAAAGTTGATCCAAAGAGACAACATCTCCTAATCTCAATGAATTTCCCCATTCTTATCTACCACTTTCTTTATAGCTTATTTTGACATTCTGCAATTCCCCATTCCCATTTACATTCAAGTCATTTATGATTCTGCACTTTACATTCTGTTATTTCCATTTCTGCACTTTGTTGCTTTCCTTTACATTTTAGTCATTTACATTTCTGCCATTTATAATTCTGCAAATCACAATCTATCTGTTTCAATTGTCTAATTCATCAATTGATTAAAATTGCTCAAATTTGCCAATCTCTGTGGATACGATCCCACTCCACTGTGGGTTATTACTTGACGATAATTTTGGTGCGCTTGCCAAAAGAACTAATTCACCAATTTTTTGATGGGGGTGTGAATTGGATTCATCACAGAGCCAGCCTCTTTTGAAAATGAAACAGATGCCTTTATATAGGCTTCACAAAATAAAAATTAAATTGAAATTGAAAACAAATTACAATTAAATGAAATTCTTAATCTAACTGATCCTTGTGCCTTTGAGTGATGTCAATTGGGCTTTGCTTGCTTTGGATTTGAATGAGAGTGGATCTGGATGCATTTGGTGACTTGGGTCTGTGAAGAATTGGATCCAAGATGGCACTTGATGGCATGGGTTAGGAGTGGCTTGCTGACACTCCCAGGGGAGCACTTTGTTTGGAAAAGTGAACGTTGCGTTCACTAGCCTTGCGCCAATTTTTGGTGCGCGCTTTGGCCTCTCCACTAGCTCTCACAATTTGAGCGCTGCATTGCCTTTTTGAGTGCTACTTCCCTCATTGGATGCGCACCATTCTCTTGCTGGGCGTTCACTTCATTGAACGCTGCGCTTTCTTAATTGAGCGCTATGCTCTTTGGGCACTTGATCAAAAGCCTTGCCTCACAAAGAAAACCCGAAAGAGGTTAAATTAGTGAACGTAGCGCTCACTAGCTTGGACGCTTGCTTCCTTCTTTTTGTTCCCGTGCTTGTAGCGTTCCTTTGTTTAATGAAGCGTTTCCTTTAGTGAACGCTAGCTCATTTATTTCCTTGCCTTGTCTTCACGCAAAAGTGAACAAATGTGAACGCCACGTTCACTTTGGATTTGAACGCTAGGCTTCCTTGCTTCACTTTTCTATTATTAATGCCTTAGCTTTAATAATGTATGCATGTTTTTATTTAATTAATTAGTAATGCCATGCATTAATATAAGCTTTATTTGTTCATTTGCCAATTGCATTAGAAATGTATGGCTTTAATTAATAATGCTTATGCATTAACGTTAAAGCATTCATTCATTTAACGCCTTCATTCATTAGCATTAGTAATTAATTGTTTCATGCATGCATGTTTTCATTATATTATTACATTTAATTAGTAATGCCAATTACTTAACATAGCATTCATTTATTTCATTCATTTGGCATTATTAATTAAATGTTTCATGCATGCATAAACATTAATACATGATAATTCATGATAATGCATGCATAAAGCATTAATAATTAAATGCATGCATGCTTTAGTTATTAATGCATCTATATCATGTCACTAATGCCAAGGCTCCATGGTCATGGGCCACGCTTTTAAAAACGTGGCCTAAGGTTCCAAAGCGTGCTCAATCTTCAAAGCATGTCCAAAATTCTTCTTTTCTTCTTTTTAGCTTATTTTGTGCTTTTTTTTGCTTCTTTTTCTTCTTATTTCCTACAAAGTTTATAAAATCAAAAGATCAAAGAAATATACCATTTAAGCACAAAAGCATTCAATATTTAAGCACTAATAATCAATTTCTTGTATAAAAAAGTATAGAAAAACATGACATGATGACATGTCATCACAACACCAAACTTAAACCTTGCTTGTCCCCAAGCAAGAAAAGAATCATGCAGTAAATTTTGACAAACCAAGGTGGGAAGACTAGCAACTTAATGTTCATGGTCGGCTAGTTTTCTATGCATTCCACAATCACAAAAGAAAGGTAAATGATTGATGCTTCTATCTAGCTCAATTTATGAAATCATTTCCTTATATTTCTTCCTTGAAACAAGCTTTTGATTAGCTTCTCCTTTTGGGTGTTTTGCCCCATGAGTTGATACCAAAACTATGAATTTGAATGCTTTGTTTTCAAGTTTTACCACTTGATACATAAGCACCACAAGCATTTAATTAGAGGACTTCTTTAAGCTCATTTGTTTCTTTTCTTTACTCTCTAATTATTGATGCTCAGAGCCTTGAGCTTTGAGGGAGTGCTTTTGCACTTGAGCCTAGCCTTGACTCTAAGTGTTTTGTTTTCAAGCTTTTTGCTTGATACATAAATACCACAAGTACTTAAGAACTTAAGTGTCATTGGTACTCCGAGCCTTCAGCTTTCTCATTCTTTCCCTTTTTATTTCTTACCTTAATTTGCAATTGCTTCTTCAAAGTTTTCATGATTTCCAAAGATTTCACAAAATGTCCTAGATGAAAACTTCAATTAAATAAAATCTAATGCAATTGAGCAACAGTTAACCATACTAGCCCTCCAATACTTGTATGCACATGCTAAATTCTTCTTTAATAAACTTGTTTGTTTATGATCATGATACTTTACTGCTTTTGAACTCATAAAACTCAAATTGGTAGTCATAATGGTCCAGTAACATGTTGCAAATCAAAATTCAAGCTATGCTTATTCATACCACACATGCATACAGAGAAGATAAAGACAATCATGCTTCTTTACAGTGCTGGAAGTAAGTAGGAGGAGAAAGGAGCGTTACCACCTTGTGGTTCATCTTCCTTGTTATTGTCCTTTTCCTCTTATTCTTCCCTTTCCCTTGCTAAACTCAGAATGCTTGCTCATCCTCAAGCAACAATTAGAACAATGGATATGGGGCTAAGATGGATCATGAGTGTCTTACACAATGAAATGTTAGTAGTACATGTGTTTTAAGCAAGCAAAATTAAAGATAACCATGAAGGCACAGAGAAACAAAGACATTGTGATTGCAAAAATAAGAGGATGTGCATGATACATTGCATAAAGAAAATAAGTGGCACACCAATCTTAGTGTGACACTTTCACTTGGAATTGATACAAGTATCCAGTATGGATTGGAAACAAATTTTGTTACATAGAAACACCAAACTTAGAATGCAATCACATGTCAATTTATTTGAAATAACACTAAGAAAATAAAACTGTTGTATGTTAAATACAATTACCAAGCCAAGAATCTGTCATGAGTAAGGATTTCTTGGTGAGGTATTTAACAAAAAATAGTCAAAGAGCAAAATAAATGAAAGCATAAAAAAACAAAGAATTGACTAAACCAAAGATAACAATAAAAATGTTAAACCAAAAGAAAGATAACTTTGCAGAGGCATTATGATTATGCAGACAAGTGGTGTTACTGAATGACTTGCATAGAAAAATAAGTGGCATACCAAACTTAGAATCTCAGTGTGACACTTTCAATTAGAATTGATGCCATCATCCAGAGGGATTGAAAACAAATTGTTGCAGGGCAACACCAAACTTAGAATATAATCGTATGCCAATTTATTAAAATTTAAACAAAGCAAAGAAAGAAAATAAACCAAGCAGAGAAATGAAATGTTACCTAAGAGCCTGTTTGGAATGCATCTGATTTAAAATCATAGATGAATTGAATTTTATTCCTTGCTTTGGAATAGAAAAAAAACATGAAGTTGAATTTCGGTGAGAATTCCAATTATCATTTTACCCCTATTTACAAATCAGACCTACTTTGGTCTGATTTCAAAATCAATTCTCACCTAAATCTCACTTAAACTGTGCAATATCAAAAATACCCCTGTCCAAATTATAATATTCCATAATCCCTTCACTTTCTTAAACCCTATTTTGCTTATTTGTTGGAGGATTGAATCTGCACACCGTGAAGCCCTGTTCGTGTTTGTCAGGGTTGTTCGTTACTTTCACCATTCTCTGACAAGGTGCAAGCTCTTTGTTACAGTGTCGTGAAGCCTTCCTCTTCGAGCAACGCAAACTCTTCACTCTGTCAATTGATAGGAGTTGGAATTAGAGGTAGGGGAATGTTGATTACTTTGGCAAAAATTTGTTACCCATACTCTAGATTTGTGTATTTGTTTAATGTGCACAATCTATTTGATGAAATGTCTAATTTGATTTCTAGTTCCATAAATTGTCATGATTTTTTGGCTTGTTATTGCTGATGGTCATAATCTTCAATCTTTGTTTTTATTTTGAGCACGCGATTCTAATCTGTTTGATGACTGATCACTTCTTCATGCTCATACCCGCAACAACTTATGATTTTATTTTTAGCCCGCGGTTCTCATGTATAATTGGTTTTGTTGCTACTATTTGGTGATTGTTATAGTGTGGTGTATTATTTTATGTAAATCACAGGCTATTTCATTATAGATTATTTTGTTGCTCCCATGTTAAATTGGATAGGACTCAATTAAAGAACCATTCTCGATGAAAGATATTTTGACACATGGATTACAAATTTGGATGGAATGGCTATTTTGTTTTGAGCCTTTTACTGTTAATTAATTTTCAAGGGTTTTGTATGGGTTTGTGATTGTGATGTCATCCCTTTCATGCGATGGTTCTTTTGGGTATAAGAGGAAGCTAAGTTTCTTTCTTTAAACATGTATCCTTTTCCTATCCAATGCAATGTCATTCCGTTTCTTTATTATCATCAACATACCATTTCTTTATTACTTTGATATTATGTAGGTATCTAATATGATAGAATCTGAAATAAATGCAATTTTAGCCATAGTTACTTTTGCAGGCTATTTGGCTTGTATGTGATATATGATTCGGCAAATATCTTGTATTGAAAGATCAATCACCCAATCTCAACATCATAGTAGAGAAAAAATACGTCGAGAATTGATTGCTCAATTAGAAACACATTATAACTCACGTTCTATAATACGTTTGAGTTATGATGCTTTCACTAGATTAGTTGCAATACTTCGTCAACGAGGGCTTCTTAGAGATAACCAATATAGTATTGTTGAAGAGCAAGTGGCAAAGTTTTTACATATTTTAAGTGGTCATTCAAGTACTCGGGCAGAAAGTTTTTTCTTTCGTCGGTCTACTGAGACTATTAGTCGACATTTTCACCAAGTCCTTAGAGCTATAATAACCTTAGAAGATCAATTTTTAGTTCAAGTGAACGGCTCAACTGTCCCACCCGAAATATTCAATAGTGGAGGAAGATTTTATCCTTACTACAAGGTATATTTTTTGTATAAATGTAAACTTTTTAATAAATTTTTGTATTAACACATGGTCGTAACTATTAATTTATGTTGAAACTTTAGAATTGTATTGGTGCTTTGGATGGAACACATATCCGAGTTAAGGTTCCTAAAGAAGATGTGTCAAGGTATAGAGGAAGAAAAGGTTTTCCTACCATGAATGTATTGGCAGCTTGCACATTTGATTTGAAATTTACTTATGTCTTACCTGGGTGGGAGGGCTCCGCTTCAGATTCAAGAATTTTAGAAAATGCAATTCATAATGAAGATAATCTAAATGTTCCTCAAGGTATTTTGTCATTTTTTCAAATATAAATTTGTTGTTATTGTATGTTTTTAAAAAGCTTATAATATTTACATATGTATTTTACAATTTGTTTTAGGTAAATTTTACCTAGCTGATGCTGGTTATATGTTGAGGTCGGGGTTCATCACTCCATATCGAAGTACTCGATATCATTTAAGGGAATATTCTCGACATCCTCCTGAAAATCCAAAAGAGTTGTTTAACTTAAGACATTCTTCATTGCGCAATGCAACTGAAAGAGCTTTTGGTGTCTTGAAGAATAGATTTCGAATCCTGTCAGAGATGTCTAGATATAATGTAGACACAATCAGTGAAATCATCATAGCTTGTTGTACTTTGCATAATTTCTTAATGGATTTTGATCCTAATGAAGAAATTATTGCACAAGTTGATAGAGATCTAATGAATAATGTACCTGAAGATAGAGCAAGTCGTGAAAACATTGCTAGAGGGAAAGATGGACGAAGGGGGGAGATTTTGAGGGATACTATAGCCGCGAAAATGTGGAATGATTATATTCGTAGACAACATTAATTTCTTATTATTTTATGTACGTGTGAACATTTGTTTATTCTGGTTGCTTTGAATTAAACATGAGTTTATGTATTAGTTAGATTTACATATATCATATACTCTTGTTATATGTGAAATTAGTTAAATACTTCAATTTTATGTAATGTATTTGTTTAATAAATTGTTGTTTATTATTTTAATTTAGACTTATTGTGATAATTGTACTTCTACTTTTTTTACTTGTGATATAATAATAGGTGGTGATATGGATTCCGAAAAAGTTAGTGATGTTGAAGGAAAAAATGAGTGTGATACCTACTTTAAATGGACCATGGAAATGGATGGCTTAATGCTTGAAGTTCTTAAGGAGCAAAAGAATAAGGGTCAAAAGGAAGATAGAGCTTTTTCGGCTGAATCTTATAGAAAGGTGGTGGAGAAAATTAATGAGAAATTTTCTGTGAGCATTAATAAGAGTAAAGTTCTAAATCGTTTGAAGACTCTCAAGGAACAAATGGTTTTAGCAAAAGAAATTAATCAAAAGAGTGGGATAGGATGGAATGATACAACCAAAACACCTGATGTGTGGAAATATTTATGCTCGGTATGTATATTTTCTTTTTATATATATATTTTTCTATTTTAATATTAATATTATTTATTTTATTTGATATTTTGATATGAATTATTTTATTGATTTTTGTATAGGCAAATCCTAAGTTTAAAGCTATTAGAGGAAAACATCTTTATCACTTGGAAATTCTTAAAGAGATTTATGATAAAGATATAGCAAATAGAATGCGGGTTGAGACCGGTAAACAAAAAGTGAGAAGATGGGAAAAGGAAGATACACACGTTAATATTGATGACATTGATGAAATGCAAGTAAACAATGAGATGCATTTGGAGAATTTTAATCCCTTTGAATATGAAAGTATGCCAGCAAGCCCAACCTCACAAGCTCCACCATCATCTATTCCATCGGTGTCTAATACCTCATCTGCTAAAGGTAAAAAAAGAAAAGTGGCAATAATAGACGAGTATTCCCAAGATATGAAAGACATGACTATGGCAATGAAAGATATTGCAAATGCTATCATAAGTTCGCATCCTAAAGTTTGGAAGACATATGATATGAGGGAAGCTTTAACTAAATTAGGTTTGCAGGGCCGCTCATTTTGTGAAGCTCTTGAATGGCTTGTTACTCATCCTACTCTTCTTGGAGTATTTTTTGGCTTACCGGAAGAGCTTCGTCTTGAATGGTTGAGGGAAAAAATGGATTTTGAGTTTTAGAAATTTGTGGCAATGTTTTTAGATTTAAACTAATGTTTTCTTTTTATGTTATACTTAGTATGATGAAATCTCTACTATTTAGACTTTTATGTTATGTTTAGCGTGATGGAAACTCAAAACTTCTATGAGGGTCATGTGAGGTTGATTTATTGATATGGATTATGAGTATTTTGTTTTAAATTAAACTTTGTTATGTTTATGGCTTATGGGGTTATCTCTTTTTTATTTTTATTGTTTTTTAACAAAAACATGATCATATCAAATGAGTGTCATAATCACACACAAATAAGATTATAGAAAAAAAATGAAAGTTATGAGATGTTGATTTTTTTAAAAAATAATTTAAATTTCTAATTAATATTTATTGAGGGGTAAAAATGTCTTAGAGAAATAATCTAATTTATCAACAAGTCATTCCAAACAATAGAATTCAATTCTATCTCATTAAATGAGTTAGTTGTTCCAAACTATGGAATTGAATTCTATTTCTTTAGGAATTCATTTCTTGATGAAATTGAATTCTAATTCCATCATTTAAAGGTGTCCAAACAGGCAGTAAGGTTAGGTTGCCTCCCAACAAGCGCTCTTTTAGTGTCATTAGCTTGACATGTTGTTCTTCACTTTCTTCCTTTTCTTCCAGTTTGTTAAGAGGAATGACCTCAAGGAGAGATGAACTAGCTAGTGTCCCCTATCTTGGTCTCTCCTCAGCAAGCTTTCTTTTGTTAATGGCTTGATTGAGCTTGCTTGCTGGATCAGGGGTAGGATTGGTGCTCTTGTTAGTTGCCTTCACTTCTTGGATATCAAGACTTGGTGGTTGTGTGATTGTTGGAGTATTTTCTTCATCAAAAGCCTTTTGAATTGGTTGTTCCATGAGCCCTTCCTTTATGCACTTCTCTGCTTCAATTGAGTGTGACTTCTCTTGAGTGTCCTCCTCACTTTCTTGCTCCTTCACTCCTTCCTTTGCACTCAACATTTGACTTAATAGCACTTTCATGGAGGAGGTTTATTGTTCTTCTCAAGATTTCTTCATCTCCTCTTCATATCTTTCAATCATGGATTCAAGTGCTGAGACATCTTGGTTCAGGGAAGTTTGTGAGGGCCATGGTTCCCTTCTCATCTCAAGTGGCTTTTGTAGATATGCAACCTCAGGTTCAATTACCTTCACTACCTCTTCCTTCTTTACTGAAAATTCACTTGACACAGAGACCTCTTCTTCTTGCTTTTCTACTTCCTCCTTTACATCTACCAATTGGTCTTCATCTTTCTTGCTTAGCAGTTCTGAGTGTTTCCTTATTTTCTCCAAGTGCTCATCCATCTTCTTAAAGAGGATCTCTTGCTCTTTCCAGGATTGTTCTTGCCTTTCCAATAATTCTCTGGATTTTTGAAGGGGGTCCTCAGCTGCTAGCTCAAAAGATGAAGGTTGAGAAAAGTTGTGTGGAAATGGATGTGTTGTGGTGAGGTTATTTTGAGTGGTATAGAATGAATTTTGTGAGTTAGGAAATGAATTTTGTGAATGTTAAAATGAGTTTTCTGTGTAGTGGAATAAATCTTGATGAACTGAGTTGTATGGCTCTTGGGGGGAATTTTTTATTGAGACAAAATCAAGTGATGAAGGATTTTCATATGAGAAGCTGTGATGTGAGGTTGGACAATTTAGCATGAAAGAAATAAAGGTTTGCTCAAGTGATGATGGCTCTTGACTAATGGAGTATGATACATTGGGTGCTCTCTGATTTTGATCCTTCCAAGCACAACTTGAAGAATTATGGAAGTCTTCACAGTATGGATCATCTTGTGGCATTGGAGGACAATCTTGCATGAATTTATTGAAAGTGTATTCCAGTAAAGATGTCTCTTGATGAACAAAGTATGGATCACTAGGATCTCTTTGATTTTGACATTCCCAGCCACAAAATGAGTAGTTGTTAGACTTATCAAAATCTGGATCATATTGTGTCTCTGGGAAATGTCCCATTTCAACTAATTGTTCACACTCTTGTTGACATGTCCAGACACCATGAGGGTAATGACTGATGACAAGTCATCTTATGCTAGCTTTTCAAGCATTTTTCACTTGTTTCATTATATTTTATGCACTTTCTTGCATTATAAGTAAGTGATTTGGAGTGGAATTGCATGGTTTTGTTGAATCAATCAACCATTCTTTATTTGACACTAAATCATAAGGTTTAAGCTAAAATTAATTAGTTTTTGAATGATTTATAAACCTTATGAATTTAGTGATACTTTGATTGGCTGTTTTGATTACTTGTAGGTGAAGAAGAGAAAGAAACAAGGAAAGCGTGGCCTAAGGAAGAAGAAAAGCATGGCCTATGAAAGAAGGAAAGCGTGGCGCATCAAAGGAGAAGCCATAGCGCTCTCTCTAAGAGCTCTGCACTCTCTATGAGAGCCCTACTCAAGGCCAAGGAAGCAAAGCAAGGAAGCTATGCTCTCCTTGTTAACCGAGCGCTACAAATAACAAAGGAAGCAAGGAAAAATCACAAAGCTCGGTTAACACCATTAACTTTATCAGGCTTCTACCAAAAGAAAATCAAGGTGCAACATTTGGGAGAGGCTTCACAAGGTTTTGAACCCATGACCTAAGGAGCAAGAAGAAGCGCTCCTTGCAAGGAAAACAAGCAAAAATTGGCTGAAATGCATTCATGGAGGTTCGAACCAAGGAGCTGGAGGAGCGCTACCCTTGGTAGTCCCTCAAATTTAGCGCTGAAGTGATTCCACCAGGGCTCAAACCTAAAGTCTCACCCCAAGCAAAGAGAGCTGCGCTCTCCCCATGCACTGAGTGCCACTCTTCAAGTAGCACCAAGGAGCTTGTCACGCACCAAATTAGACACGAACAAGGCTTGGAAGCTGTGCTCTTGGCAACAACCGAGCGCACCAACAAGGCAGCATTGGCACGCAACAAAACAAGGCAAGGCCAAAGCCCAGGGAGAATTGCGCTCATTCTACCAACCGAGCATGACCCTGGGAGTGGACCATGATTCAAAAATTCAACAAAAATCATTTAAATTCAATTCTTCACCAAATTAAAAAGTCCATTCCAAATTCTAAAATCCAAAAATAGGAAGTGTATAAATAGAAGTTAGTTTAATTTAGGAAGGACCTTTGGACATTTTTCCTTTGGACTTTTGAACTTTTTGAGATTTTTATCTTTCATTTTGGGAGTTCAATTTTAGCTTTTAGCTTTGGGTTTGGGAATTGAGAAGAGAAGTGAATTCTCTTGCTCTTTATTCCTGCTTCTACTCTCTTCATTTTTAGTTTTGAATATTGGATTGAGAATTGAAGGAATTCTGTTTCATTCTTGATCTGAGATCTCTCTTTGTTTATTTACTGCATAATTTCAAAGAATTGTGATTTGGATCCAAGGTTTCTTTACTGTTTTCATCTTTTATTTCTTCTGCAATTATTCTCTGTTGGATTAAGGAAGGAATTGAGATTTAGACTTGTTCTCTAGTCTCATCCAATCCCTGAGATCTTTAACTTCTCTTTCAGTTAATGCAATTTAGCTACATTTACTTTCTGTTTTACTTTTTCAAGCAATTCTTCTTTACTGTTTAGATCTACTACTCTTTAATTCATCTTTTACTTCTCTGTTGAATGCCATTTACTTTCTTCTGTTTAATTTCTGAAATCCCAGCTCCCAAAGCCCTTTATGATTCAAGAAATTTACATTTCTTACAATCTAAGCTTCTGCTATTTACATTTCTTGCAATTTAAGCTTCTGTCATTTATATTACTTGCACTTTAAGATTCAGCTTCTTTATTTCATTTGCCCTTTAATTTACTGTCAATTATCCCTCTCCCTTTAAATTTCATGCAATTTAGTTTTTGTTTAATACAAATCACTCAAATCAAAACTTGTTTACTTGACTAAATCAACCACCTAACTAAAATTGCTCAATCCTTCAATCCCTGTGGGATCGACCTCACTCATGTGAGTTATTATTACTTGAAGCGACCCGGTACACTTGTCGGTGAGTTTTGTGTTGGATCATTTTCCACGCATCAATGACACAAATCATCTTGTGGTTCTGGATCATATCTTATGTGAATTGCTTGATCAATTTGTGGCTCTGGAGCAAATCTCCATGGATTGGAGTGCTCAGAATTTGCAATTTCTTGGTGATATTTCCATCCATCATTAGAGTAATGACTTGAATCATATTGTGATGGTGGGCAATATCCCATGAAGTTTGTTTGATCAAGAGATAAATTGAACTCCATTTAAATTTTGTAAAACACAACACCAGTGAAAATTAAAATTCATGTCACAGTTGAGAATTTCTTAGTGAGGCAATAACTCAAACACCTTGGATTCAGCTCAAATCAGAAATTAAAAGAACAAAAACAAAGAAAATGCTTAATCTAGACTTCTTACCCACTTAATCATTGTCGATCTAAATCAATCCTCGGCAACGGCGCCAAAAACTTGATGAGGGTAAAACGATTCCACACAAACTCACCGGCAAGTGTACTGGGTCGCATCAAGTAGTAATAACTCACAAGAGTGAGGTCGATCCCACAGGGATTGATGGATCAAGCAATTTTAGTGAGTGATTAGTTTAGTCAAGCTAACATTGGTGAATTGGATGAAATTGAACTGGCAGAAAGTAAATTGCAATGAATTGTAAATTGCAGAAAGTAAAGTGGACAGAAGCTTAAATTGGCAGAAGCTTAAAGAGTAAGACAAGTGAATTGTATCAAATGTAAAGGGGACTGAGTGCTGGAAAATTAAATAAAAGTAGTAAAGCAAGCAATTGAAGAGATATTGAGAACAAGTGACTGGAAATTTAAGTTGCAGGAAGAGTAAATTCATATTACAACAAGAATTATAAAATGCAGAACACTTGCAGAATAATTAAATTGCATAAAAGTAAATTGGAAGCAATTAGAACAGAAGATTTAAATTCAAGCTCAATGTAAACTGAAGTGTATAATTGCAGAAAGGAAAATGTAGCAGAAGAGAAAATTGTAGCAGAGAAATAGAAATTGCATAAAGCTAAATTGAATTCTGAAATGTTGAGTGTAGAAAAATTAAAAGTGTATCCAAGAGAGTTTTCTATTCTACTCCTACTCCTACTGCTCTCTAGCAGAGCCAGCCTCTTTTAAAAATGAAACATATGCCTTTATATAGGCTTCACAAAATAAAAATGAAATTGAAATTGAAAACAAATTACAATTAAATAAAATTCCTAATCTAACTAATCCTTGTGCCTTTGAGTGATGTCAATTGGGCTTTGCTTGCTTTGGATTTGAATGAGAGTGGATCCGGATGCATTTGGTGACTTGGGTCTGTGAAGAATTGGATCCAAGATGGCACTTGATGGCATGGGTTAGGAGTGGCTTGGTGACACTCCCAGGGGAGCGCTCCGTTTGGAAAAGTGAACGTTGTGTTCACTTGCCTTGCGCCAATTTTTGGTGCGCGCTTTGGCCTCTCCACTAGCGTTCACAATTTGAGTGCTACTTCCCTCATTGGATGCGCACCATTCTCTTGCTGGGCGTTCACTTCATTGAACGCTGTGCTTCCTTAATTGAGCGCTATGCTCTTTGGGCGCTTGGTCAAAAGCCTTGCCTCACAAGGAAAACCAGAAAAAAGTTAAATTAGTGAACGTAGTGCTCACTAGCTTGAACGCTTGCTTCCTTTTTTTTGTTCCCAAGTCTTGTAGCGTTACTTTGCTTAATGAAGCGTTTTCTTTAATGAACACTAGCTCATTTATTTCCTTGCCTTGTCTTCACGCAAAAGTGAACAAATGTGAACGCCACGTTCACTTTGGATTTGAACGCTAGGTTTCCTTGCTTCACTTTTCTTTTAGGTTTGCCTTAGCTTTAATAATGTATGCATGCTTTTATTTAATTAATTAGAATGCCATGCATTAATATAAGCTTTGTTTGTTCATTTGCCAATTGCATTAGAAATGTATGACTTTAATTAATAATGCTTAATGCATTAACGTTAAAGCATTCATTCATTTAATGCCTTCATTCATTAGCATTAGTAATTAATTGTTTCATGCATGCATGCTTTCATTATATTATTACATTTAATTAGTAATGCCAATTATTAACATAGCATTCATTTATTTCATTCATTTGGCATTATTAGTTAAATGTTTCATGCATGCATAAACCTTAATACATGATAATTCATGATAATGCATGCATACAGCATTAATAATTAAATGCATGCATGCTTTAGTTATTAATGCATCTATATCATGTCACTAATGCCAAGGCTCCATGGTCATGGGCCACGCTTTTATTAAAAGCGTGGCCTAAGGTTCTAAAGCGTACTCAATCTTCAAAGCGTGTCCAAAATTCCTCTTTTCTTCTTTTTAGCTTATTTTGTGCTTTTTTTTTTGTTTTTTTTCTTTTTATTTCCTACAAAGTTTATAAAATCAAAAGATCAAAGAAATATACCATTTAAGCACAAAAGAATTCAATATTTAAGCACTAATCATCAATTTCTTATATGAAAAAGCATAGAAAAATATGACATGATGACATGTCATCAATAAGCTTCTAATCTGAATTCCTCTAGCTCATTGAGTTGCAATAGCCTTTTCTCTCCTACTACTTGAGGGTCAAGATTGAGGAGCTTAGTGGCCCAATAAGTTTTATGTTCTAACTCCACAGGAAGGTGACAAGATTTGCCATAGATTAGCTGAAATGGTGACTTCCCAATTGGAGTTTTGAATGCTGTTCTGTATGCCCACAGAGCATCATCCAATTTTCTTGCCCAGTCTTTCCTTGTGATCCCTACTGTCTTCTCTAGAATTTTCTTCAGCTCCCTATTTGCTAATTCAGCCTGGCCATTAGTCTGAGGGTGATATGGTATGGCTACTTTGTGAATTACTCTATATTTGTGAAGCCGCTTTTCCATCTGTTTGTTGCAAAAGTGGCTGCCACCATCACTAATAAGGCCTTTAAGTACCCCATATCTAGTGAAAATGTGTCTCTTAAGAAATTGAAGAACAATCGGTGCATCACAGGTAGTTGTTGCTATGGCTTCCACCCATTTCGAGATATATTCCACTGCCATCAGAATGTATTTGAAAGAATAGGATGGAGGAAAGGGGCCTATGAAATCTATGCCCCAGAGATCAAACAGTTCTACTTCCAAAATGAAGTTTTGAGGCATTTCATTTCTCTTTGTCAACCCTCCATCTCTTTGACATTCATTGCATTGGTGCACAAACTCTCTGGCATCTTTGAATATAGTTGGCCAATAAAATCCACTTTGAAGCACTTTAGCTGCCGTTCTTTCTGGTCCAAAATGTCCACCATAAGCTGAACCATGACAGTGCCACAATATATCTCTCATCTCATTTTCAGGGATGCACCTTCTAATCATCCCATCTGGACACCTCTTAAACAAAAATGGCTCGTCCCACAAGAATTTCTTGGCTTCATTACACAGCTTCTTCACTTGTTGCTTGGTAAACTCTTGAGGAATCTTCCTTCCCACCTTATAGTTTGCAATGTCAGTAAACCAAGGTGCCTGCTGGATTTGAAGAAGATATTCATCTGGAAATTTTTTATTCACTGGTTGTGGTGTATCTTGGTTAGCTTCTTGTGATAGTCTTGACAAATGGTCTGCCACTTGGTTCTCATTCCCTTTCCTATCTCTCACTTCAATATCAAATTCTTGTAGCAGCAGCAACCACCTAATAAGCCTTGGTTTTGAATCCTGTTTAGACATGAGATACTTGAGAGTAGCATGATCAGTATATACTATAACTTTTGAACCAATCAAGTATTGTCTAAATTTATCAAATGCATATACAATTGCCAAGAGTTCTTTCTCAGTGGTGGTATAGTTTTTCTGTGCTTCATTCAACACCTTACTGGCATAGTATATAACATGATGCAGCTTGTCTTTCTTTTGCCCCAATACATCACCAATTACAAAGTCACTTGCATCACACATGAGTTCAAAAAGTAATTCCTAATCTGGGGGGTGTGATGATTGGTGCTGTAGTGAGTTTTCTTTTTAAAGTTTCAAAGGCATGCTTGCAATTGTCATCAAAGATGAAAGGATTGTCAATCACTAGCAGATTGCTCAGTGGTTTGGCTATTTTTGAAAAATCTTTGATGAATCTCCTGTAAAAACCAGCATGTCCAAGAAAATTTCTCACTGCTTTCACATTAACAGGTATAGGAAGCTTTTCAATGATTTCTATTTTTGCTCTGTCAACTTCTATACCCTTGCTTGAAACCTTATGCCCAAGAACTATCCCTTCAAGAACCATGAAATGGCATTTCTCCAAATTCAGTACCAGATTAGTTTCTTGGAATCTTTTCAAGACAAGAGTTAAATGATGCAAGCAGGTATCAAATGAATTGCCAAAGACAGAAAAATCATCCATGAAGACTTCTACAATTTTTTCCACCATGTCAGAAAATATAGAAAGCATACACCTTTGAAAAGTTGTAGGGGCATTGCATAGCCCAAAGGGCATCCTTCTGTAGGCAAAGGCTCCAAATGGACATGTGAATGAGGTCTTCTCTTGGTCCTTGGGATCTACCACTATTTGATTGTACCCATAATACCCATCCAGGAAGTAGTAATAGGCATGACCAGCCAATCTTTCCAGCATCTTATCAATAAAAGGGAGAGAAAAATGATCTTTCCTTGTAGCCTCATTCAGCCTTCTATAATCTATGCTCATCCTCCACCCTGTCACTGTCCTTGTCGGAATGAGTTCATTCTTCTCATTGAAGATGACAGTCATGCCACCTTTCTTTGGCACCACTTGAACTGGGCTTACCCAAGGGCTGTCAGAGATTGGGTATATGATTCCAGCATTCCACAGATTCATCACTTCTTTTTGAACCACCTCCTTCATGGCTGGGTTAAGCCTTCTTTGGGGTTGTACTACAGGCCTTGAGTCTTCCTCCAACAAAATCTTGTGAATACAGATGGCAGGGCTTATGCCCTTGATATCATCAATTGTCCATCCCAAGGCTGTCTTGTGAGCTTTCAGCACTTCAACTAGCTTTGTTTCTTCTTCCATGTTTAAGGAAGAATTGATGATCACTGGCAGGGCCTCTTTTTCTCTAAGAAATATATACTTGAGATGAGGGGGGAGAGGCTTTAATTCTTGTTTTGGCCTTTCCTCTATCTTGCCTTCGAAGGAGATTTCTGCTACTCCTTCTTCTATGATGTCTTGTTCCACTTTTGTTTCCTCTTCATGTTCTTCCTGATCATTGACTTCAATTAACTCCCCCTCCACTTCTTCTACCATTTTCACCCTCATATGCTTTTCCTTTTCAGGGGGATGTTGCATAGCTTTAAAGACATTGATGATCATTTTTTTATCATGCACTCTGAGGGTCATTTCTCCTTTCTCCACATCAATTATAGCACTTGCTGTGGCTAAAAAGGGTCTCCCCAAGATGATTGAGTTGTGTCCTTCTTCTTCCATGTCCAAGATGACAAAGTTAGCAGGGAAAATGAACTCTCCAATCTTCACCAATAAATTTTCTACAACTCCATTTGGTATCTTGAGTGATCTGTCAGCCATTTGAAGTGACATTCTGGTGGGTTTAACTTCCTCTATTGAAAGCTTTTTCATTAGTGAGAGAGGCATCAAATTGATGCTGGCTGCTAAGTCACAGAGAGCTTTTTCCAAGGTTATGTTGCTTATGGTGCAAGATATGATGAAACTCCCAAGATCTTTGAGTTTTGGTGGGAGTCCTTTTTGAATCACTACACTGCACTCTTGTGTTAAGATCACTGTCTCCTTCTCATTCCAGCTTCTCTTCTTGTTGATGAGTTCCTTTAGAAATTTTGCATACAGATTCATTTGCTCCAATGCTTCAGCAAGTGGGATGTTGATTTCCAGCTTCTTAAAAACTTCCAGAAATTTGGGAAACTGTTGATCCTTGAGCTCTCTTTGCAATCTTTGAGGGTATGGCAGAGGTGGGATGTAATGTTTAACTTCCTTCCTCTATTCTTGTTGAGGCTCTATTATGACTTGTTTTCCCTTCTTTGAGGCTTTAGACTCTTCGTTATTCTTTCTGAGCTCTTCCTGGTCCTTCTCTTTAATTGTCACTTCTTCCTTGCTGTTAGCCTTATAATCCTCTGATGGCTTCTTGTTAGCTTCTTTGTTATTCTGATCTCCAATGTCTTTCCACTCCTAAATTGAATTGCTTTACATTCTTCCTTAGGGTTGGGAATAGTGTCACTTGGCAGTGCATTGGTTGGCCTTTCAGCTACTGTTTGCTTGGACAATTGCCTAATTTGTCTTTCCAGGTTTCTCAGTGAAGCTTCATGGTTTTTGTTGGCCAATTCTTGATGCTTGATCATTTTCTCCATCATCATCTCCAAGTTGGAGATTCTTTGAGATTCTTGAGGTGGTTGTGACTGAGTATGGGATGTAGATGGGGGATGAAAGTTTTTTTGGCTGGTTGATGGGTTATTGGGTGGATAGAAGTTGGATTGGGGTTGATTATTTTGTGATTTTCTGTATGGATTTTGGTTAGTATTTTGATGGTTTTGGTAGTTTGTGTTGTGGAAGTTATTTTGGTTGGAGTTCCTTTGCCAAGGTTGCTGGTTCTGGTTCTCTCCCCATTTCAGATTGGGGTGGTTTCTCCAAGATGAGTTGTAGGTGTCTCCGTGAAAATCATTTGGTCCAGAACCTTAATTTTGCATGTACTGCACTTGTTCAGGCTGTTGTTCTTCATAGCTTTCCTCCTGCTGTCCCCACACCACTGGTGGTTGATTAGTTTTGCTTACTACTGCAAGCTGTAATCCATCGATCCTCTTTGTCATCATTTCAATTTGTTGTTGAAGCTGCTGGTGCATGAGTTTATTCTGAGCTAATATTGTATCAACTCCCTCAAGTTCAAATACACCTTTCTTTGGAGCTTCTTGCCTTTCAGAGGAGTAGAAGTACTCATTGTTGGCCACCATGTCTATAAGATCATGTGCCTCTTGAGCAGTTTTCATCATTTGCAAAGATCCTCCTGATGAATAATCCAAAGCTTTCCTCAAAGGCAAGGATAAGCCTTCATAGAAATTTTACAACTCCACCCATTCACTGAACATTCCTTCTGGACACCTTCTGATCAAAGCTTTATACCTCTCACAGGCTTTATACAATGATTCTCCTTCTAACTGTCTGAAGGTTTGCACATCAGTTTTTAGCTTAAAGACTCTTTGCGGTGGATAGAATTTGGCTAGAAATTTGCTCACTAGATCATCCCAGTTGGTGATGCTTTCTTTAGGGAAGGTTTCTAACCAATGTGTGGCTTTGTCTCTCAGTGAAAATGGGAATAACAGGAGTTTATAGATGTCAGGGTGGACTCCATTAGTTTTGATAGTGTCACAAATTCTCAAAAACACGGAGAGGTGTTGGTTTGGATCTTCAGCAGCACTTCCTCCATATTGACAATTATTTTGAACCAGGGTAATCAATTGAGGCTTGAGTTCGAAGTTATTAGCATGGAAATTGGGGGTTAAGATACTGCTCCCACAATTCCTTGGGTTGGGGATAGTGTAGGAGGCTAAAACACTTCTCTGAGGCTGGCCATTGTTGTTGGCCACATCCTCAGGTGGATTTGGGATGTTACCCTCCATCTCTTGATCCTCTTCTTCTGATTCTTCTTCTCCAATAACTCCTTTCCCTCTTGCTTCTCTTCTTCTTCTAAAAAATGTTCTCTCTGGCTCAGAATCGAAGGAGGTGGATTCACCTCTTCTTCTTCCTGGCATACAACACAAACAAACCCAGAAAACTAAAATAAAACACTCTGCTCCTAGAGTGTGGTTAAGATTAGTTGAAACAAAATCTCAAACAGTTAAAATGCTTAACAAAAACAAAGAAAAAGTGCTTAATCTAGATTATCACCTAATTAATCATTGTCAATCTAAATCAATCCCCGGCAATGCACCAAAAACTTGATGAGGGAAAAACGATTCCACACAAACTCACCGGCAAGTGTACCGGGTCGTATCAAGTAGTAAAACTCACAAAAGTGAGGTCGATCCCATAGCGATTGATGGATTGAGCAACTTTAGTATGGTGATGAATTTAGTTAAGCGAATATTTGGTAAATTTGGTGAAATTTTGATTAACAGAAAGTAGATTGCAAAAAGCTAAAGTGCAGAAAGTAAATTGGCATAAAAGTAAACTGCTGGAAATTTAAATGGCTGAAACTTAAAGTGCAAGAAATTGAAAGGGCTGAAACTAAATTGCAAGAAAGGTAAATAACTGAAACTTAAAGTGCAAGTGATTTAAATTGCAGAATCTAAATTGCCAGGAAACTTAAATTGCATGAATAATAAAGGAATTTGGGTATTGGAAATCACAACAAAACTGAAAAATGTAACTGCAGTAAATCAGAGAACTCTCAGATGAAGAAATCCAGAAAATAGATCAATTAGAACTTTAGTTCCAGAACAGAAATGGAAGAGTGCAGAAGAATCAAAACAGAATGGATAACTAAAATCTCAATTGCTCTCTTAACAAAGCAGGAAAGAAGAAATTGTAGAGGAAAGCAAAACAGAAGGAAAACTAAGATTAGATCTCAAATTCTTAGAATTATAAAAAGGAAAAGTAAAAGATGATTTCAAGATGAAGAAATTCAGAAGAATTCTTCAATCCCAATTCCCAGACCCAAAATAGAAAATAGAAGTTACAAAAGAAGAAAAATAAAACCGAAAGGAAAATTTAGATCTGATCTCTATTTCTAAAATTCTAGCAAATGAAAATTAAAAGCAAGCTCCCCTATGAAATCAAATTAATCTCTATTTATACACTTTCCAATTCTGTCATCCAGTACTTTGGAGTGGGCTTTTTGGCCTGTGAAGAAGTGGATCAAAATCGCACTTGGTTGCTGCTTCCAGGGGAACGTTGCGTTCTCAAAGTGAGCGCAGTGTTCATTCATCCACGCGTACGCATCTCTGACGCGTGCGCGTCCTTTTTCCTTTTTGTTCATTGATGCGTACGCGTCATGTACGCGTGCGCGTCACTATCAGTCTTCAGCTCCCACCATGCTCGCACGCCCCTTTCACGCGTATGCGTCTTCAATGGCGTTCACTTAGTGAGCGCTACGTTGGCTTGATGAACGCTGCCTACGCGTGCGCGTCCTCTGCGCGTGCACGTAGGTAGCAAAATAAAAATTCCAAGCTTTAGCTCCACCCACGCGTGCGCGTGATTCCTCTTAGGTGCTCCATCGACACGTGCGCGTCATGCACGCGTGCGCGTCGATTGCAGAACTTTGCCTCCAAATTTCAATCTACCCGAAAACACGGAGTAAATGAACATAGCGTTCTCTTTGAAAACGAGCACCAACCACTACCACGCGTACGCGTCATGCACGTATACGCGTGGATCTCCAAATTTCGTTGCCTGACACGTAAGCGTCCCGTACGTGTGTGTGCCGCTACTGAGCGTGGCGTTCTTTCTTTGAACGCAACGTTATCCTGTAGTGCTTCTCCTTCTCTTCATTTCTCACCTAAAATCAACCAAACAAGCAATCAAAGTCTCACCAAAATCATAAGAATTGGCCTCATTCATGATAATCCCTTAATTCTTGCATAAATCTCATGATTTTGTATAAAATAAATGATGTTTGATTGAATTAAAATAATCATGAAATTCCACTCCAACTACTAACTTATTGTGCAAGAAAATGCATAAAACCTAATGAAACAAATGAAAAATGCTTGTGAAACTAGCATAAGATGACTTGTCATCACTATGTTATTTCATTGAATAAGTGTGAGAAAAGGTGATAAAATCCCCTCAATTCAGCATTAGATGCCCCACGAAATAGTGGTGCATCAAATCTCTCCACACTTAAACCAAGCATGTCCTCATGCTAAATCAAGAAAGAGACAAAGGGTATCATCAATTATTAAATGCAAACTAACTAGATGCAAACCAACTAAATGCAACTATCCAAATGAATGCAACTATTTAGTCAAAATAATTCAATTTCCAAGAAAGCATATATGAGCATAAGGGCTCAAGCAATAGCAATAAAATTAAATCCACAATTGAATTGAGTTATTAAAAGATTTTACAAACTTGCTAGAAAAGTGATGATCATGGTGAAAATATGTAATTAAGCAATCAAACCCTCACCGGATGTGTATCCGCTCTAATCACTCAAGTGTATGGGGTTGATTCACTCAATTCTCTCCTAATCATGCTTTCCAATGTTTGTTTTTCTTCTAACAATCAACAATTATTTCATGCATGCATACAATTATCATGAGGACTTTCCATAGGTTGTAATGGGGCTAGGGTAAAGGTAGAATGCATATGGTTAAGTGGACTAGAATTTGAATCTTTGATTAACTTAAACTTCCCACCTAACCTATATAACAACCTATACAATTTCAAAGCTAACCTAACTACCCATTCTTCACTTTTTCACACACTCATGCATTCTTTTCTTGATCACAATTCATATGCATTGATTATTATTAGACTTCACTTTGGAACATTTTGTCCCCTTTTTATTGCTTTTCTTTCTCTTTTCTTTTCTATTATTCCTTTTTTTCTTATATATATATTTTTTCTAATTATTTTTCTAATTTTTTTAAACTAGAATATATACCAAAGAATCAATGCATATGATTTAAACATAATTAATACATGAGTATGTACCCAATTTCCATGATTTTCAATGAAAATACAAAACTATCCTTTTACCTCAACCAATCTCCCAAATTTTCCTACACTTGAATGATACACACTCACTAGCCTAAGCTAATCAAAGATCTAAATTAAGGGACATTTATTATTTTTCGCTTTAAGGCTTGTAATGTGCTAAATTAAGAACAAGTGGGTTTATCGTAGGCTCAAAATTGGCTAACAATGGAAGATAAAAGGTAGACTATCTGGGTAAGTGAGCTCAATGAAACAACGGCCTCAATCATATAAATGCATGTATACACAAAATAATGGACATAAAGAATCAAACAAATCAAAGATTACAATCATAGAAAGAGAATAATACACTCAAGAAGGAAAATAAGTGGTTATATGATGTAACCACACAATTAGGCTCAAATCTCACAAGCTTGTGTTCTTAGCTCAAAAATCATGTTCCACAATATGTAGTTCAAGCAAGTTCAATGAAAAAATTTTACTCAAATCAATTGAAGTGTCAATGCCCTATAGATAAATTCTTGAAAAATTTTATTATTTTGACTAAGCTTATTATGTGAATGCAAAACAAGAAAATGCGACAAAAAATCCTAAAAGACCTAAGAAATAAAATGCAAAAGTGTTGGGATTAGAAATTTGTCACCCAAAAATGCCGACTGGTCAGACGACCTCCCTACACTTAAAGGTTTGCACCGTCCTCGGTGCATCCAAAGATGAGCAAGGGGGTACGACGACTTGCTAAGTTGCTACCTTCAACTGGTAGATCAACCGGCTGCTGCATGTTCTTTTTCTCACTTTTGTTTTTGCTTATAATGACTCATCCTGAAAATAGAAGGCAGGATAGTAAGAAAAGTACATGCACAAGCAAGGAAGCATAAATTATTGGAATGAGGTAATAATCACTAGAATTGAGTGAGTGACCCAAAGTGTGACATGGATAAAAGTAAGTGTGCATTCTAAGTTGCACGCGGTTTAGAACACACACACTAACATAAAAAACTATGTCACAGTTACACGAAAAGGAACAAGCACTTCACTCATCCTAATGTGCTTGAGATGCTCTTAACTCGTTGGTTAAGACAACCAACCAAGCAATAAAGAGGCATGAAAGCATTCAAGCCAAAAACATATGGATGCATATGATTAAGAAACACAATGCATTAAGATAAATGCATAACATCCATCAAGAAATTACCTAATCAAAGAAAAGAGTTCAAATCACATGGTGGCCAAATCATGCAATTCAAAAAAATTCAGAAACTTGAAGGCAATATCACATGTACTTGGTATTCACAAAGGTTAAGCACGAAAAATTCAAAACCAAGTAATGAATTGTAACCTCACAAGAGAATCCAATAATAACAATTAACAACAATGATGTTAAACTAACATCGCATCAATAATCAGCAGCAAGAGATAGTAAACAAGATTAACAATCTAACACTTATAATGAAAAACAACAAATTAAATGAAAATTTAACTAACTAAAAAACAAATTATCTAAAAGGAATGGTTATAAATGGTGATTGGTAGTGTTGGATGATGGGTAAGAGAAGAGAAGAAGAGAGGAGAAGGAAAGAAATGGAAAGAAGTTAAGAAAAGAAGAGTAGTGAAATAGAGCGATCCACGCATATACGTCATATCACACGTGCGCGTGGGGTGGTGAAATAGGAGCGACGCGTACGCGTGGGTGACGCGTACGCATGATGGGTTATTCAGAGAGTCGATGCGTACGCGTGATGTAATGCGTACGCGTGGGTAGGCTTGTGCCTCGTGCACAAAGTTGGCACAAAGTAGGAACAACTCTCTGGATTCTGTATAGAGGTGAAAATGTTGGATCCACGTGTACGCGTGGGTGACGCGTGCACGTGGGTGATGGAAAAACTTGGGTCACACGTACACGTGGGTTGGTGCTTTATTTTTCAAAATTTTTCCATGTTTTGGCACCAAACCAAGCATTCCAAACCTCCAAACAACTACCAAAACACCATAAAACCTTATTTAACATACCACACTACCAACTAAACTCAACAAACCAATCAAAACATGAAATTAAACTAATTCTACCAATATTTACAAAAGGAAAAAAGGAAAGATGTTACCATGGTGGGATGTCTCCGACCTAGCACTTTTATTTATTGTCCTTAAGTTGTACTTATGGGGAGTTCCTCATCATGGTGGCTTGTGCTTAAACTCATCCTTGAACATTGATGACTTGCATCATCTACCCTTCTTTCTTGCATAAAGAGGATCATAAAAGAGCATAAATCTCAATTGATCATTGCAATTCATGCATTAATTGATGAATATTATGGTACATTGCTTTGAGATGAGTTACGCTGAATTTCAGGTGAAAAAGACATCAAAAATGGGAAAAAAAGCAACAAAGAAGCTGGGCGTGTGAAACTGGCGTGTTACTTGGAACAAACGCCACAAAAATTCATTGGCATGGCATGCCAGGAGCTGGGTGTGGCACACCAGTACTAAATTCCAGAGGAGAATTTTCAAGCATTCACAAGGGCGTGGCACGCCAGACCCTGGGCGTGCCACGCTAGTACAAAGTTCCAGAGAAGCAACAATGGAGGACACTAAAGGGGCGTGGCACGCCAGGCTGGGCGTGGCACGCCTAAACCATCACCTACTATGGGCGTGCCACTTTAGCCAAGGGGCGTGGCACGCCAGCTCATCACTCCAAGAGGAACCACCACTATGGTGCGGCATTTAGTATCGAAGGCGTGGCACGCCAGCCCCAAGAAGTCACTTGGGCGTGCCACTTGAGAAACCAGGCGTGGCACGCCAAGCTTGAGTAGTCTACAAATGTATGGGCGTGCCACTTGAACAGCATGGTGTGGCACGTTGGTACAAAATTCCAGAGAAAGGAGTTGAAGGCCATATAGGTCTGGGCGTGCCACTTGGTATCGAAGGCGTGGCACGCCAGGCTCTCATTCTCACTTTAGCGTGCCACTTGAGCAACCAGGCGTGGCACGCCAATGCACAAAGAGGCCAAAACAAGGGATGGGCGTGCCACTTGGTATCGAAGGCGTCGCACACCAGCCCAAGAATCTCACTATGGCGTGCCACTTGAGTGTTGGCGTGGCATGCCAGCTGCTGGAACCAAGGCAAGATCAAGGGCATGGCACGCCAGCCTCAAGGCGTGGTACGCTGGTACAAGTTTCCAGAGAGGATGAAGGAGGCCAAACACATGGGGTGCCACTTGGTGTCGAGGGCGTGGCATGCCACCCACTATTCCTCACTTAGGTGTGCCACTTGAATCCCAGGCGTGGCACGCCATTGTCATTCAGAAAGCAAGAGCCGTTGGGGCGTGCCACTTGAGTTCGTGGCGTGGCACACCAAACAGAAGGATCACTTGCCTCCAAAGGGCGTGGCACGCCAGACCTTGGGCGTGCCACGCCAGTTCAACTTCCCAGAGAGCTTGATCAAGCGTACAACAAGGGCGTGGCACGCCATACCCTGGGCGTGCCACGCTAGTTCAAGTCTCCAGAGGCAAGAAGAAGAGGAAAAAGGCTAGGGCGTGCCACTTCAGCTCGAAGGCGTGGCACGCCATGCTACATGGGCATTAAAAGACCCTGGGCGTGCCACTTGAGCTCGAAGGCGTGGCACGCCAGGGGTGTTACTAAAGAGGGGGTTAAGCAATTAGAGAGATTAGTCTTGGATTCACTTTTACACTTCATCATATTCTTTACTTTAGAGTACTTTTCTTTGAGCTATGAGTAGCTAAATTCCCTCTCATTGAGAGAGGGAGCTCTGTCGTACTTAATGAATTGATGATAGTGAAATTCTTCTTCTCTTCATCTTCTCTTTGATTTGCTAGAAGGAATTTCGTTTCTAATGCTTAGTGTTCAATTATCTTGGAATAGAGATTGAATGCAAAATGGGTTTCATGGGAACCTTGGGAAAGGAAACATGAAACCATGCTTGAAATCCCTTCTCACACTTGAGTAGGATCTGGGTTTTGGTGTTTAGATATGGTGACATATAATCCTCCCTCTACTTAGACCTATGATGACGTGTGGTATAATCAGGGACCAAGCATATCTCTTTTCATGAACAATTAAACCAAGGAATTGGCTATTGATCAAGATCTGAGAGATTGAGTCACCAGGGGATTGGGGCTCAATCAATCATGATTGCCAAGAGGTCAATGAGTTGTATGATTGAAGAGGATATAAGCTGAAATTGATCCAAAGAGATAACATCTCCTGATCTCAATGAATTTCCCCATTCTTATCTACCACTTTCTTTATAACTTGCTTTTACATTCTGCAATTCCCCATTCCCATTTACAATTAAGCCATTTATGATTCTGCACTTTACATTCTGTCATTTCCATTTCTGCACTTTATTGATTACCTTTACATTCTAGCCATTTACATTTCTGTCATTTATAATTCTGCAAATCACAATCTATTTGTTCCGCTTGACTAATTCATCAATTGATTAAAACTGCTCAAATTTGTCAATCTCTGTGGATACGATCTCACTCCACTGTGGGTTATTACTTGACGATAATTTTGGTGCGCTTGCCAAAAGAACTGATTCACCACTTTTTGAATGAGGGTGTGAATTGTACTCATCAAGTTTTATGGCGCCGTTGCGGGGGATTGGCTTAAATTTGACAGTGATTAAATTGATTGGAGAGCTAGATTAAGCAATTTAATTTTCTTGTTATTTTATTTTATTTTATTTTATTTTTCTAGCACTTTTTATCTTTCTTTCATCTCTGCTCTGAGTTCTATTTCTTTTTCATTGATTATTTTAGTTACCCATCATCCATATTTCCACTCTTCTAATTGTTCGATTAATTGCATCAACAAAGCTAACCACTAATCTCAACAAGATTTTTCTTACTTCACTTGTTCTCTGCAGGTTATCTACCAAGTGTATGACAGGTAGAAGAGGAGATACTTCATCTCCCTTTGATAGTGAAATTGAGAGGACCTTCCTTAGACTAAGGAGGGAAGCAAGAGGCAAAGGCATAGTTGGAGAGGAACTAGTGGAGGAAGATCTGCAAGCCACCATGGATGACGAAGTACAGGACAATGTTGGAGGAGATGCTGGAAATCATGTTGGACAAGAAAGGAGAGTCTTAGGGTCCTATATCAACCTAAATCCAGGAAATTGTGGCAGTAGCATCCTAAAGCCAACAATCCATGCTAACAATTTTGAGTTGAAACCTCAACTCATCATCCTTGTCCAGAATAATTGTTCATAGGGAGAAAGTGCCCAAGAAGACCCAAATCAATATCTCAACACATTCTTGAGGATATGTGATACTGTAAAGTCCAATGGGGTACACCCTGACAACTACAAGCTACTCTTGTTCCCTTTCTCACTCAGAGATAAGGCGGCAAAGTGGCTAGAGTCATTTTCCAAGGAGAGCCTAACCACATGGGAGGATGTTGTAAACAAATTCCTTGCCAGATTCTATCCCCCACAAAGAATCAACAGGCTAAGAGCTGAGGTGCAAACTTTCAGACAACTAGATGAAGAAACACTCTATGAGGCCTGGGAGAGATTCAAAGATTTGACAAGAAGGTGCCCACCAGAAATGTTCAATGAATGGGTACAACTACACATCTTCTATGAAGGGCTATCCTATGAATCAAAGAAGGCCGTGGATCATTCTTCAGGAGGCTCACTCAACAAGAAGAAAACCATTGAAGAAGCCATAGATATCATCGAGACTATAGCTAAAAATGAGTATTTCTATGCTTCAGAAAGAACTCGGAAGAAATGGGTGCTAGAACTCAACTCTGTAGATGCTTTGTGATGAGCGGATAATTTATACGCTTTTTGACATTGTTTTTAGTATGTTTTTAGTAGAATCTAGTTACTTTTAGGGATGTTTTCATTAGTTTTTATGTTAAATTCACATTTCTGGACTTTACTATGAGTTTGTGTGTTTTTCTGTGATTTCAGGTATTTTCTGGCTGAAATTGAGGGACTTGAGCAAAAATCAGATTCAGAGGTTGAAGAAGGACTGCTGATGTTGTTGGATTCTCACTGTTTTCTATTCAATTCATCTTATTTCGCTTCTAAGATATCCATTCGCACCCAAGAACGTGATGAAGGTGATGATTATGTGTGACGCTTATCACCATTCTCCCCTATGAACACGTGCCTGACAAACACTTCCGTTCTACATGAAATAAGCTAGAATGAATATCTCTTAGATCTCTTAACCGGAATCTTCGTGGCATAAGCTAGAATGATGGCGGCATTCAAGAGAATCCGAAAAGTCTAAACCTTGTCTGTGGTATTCCGAGTAGGATTCAATGATTGAATGACTGTGACGAGCTTCAAACTCGCGATTGTTGGGCGTTAGTGACAGACGCAAAAGGAGGGTGAATCCTATTCCAGCATGATCGAGAACCGACAGATGAATAGCCGTGCCGTGACAGGGTGCGTGAGCATATTATTCACTGAGAGGAGGGGATGTAGCCACTGACAACGGTGATGCCCTTGCATAAAGCCAGCCATGGAAAGGAGTAAGACAGACTGGATGAAGATAGCAGGAAAGCAGAGGTTCAGAGGAACGAAAAGCATCTCCATTCGCTTATCTGAAATTCTCACCAATGATTTACATAAGTATCTCTATCCCTATTTTATTAATTAATATTCGAAAACACCATTATCAGTTTATATCTGCCTGACTGAGATTTGCAAGGTGACCATAGCTTGCTTCATACCAACAATCTCCGTGGGATTCGACCCTTACTCACGTAAGGTATTACTTGGACGACCCAGTGCACTTGCTGGTTAGTTGTATCGAAGTTGTGAACCATGGTATTGGCACCATGTTCTTGGCACCATTGCCAGGGAAAGAAAGAGCCATGAACTCCACATAATCAAAGTGTAATCACGATTGCGCGTACCAAGTTGCTCACGTTGCCAGGGATTGTTTGAGCCTGGACACCACAATTTCGTGCACCACTTTGTTAGCTCAAAATAAGGCAATTGTAGCACAAATAGGAGCCTTAACCAAGAAGATAGAGGCTAATCAAGTCTCAGCCATACAAGATCAAACCCCTCAACAAGAAGGAAATGCATCAGAACCTGAAGGTGACTAGGAACAAGCTAATTATGTGAACAATTCATCCAAACCATCATATGATCCAAACTCTAAGACATACAACCCAGGTTGGAAGAACCACCCAAATTTTGGGTGGGGAAACCAACAAAGCCATAACCAGGACCACAACAAACCTTACCCCTCAAATCAACACAACACTCACAACCCCAACCATCAAACAGACAACCATAGACCTTACCATAACTTATAAAACACATCATATCATGGCAACCAACCAACACACAACAACCTCCATCAAGACATACCATCTTCAACTATGCAACCATGTGAAATCACGAGCAACTTTGAGAGAATAGAGGCTGAAATAGCACAACTGTCATCACAGCTTACAGGAGCAGTCTCCACCCTTATGGAGAGACAAGCACAGACTGATAGAAGGATAGACGCCAATCAAGAAGAATACAAGTCAAACCTGAAAAATCAAGGCGCAGCAATCTCAAAGTTGGAAGCACAAGTGGGGATTTTATCCAAGCAAATCCCACTACCCACACACACATTTCCCAGTGATACCATGGCCAACCCAAGAGGGGAATGCAAGGCCATTACACTTAGAAGTAGAAAAGTTGTGGAGGAAGGAACCCCAAGCAAAGACAACCATGAAGAAGAAGTTGCAGACAAGCATGGGAATAAGAATAAAGAAGAGACCCCTGCTCCATCTTCACCAAAACTAGTCCTGAAGCCCTATGTGCCAAAGGCACCATACCCGCAAAGGCTGGGAAAAGATAGAAAGGATGTCTAATTCTCTAAGTTCCTAGAGATTTTCAAGAAGCTCCAAATCAATATACCATTTGCTGAGGTATTAGAGCAAATGCCACTCTATGCCAAATTCTTGAAAGAACTTATAACAAGAAAAAGGAACTGGGAGGAAAAGGAGACCATAGTATTAACTAAGGAATGTAGCGCCATCATACAAAAGAAGCTACCTTAAAATATGAAGGACCCAGAGAGTTTCCAAATCCCCTGCATCATAGGGGATATCACTATTGAGAAAGCCTTGTGTGACTTGGAAGCTAGCATAAATCTCATGTCCTTAATCATGATGAGAAGAATGAAGATTGAAGAAGCCAAGCCAACAAAAATGGAACTCCAATTGGCTGACAGAACATTTAAGTTTTCACATGGGGTAGTGGAAGACTTGTTAGTAAAAGTGGGAGAATTCATTTTCCTAGCTGATTTTGTTGTGCTGGTCATGGAAGAAGAGGCCAATATATCAATCATCCTAGAAAAGTCATTCCTAGCTACTGCTAGAGCCATCATTGATGTGCAAAAAGGGGAACTAGTCTTGAGATTGCATGAAGAGAAGATGGTCTTCAACGTCTTTAAAGCAATGAGTTACCCCAAAGAATCCATAGGAGAATGCATGATGGTAGAACCATGGAACAGATAGTTCAAGGGGTCTTGGAAGAAGAACAATGTGAAGGAACTATTGAGCTGGAACAAGCATCAAATAGAGAACTACCACAAGGCACCATGAAGAATCCAATCATACCAACCACCACAGATAACAAAGAAGCAGAGGCACCAAAACTAAAATTGAAAACATTACCACCCAGCTTGAAATATGCATATTTGGGTGCCAACAACACTCACCCAGTAATCATAAATTCAAGTCTGAGTGAGGAGCAAGAAGAGGAGCTTATCCAAGTGCAGAGACAATACAAGGATGCCATAGGCTGGACACTTGCAGATTTAAAAGGGATTAGTCCTTCAATGTGTATGCACAAAATCCTACTTGAAGAAGATACCAAACCTTCAAGGCAACAACAAAGGAGGCTGAACCCAACCATGAATGAAGTGGTTCAAAAAGAAGTGTTGAAATTGTGGCAGGCAGGCATAATCTACCCAATCTCAGACAGCCCTTGGGTAAGCCCGGTGTAAGTAGTCCTAAAGAAGGGAGGGATCACTGTTGTGTCAAATGAAAAGAACGAATTGATACCCACAAGAACAGTGACCGGATGGTATATGTGCATTGACTACCGGAAACTTAATGAAGCCACCTGGAAAGACCACTTTCCCCTGCCCTTCATGGACCAGATGCTTGAAAGATTGGTAGGACATGAATATTATTGCTTCCTGGATGGGTATTCAGGCTACAATCAAATTGTTGTAGACCCCAAAGATCAGGAAAAAACTTCATTTACTTGTCCATATGGTGTTTTTGCTTACAAGAGAATGCCCTTTGGATTGTACAATGCACCTGCAACATTCCAAAGGTGTATACTCTCCATCTTTTTGGACATGGTTGAGCAGTTCATAGAAGTAATCATGGACGACTTTTCTGTGTTTGGAAACTCATATTCTGATTGCCTATGCCATCTTTCTCTTGTTCTAAAAAGGTGCCAAGAAACCAACCTGATTTTGAACTGGAAGAAGTGCCATTTTATGGTAACTGAGGTGGTGGTTCTTGGTCACAAGATTTCAACAAATGGTATAGAAGTAGACAAGGCAAAGGTGGAAGTAATTGAGAAATTACCTCCACCGTGCAATGTCAAGGCAATCAGAAGTTTTTTGGGACACGCTGGGTTCTATAGGAGGTTTATCAAAGACTTTTCAAAGATTGCAAAACCTCTTAGCAACCTACTTGTCTCAAATACTCCCTTTGTTTTTGATAAAGAGTGTATGGTAGCCTTTGATGAGCTTAAGAAGAGAGTCTCCTCTGCATCTATTATAGCACCACCAAGCTGGGATCTTTCCTTTAAATTAATGTGTGATGCATCTAATTTCGCTGTTGGTACTGTTCTAGGACAGAGGAAAGACAAGCTAGTACATGTTATTTACTACGCTAGCAAAGTCTTTAATGAGAATCAAAGGAACTATACCACCACGGAGAAAGAACTTTTAGCCATAGTCTTTGCTTTTGATAAGTTTAGATCATATCTTATTGGCTCTAAAGTAATTGTATTCACTGATTATGTAGCACTCAAATACTTGCTTACCAAACAAGAATCTAAGCCCAGATTAACAAGATGGATTCTGCTGCTCCAAGAGTTTGACATTGAAATTAAAGATAGGAGCGGAGCAGAGAACAAAGTAGCTAACCATCTCTCAAGGATTCCACAAGAAGATGAAGAGACACACCAAGTTGCAGTAAATGAAAGCTTCCCTGATGAGCAGTTGATGATGATCCGAGTAGCTCCTTGGTTTGCAGACATATCTAACTTCAAAGCTATTGGGAAACTACCAACCAACATCAACAAACACATGAGGAGAAAGCTAATCAAGGATGCCAAACACTACATCTGGGATGACCCCTATTTGTTCAAAAAGTGTGATGATGGAATCTTGAGAAGATGTATCTCCCATAAAGAAGGGCAGGAAGTACTGTGGCAGTGCCATGGATCCGCATATGGTGGCCACTTCAGTGGAGAAACAACAACAGCAAAAGTGCTTTAATCTGGATTTTACTGGCCAACAATGTTTAAGGATGCCAAGGAATTGGTGTCAAGATGTGATGAGTGCCAAAGAGCCGGTAATCTAACCAAGAGAAATGAGATGCCACAATTCATACTAGAGCTAGAACTATTTGATGTATGGAGAATTGATTTCATGGGACCCTTCCCAACCTCCTACTCAAACAGTTACATATTGGTGGCTGTTGATTATATCTCCAGATGGGTAGAAGCCATAGCCACTGCAATAAATGACAACAAAGTTGTGATAAGCTTCTTGAGAAGGAATATTTTCAGCAGATTTGGAGTTCCTAGAGCTCTCATCACTGATGTAGGGACACACTTCTGCAATAAACAACTTGAAACACTCCTTCTCAGATATGGAGTCAAGCACATGGTGGCAACTCCATACCATCCACAGACCAACGGGCAAGCTGAAATCTCAAACAGAGAACTAAAGAGAATTCTTGAAAAAACTGTTGGAAGCTCAAGAAAGGATTGGTCTAAGAAGCTGGATGATGCATTGTGGGCCTACAGGACAGCCTACAAGACACCCATTGGGATGTCCCCATACCAACTGGTATATGGCAAGGCTTGTCACTTACTAGTTGAACTTGAGCATAGAGCTTTTAGGGCTCTAAAAATGCTAAACTATGATGAGCAAGCTGCTGGAGAAAGAAGATTAATGCAACTCAATGAGTTGGAGGAATTTAGAAATCAAGCATATGAGAATGCAAAAATCTACAAAGAAAACACAAAAAGGTGGCATGATCAAAAGATAGCAAGAAGGGAGTTCACTGAAGGACAAAAAGTGCTGCTGTACAACTCAAGACTCAAATTCTTTCCTGGGAAGCTTAAGTCTCGATGGTCAGGACCCTTCACCTTACTCAAGGTGTTTCCCTATGGTCATGTAGAGCTCATGGAGGACAAGACTCAGAGAAATTTCACTGTCAATGGCCATAGACTTAAACACTACCTTGGAGGCTCTTTAGAGGAGCAGAGAGTGAGCTACAAGCTCAACTAAAGATAGAGGAGTGTCAAGCTAGTGATAATAAAGAAGTGCTAGTTAGGAGGCACCCCAACACTTTATCCTTTTGATTTATTGTTTCTTTAGAAATAGTTTAAATTTTATTGCTTTAGATAGTTTAAATTTCAGTTTCACACTTGTGTTGCATTACCATTTAGAATTAGATTGCAAGTGGTAGGATACGAAGTTTAAATATCATCTTTGGTAATTAGGATACCCTTACATTCTTTTGTTCCGGAATTGCAACTTGATGAATGATTACTAATGAAGAGTAAATGGGCTGAGAAGTAGCTAACAGGCTAAGTTTGGTGTGGCCAATCACCCACTTAATCTAGGCTTACAATCATTTAGATAACTTGATTTTTAAGAGTGGTGCACGAAATCGTGATTGTTCATTCCCCATCAACAGCGCCAAAAACTTAGTACGCACGTTTGCAATCTTAAATTCTTTTTCACAATTTCGATACAACTAACCAGCAAGTGCACTGGGTCGTCCAAGTAATAAACCTTATGTGAGTAAGGGTCAATCCCACGGAGATTGTCGGCTTGAAGCAAGCTATGGTCACCTTGTAAATCTCAGTCAGGCGGATTCAAATGGTTTTGGAGATTTTGATAATTATGATATAAAATATAAAATAGGATAGAAATACTTATGTAATTCATTGGTGAGAATTTCAGATAAGCGTATGGAGTTGCTTTTGTTCCTTCTGAACCTCTGCTTTTCAAATGCTTTCATCCAATCATTCATACTCCTTTCCATGGAAAGCTGTATGATGGCCATCACCGTTGTCAATGGCTACATCCCGTCCTCTCAGTGAAAATGGTCTAAATGCGCTGTCACCGCATGGCTAATCATCTGTCGATTCTCGATCATGTTGGAATAGGATCCAGTGATCCTTTTGCGTCTGTCACTACGCCCAACACTCGCGAGTTTGAAGCTCGTCACAGTCATCCCTTCCCAGATCCTACTCAGAATACCACAGACAAGGTTTAGACTTTCCGGATCTCAAGAATGGCCGCCAATAAATCTAGCCTATACCACGAAGGTTTTAATCTTAGATTAGAAACCCAAGTGATACATGATGAGCGGATAATTTATACGCTTTTTGGCATTATTTTTACATAGTTTTTAGTATGATTTAGTTAATTTTTAGTATATTTTTATTAGTTTTTAAATAAAAATCACATTTCTGGACTTTACTACGAGTTTGTGTGTTTTTCTATGATTTCAGGTAATTTCTGGCTGAAATTGAGGGACTTGAGCAAAAATCAGATTCAGAGGTTGAAGAAGGACTGCAGATGCTGTTGGATTCTGACCTCCCTGCACTCAAAGTGAATTTTCTGGAGCTACAAAACTCGAAATGGCGCGCTTCCAATTGTGTTGGAAAGTAGACATCCAGGGCTTTCCAAAAATATATAATAGTCCATACTTTTCCGGAGTTTAGATGAGGCAAACAGGCGTTCAACGCCAGTTCCATGCTGCATTCTGGAGTTAAACGCCAGAAACAGGTTGCAAAGTGGAGTTAAACGTCAAAAACAGGTTACAAACTGGCGTTTAACTCCAAGAGAAGCCTCTACACATGTAAAGCTCAATACTCAGCCCAAGCACACACCAAGTGGGCCCCGGAAGTGGATTTCTGCATCATTTACTCATTTCTGTAAACCCTAGTAACTAGTTTAGTATAAATAGGACTTTTTATTATTGTATTCAAAGTCTTGGTGACTCTGGTTCCCCTCTGGGGCCGAGACCAATGAACTCCATTATCACTTGTGTATTTTCAACGGTAGAGTTTCTACACACCATAGATTAAGGTGTGGAGCTCTGCTGTTCCTCATGAATTAATACAAAGTACTATCGTTTTTCTATTCAATTCAAGCTTATTCTGATTCTAAGATATTCATTCGCACTTCAATATGAATGTGATGATCATGACAGTCATCATCATTCCCAACCTATGAACGCGTGCCTGACAACCACTTCCGTTCTACCTTAGATTGAATGAGTATCTCTTAGATTCTTTAATCAGAATCTTCGTGGTATAAGTTAGAATCCATGGACGGCCATTCTTGAGATCCGGAAAGTCTAAACCTTGTCTGTGGTATCTGTGGTATTATCTGAGAAGGGATGGCTGCGACGAGCTTTAAACTCGCGAGTGCTGGGCGTAGTGACAGACGCAAAAGGATCAATGGATTCTATTCCAGTATGATCGAGAACCGACAGATGATTAGCCATGCAGTGACAGCGTATTGGACCATTTTCACTGAGAGGACAGGATGTAGCCATTGACAACGGTGATGCCTAACATACAGCTTGCCATAGAAAGGAGTATGAATGATTGGATGAAGACAATAGGAAAGCAGAGGTTCAGGAGGAACGAACGCATCTCTATATGCTTATCTGAAATTCTCACCAATAAATTACATAAGTATCACTATCTTTATTTTATATTTTTTTATCTTTTAATTACTAAATCTCCATAATCAATTGAATTCGCCTGACTGAGATTTACAAGGTGAGCATAGCTTGCTTCAAGCCGACAATCTCCGTGGGATCGACCCTTACTCACGTAAGGTTTATTACTTGGACGACCCAGTGCACTTGCTGGTTGGTTGTGCGAAGTTGTGACAAAGAACTAAGATCATGAACGTGCGTATTGAGTTTTTTTAGCGCCGTTACCAAGGAATGGAACCATCACGATTTCTGCGCACCAAGTTTTTGGCGCCGTTGCCGGGGATTGTTCGAGTTTGGACAACTGACGGTTCATCTTGTTGCTTAGATTAGGTAATCTTATTTTATTTTTAAGCTTTTTACTTTTATTTATTTTCAAAAAAAAAATTCTTCTTTTTCGTTTTTCCAAAATAATTTTCGAAAAATCCAAAAAAAAGTATAAAATCATAAAATCAAAAATAATTTTTGTGTTTCTTGCTTGAATCTTGTGTCAGTTTTTAAGTCTGGTGTCAATTGCATCTTTTTAATTTTCTGAAAACAATTTACGAAAATTTCATGCATTGCATTCTTCGTGATCTTCAAGTTGTTCTTGGCCAGTCTTCTTGTTTGATCTTCATATTTTCTTGTTTTGTGTCTTTTTTAGTTTTTCATATGCATTTTTAATTTGTTAGTGTCTAAAGTTTGAAAACTTCTAAGTTTGGTGTCTTGCATGTTCTTCTTTTCTTGAAAATTTTCAAAACTACATACTTGATGTTCATCATGATCTTCAAAGTGTTCTTGGTGTTCATCTTTGCATTCAAAGTGTTCTTGCATGTTTCTTTTGTTTTGAACCAAAATTTTTATGTCCTGAGTCTTTTTGATATTTTTCTCTTTCCTTATTAAAATTCAAAAAAAAAAAATCAAAAAATATCTTTCCCTTATTCTGTCATAAATTTTCGAAAATTTGAGTTGACTTTTTCAAAACTTTTTAAAATTTAGTTGTTTCTTATGAGTCAAATCAAATTTTCAATTTAAAAATTCTATCTTTTTCAAATCTTTTTCAAAAATCAAATCTTTTTCATTTTTCTTTTATAAATTTCGAAACTTTCAAAATTATTTTCAAAATATTTTTCTTATTTTTATTTCAGATTTTCGAAATTAATGTTAACAATTGATGTGATTGATTCAAAATTTTTAAGTTTGTTACTTGCCTAATAAGAAAGGTTCAATCTTTAAACTCTAGAATCATATCTTTTTAGTTTCTTGTTAGTCAAGTAATCAACTTTGATTTCAAAAATCAAATCTTTTCAAATTTCTTTTTTTAAATCTTTTTCAAATTAAGTTTCAATCATATCTTTTTCAAAAATCAATTTCAAAATCTTTTCTAACTTCTTATCTTTTCAAAATTAATTTTCAAATCTCTTTCAATTAATCCTATCCTTTTGTTTCAATCATATCTTTTTCAAAACTACCTAACTAATTCTCTCTCTCTAATTTTCGAAAATCACCTTCCCCTTTTTCTAAAACTTCCTTCTTAATTAACTATTTGTTTTAAATTTAATTTAATTTGATTTAATTTTCCTTGCTTAATTTTTGAATTTTTAATTTTAATTTTTAATTTAAAAACAAAAATACTTTTATCTTATTTTATCTAATTTTCGAAAATTCTTCTCCCTCACCTCCTTCTATTTATTTATTCATCTACTAACATCCCTTTTTCACCCAAGAATTCGAACCTACTCCTCACCCTTGTGTTTGAATTCTCCTTCTTCTATTCATATCTTCTTCTACTCACATAAAGGAATCTCTATACTATGACATAGAGGATTCCAAATTTTCTTTTCTGTTTTCTTCTTTTTCATATGAGCAGGAACAAGGATAAGAACATTCTTGTTCAGGCTGATCCTGAACTTGAAAGGACTCTGAAGAGGAAGCTAAGGGAAGCTAAAGCACAACTCTCTGGAGAAAATCTAATAGAAATTTTCGAAAAAGAAGGAAGCATGGCCGAAAATAATAACAATGCAAGGAAGATGCTTGGTGACTTTACTGCACCAAATTCCAATTTACATGGAAGAAGAATCTCAATCCCTGCCATTAGAGTAAACAATTTTGAGCTGAAACCTCAATTAGTTTCTCTGATGCAATAGAATTGCAAGTTTTATGGACTTCCATCAAAAGATCCTTTTCAGTTCTTAACTGAATTCTTGCAGATCTGTGATACTGTTAAGACCAATGGGGTTGATCCCGAGGTTTACAGGCTTATGCTTTTCCCATTTGCTATAAGAGACAGAGCTAGAATATGGTTGGACTCTCAACCTAAAGACAGCCTGAACTCTTGGGATAAGCTGGTCACGGCTTTCTTAGCCAAGTTCTTTCCTCCTCAAAAGCTTAGTAAGCTTAGAGTGGATGTTCAAACCTTCAGACAAAAGGAAGGTGAATCCCTCTATGAAGCTTGGGAGAGATACAAGGAACTGACCAAAAAGTGTCCTTCTGACATGCTTTCAGAATGGACCATCCTGGATATATTCTATGATGGTCTGTCTGAATTATCAAAGATGTCATTGGACCATTCTGCTGGTGGATCCATTCACCTACAGAAAACATCTGCAGAAGCTCAAGAACTCATTGACATGGTTTCAAATAACCAGTTCATGTATACTTCTGAAAGGAATCCTGTGAGTAATGGGACGCCTCAGAGGAAAGGAGTTCTTGAAATTGATACTCTGAATACCATATTGGCTCAGAACAAAATATTGACTCAGCAAGTCAATATGATCTCTCAGAGTCTGAATGGATTGAAGGAATCATCCAATAGTACTAAAGAGGCCTCTTCTGAAGAATAAGCTTATGATCCTGAGAACCTTGAAATAGCAGAGGTGAATTACATGGGTGAACCCTATGGAAACACCTATAATCCCTCATGGAGAAATCATCCAAATTTTTCATGGAAGGATCAACAAAAGCCTCAACAAGGCTTTAATAATGGTGGAAGAAACATGTTTAGCAATAGCAAGCCTTTTCCATCATCCACTCAGCAACAGACAGAGAATTCTGAGCAGAATCCATCTAGCTTAACAAATATAGTCTCTGATCTATCTAAGGCCACTGTAAGTTTCATGAATGAAACAAGGTCCTCCATTAAAAATTTGGAGGCACAAGTGGGCCAGCTGAGTAAAAGAGTCACTGAAACTCCTCCTAGTACTCTCCCAAGCAATACAAAAGAGAATCCAAAGAGAGAGTGCAAGGCCATTGATTTGACCATCATGGCCGAACCTACAAGGGAAGAGGAGGATGTGAATCTTAGTGAAGAAGACCTCCTGGGACGTCCAGTGACCAATAAGGAGTATCCCTTTGAGGAACCAAAGGAATCTGAGGCTCATCTAGAGACCATAGAGATTCCATTGAACCTCCTTTTGCCCTTCATGAGCTCTGATGAGTATTCTTTCTCTGAAGAGGATGAAGACATTACTGAAGAGCAAGTTGCTAAATACCTTGGTGCAATCATGAAGTTGAATGCCAAATTATTTGGTAATGAGACTTGGGAAGATGAACCTCCTTTGCTCACCAATAAACTAAATGCATTGGATAGGCAGACATTACCTCAAAAGAAACAGGATCCAGGCAAATTCTTAATACCCTGTACCATAGGCACCATAACCTTTGAGAAGGCTCTGTGTGACCTGGGGTCAGGAATAAACTTAATGCCACTCTCTGTAATGGAGAAACTTGGGATCTTTGAGGTGCAAGCTGCCAGAATCTCATTAGAGATGGCAGACAACTCAAGAAAACAGGCTTATGGACAAGTAGAGGACGTGTTAGTAAATGTTGAAGGCCTTTACATCCCTGCTGATTTCATAATCCTAGACACTGGGAAGGATGAGGATGAATCCATCATCCTTGGAAGACCCTTCCTAGCCACAGCAAGAGCTGTGATTGATGTGGACAGAGGAGAATTGGTCCTTCAACTGAATGAGGACAACCTTATATTTAAGACTCAAGGATCTCCTTCTGTAACCATGGAGAGGAAGCATGAAAAGCTTCTCTCACTACAGCGTCAACCAAAGCCCCCACAGTCAAACTCTAAGTTTGGTGTTGGGAGGCCACAACCAAACACTAAGTTTGGTGTTGAACCCCCACATTCAAACTCTAAGTTTGGTGTTGGGAGGTTCCAACCTTGCTCTGATTATCTGTGAGGCTTCATGAGAGCTCACTGTCAAGCTATTGACATTAAAGAAGCGCTTGTTAGGAGGCAACCCAATGTTATTTAATCATATCTATTTTATTTTCTTTTTGTTATTTCGTGTTTTATTAGGTTGATGATCATGTGAAGTCACAAAAACTACTGAAAAATCAAAAACAGAATGAAAAACAGCATTGAAAATAGCACACCCTGGAAGAGAGCAGTCTGGCGTTTAAACGCTAGAAACAAGCATCTGTCTGGCGTTTAACGCCAGAAACAGGCACCAAGCTGGCGTTTTACGCCATAAACAAGCATCTGCCTGGTGTTAAACGCCAAAAACAAGCTACATTTGGGCATTTAACACCAGAAACAAGTTACATTTGGGCGTTTAACGCCATAAACAGGCAGCAGTCTGGCGTTAAATGCCAGGATTGCACAGCAAGGGCGTTTTACACGCCTAATTGGAGTAGGGATGTTAAGTCCTTGACCCCACTTGATCTGTGGACCCCACAGGATCCCCTCAGGATCTGTGGATCCCACAGGATCCCCACTTTTTCTTCTCTCCTCTTCACACCTTTTCATAACTCTCTTCCCCAAATACCCTTCACCAATCACCTCAATCACTCTTTTCCATCACCTCTTCACCACTCACATCCGTCCTCTCTTCCCCATAAACCGCACCTACCTTCAAAATTCAAACTAATTTCCCTCCCAAACCCAACCCTAATGGCCGAACTCTACACCCCCTCACTCCTATATAAATCCCTCACTCCTTCTTCATTTTCACACAACACAACCCTCTCTTTTTCTCCTTGGCCGAATACATCTTCTTCCCCCATCTCCTCCATTTTCTTCTTCTTCTACTACTTTTTTTTCTTCTTTTGCTCAGGGACGAGCAAACATTTTAAGTTTGGTGTGGTAAAAGCATAGCTTTTTGTTTTTCCATAACCATATATGGCACCTAAGGCCAGAGAAACCTCTAGAAAGAGGAAAGGGAAGGCAATTGCTTCCACCTCTGAGTCATGGGAGATGGAGAGATTCATCTCAAAGGTCCATCAAGACCACTTCTATGAAGTTGTGGCCAAGAAGAAAGTGATCCCTGAGGTTCCTTTCAAACTCAAAAAGAATGAGTATCCGGAGATCCGACATGAGATTCGAAGAAGAGGTTGGGAAGTTCTCACCAACCCCATTCAACAAGTCGGGATCCTAATGGTTCAAGAGTTCTATGCAAACACATGGATCACTAGGAACCATAATCAAAGTGTGAACCCGAATCCAAAGCATTGGCTTACCATGGTTCGGGGGAAATACTTAGATTTCAGTTCGGAAAATGTAAGGCTGGTGTTCAACTTGCCAATGATGGAAGAGAACGCACGCCCCTACACAAGAAGGGTCAACTTTGATCAAAGATTGGACCAAGTCCTCATAGACATATGTGAGGAAGGAGCTCAATGGAAAATTGACTCAAGAGGCAAGCCGGTTCAATTAAGAAGGCATGACCTCAAACCAGTGGCTAGGGGATGGCTAGAGTTCATTCAACGCTCAATCATTTTTACTAGTAACCGGTCTGAAGTTACTATAGACCGGGCCATCATGATCCATAGTATCATGATTAGAGAGGAGGTGGAAGTTCATGAGATTATACCTCAAGAACTTTACAAGGTGGCTGACAAGTCCTCCACTTGGGCAAGGTTAGCCTTTCCTCACCTCATATGCCACCTCTGCAATTCGGTTGGAATTGATATAGAGGGAGACATCCTTATTGAAGAGGACAAGCCCATCACTAAGAAAAGGATAGAGCAAACAAGAAATCATGGACCTCAACAAGAGTATGAGGAAACTCCCCACCATGAAATCCCTGAGATGCCTCAGGGGATGCATTTTCCTCCACAAAACTATTGGGAGCAAATCAACACTTTCCTAGGAGAATTAAGCTCCAACATGGGACAACTAAGGATGGAGCACCAAGAGCATTCCATCATCCTCCATGAAATTAGAGAAAATCAAAGAGCTCTGAGGGAGGAGCAACAAAGACAAGGAAGAGACATAGAGGAGCTCAAAAGCACCATTGGTTCTTCAAGAAGAGGAAGACGCCACCCTCACTAAGGTGGACTCATTCCTTAATCTCCTTGTCTATTTATTTTCTGTTTTCGGTTTCCATGCTTCATGTTTAATTATGTTTGTGTCTTTACTATATGATCATTTATGTTTAAGTGTCTATGTCTTAAAGCTATGAATGTCCTATGAATCCATCACCTCTCTTAAATGAAAACTGTTTTAAAAACAAAAGAACAAGAAGTACAGGGTTTCGAATTCATCCTTGAAACTAGTTTAATTATTTTGATTTGGTGACAATACTTTTTGTTTTCTGAATGAATGCTTGAACAGTGCATATGTCTTTTGATATTGTGGTTTATGAATGTTAAATATGTTGGCTCTTGAAAGAATGATGAAAAGGAGAAACGTTATTTGATAATCTGAAAAATCATAAAAATGATTCTTGAAGCAAGAAAAAGCAGTGAATATAAAAGCTTGCAGAAAAAAATAGCAAAAAAAAAAGCAAGCAGAAAAAGCCAAAAGCTCTTTAAACCAAAAGGCAAGAGCAAAAAGCCAATAGCCCTTAAAACCAAAAGGCAAGGGTAAATAAAAAGGATCCAAGGCTTTGAGAATCAGTGGATAAGAGGGCCTATAGGAATAAAATCCTGGCCTAAGCGGCTAAACCAAGCTGTCCCTAACCATGTGCTTGTTGCGTGAAAGTGTCAAGTGAAAACTTGAGACTGAGCGGTTAAACTCAAGGTCCAAAGCAAAAAAAGAGTGTGCTTAAGAACCCTGGACACCTCTTATTGGGGACTTTAGCAAAGCTGACTCACAATCTGAAAAGGTTCACCCAGTTATGTGTCTGTGGCATTTATATATCCGGTGGTAATACCGGAAAACAAAGTGCTTAGGGCCACGGCCAAGACTCATAAAGTAGCTGTGTTCAAGAATCAACATACTAAACTAGGAAAATCAATAACACTATCTGAACTCTGAGTTCCTATAGATGCCAATCATTCTGAACTTCAATGGATAAAGTGAGATGCCAAAACTATTCAAGATACAAAAAGCTACAAGTCCCGCTCATCTGATTGGAACTAAGTTTCATTGATATTTTGGAATTTATAGTATATTCTCTTCTTTTTATCCTATTTTGGACTTTACTATGAGTTTGTGTGTTTTTCTGTGATTTCAGGTAATTTCTGGCTGAAATTGAGGGACTTGAGCAAAAATCAGATTCAGAGGTTGAAGAAGGACTGCAGATGCTGTTGGATTCTGACCTCCCTGCACTCAAAGTGAATTTTTTGGAGCTACAGAACTCCAAATGGTGCACTCTCAATTGCGTTGGAAAGTAGACATCCAGGGCTTTCCAGAAATATATAATAGTCCATACTTTGCCCGAGTTTAGACGACGAAAACTAGAGTTAAACGCCAGAAACAGGTTGCAAAGTGGAGTTAAATGCCAGAAACCGGTTACAAACTGGTGTTCAACTCCAAGAGAAGCCTCTACACGTGTAAAGCTCAATTCTCAGCCCAAGCACACACCAAGTGGGCCCCGGAAGTGGATTTCTGCATCATTTACTCATTTCTGTAAACCCTAGTAACTAGTTTAGTATAAATAGCACTCTTTATTATTGTATTCGAAGTCTTGGGGACTCCGGTTCCCCTCTGGGGCCGAGACCAATGAACTCCATTATCACTTATGTATTTTCAACGGTAGAGTTTCTACACACCATAGATTAAGGTGTGGAGCTTTGCTGTTCCTCATGAATTAATACAAAGTACTATCGTTTTTCTATTCAATTCAAGCTTATTCTGATTCTAAGATATTCATTCGCACTACAATATGAATGTGATGATCGTGACAGTCATCATCATTCCCAACCTATGAACGCGTGCCTGACAACCACTTCCGTTCTACCTTAGATTGAATGAGTATCTCTTGGATTCCTTAATCAGAATCTTCGTGGTATATGTTAGAATCCATGGACGGCCATTCTTGAGATCCAGAAAGTCTAAACCTTGTCTGTGGTATTCCGAGTAGGATCTGGGAAGGGATGGGTGCGACGAGCTTCAAATTCACGAGTGATGGACGTAGTGACAGATGCAAAAGGATCAATGGATTCTATTCCAGTATGATCGAGAACCGACAGATGATTAGCCATGCAGTGATAGCACATTGGACCATTTTCACTGAGAGGACAGGATGTAGCCATTAACAATGGTGATGCCTAACATACAGCTTGCCATAGAAAGGAGTATGAATGATTGGATGAAGACAATAGGAAAGCAGAGGTTCAGGAGGAACGAACGCATCTCTATATGCTTATCTGAAATTCTCACAAATGAATTACATAAGTATCACTATCTTTATTTTATATTTTATTTATCTTTTAATTACTAAATCTCCATAATCAATTGAATCCGCCTGACTGAGATTTACAAGGTGACCATAGCTTGCTTCAAGCCGACAATCTCCGTGGGATCGACCCTTACTCACGTAAAGTTTATTACTTGGACGACCCAGTGCAGTTGCTGGTTAGTTGTGTGAAGTTGTGACAAAGAACTAAGATCATGAACGTGCGTATGGAGTATTTTTAGCGCCGTTACCAAGGAATGGAACCGTCATGATTTCTGCGCACCAATACACATTCAAGCTTGTTTGCATGTAGAACGGAAGTGGTTGTCAGGCACGTGTTCATAGGTGAGAATGGTGATGAGTGTCACATAATCGTCACATTCATCATGTTCTTGTGTGCGAATGAATATCTTAGAATAAGAATAAGCATGAATTGAATAGAAGAACAATAGTACTTCGCATTAATACTCGAGGAATAGCAGAGCTCCACACCTTAATCTATGGTGTGTAGAAACTCCACCGTTGAAAATACATAAGAACAAGGTCTAGGCATGGCCGAATGCCCAGCCTCCCCAAATGGCATATGAATTCGAAAGATAGGGGAAAAGACCAATCCCTGATCAAGGATGATCAAAAGATGTAAAATAAATCCCTAAAAGTAGTTTTTATACTAAACTAGTAGCTAGGGTTACATAAGATAAGTAAATGATGTAGAAATCCACTTCTGGGCCCACTTAGTGTGTGCTTTGGCTGAGCATTAAGCTTTCATGTGTAGAGACTCTTTTTGGAGTTAAACGCCAGGTTGTAGCCTGTTTCTGGCGTTTAACTCTTATTTGCAACCTGTTTCTGGCGTTTAACTCTAGAATAGGGCAAGAAGTTGGCGTTTGAACGCCAATTTTTGTCATCAAAACTCAGGCAAAGTATGGACTATTATATATTGCTGGAAAGCCCTAGATGTCTACTTTCCAACGCAATTGAGAGCGCACCAATTTAGTTTTTGTAGCTCCAGAAAATCCACTTCGAGTGCAGGGAGGTCAGAATCCAACAACATCTGCAGTCCTTCTTCAGCCTCTGAATCAGATTTTTGCTCATGTCCCTCAATTTCAGCCAGAAATTACCTGAAATCACAGAAAAATACACAAACTCCTAGTAAAGTCTAGAAATGTGATTTTTATTTAAAAACTAATAAAATTATATTAAAAACTAACTAAATCATACTAAAAACTATGTAAAAACAATGCCAAAAAGCGTATAAATTATCCGCTCATCACAACACCAAACTTAAATTGTTGCTTGTCCCCAAGCAACTGAAAATCAAATAGGATAAAAAGAAGAGAATATACTATAAATCCCAAAATATCAATGAAACTTAGCTCCAATCAGATGAACGGGACTAGTAGCTTTTTGCCTCTGAACAGTTTTGGCATCTCACTTTATCCTTTGAAGTTCAGAATGATTGGCATCTATAGGAACTCAGAATTTAGATAGTGTTATTGTTTCTCCTAGTTCAGTATGTTGATTCTTGAACATAGCTACTTTATGAGTCTTGGTCGTGGCCCTAAGCTCTTTGTTTTCCAGTATTACCACCGGATACATAAATGCCACAGACACATAATTGGGTGAACCTTTTCAGATTGTGACTCAGCTTTGCTAAAGTCCCTAATTAGAGGTGTCCAGGGTTCTTAAGCACACTCTGTTTTTGCTTTGGACCTCGACTTTAACCGCTCAGTCTCAAGCTTTTCACTTGACACCTTCACGCCACAAGCACATGGTTAGGGACAGCTTGGTTTAGCCGCTTAGGCCAGGATTTTATTCCTTTGGGCCCTCCTATCCACTGATGCTCAAAGCCTTGGATCCTTTTTACCCTTGCCTTTTTGTTTTAAGGGCTATTGGCTTTTTCTGCTTGCTTTTTTTCTTTTTCTTTCTTTTTTTTCGCCTTCTTTTTTTTTTGCAAGGTTTTCTCTATTCACTGCTTTTTCTTACTTCAAGAATCATTTTTATGATTTTTCATATCATCAAATAACATTTCTCCTTTTTCATCATTCTTTCAAGAGCCAACAATTTTAACATTCATAAACAACAAATTCAAAAGACATATGCACTGTTCAAGCATTCATTCAGAAAACAAAAAGTATTGTCACCACATCAAAATAATTAAACTAGTTTCAAGGATGAATTCGAAATCATGTACTTCTTGTTCTTTTGTGATTAAAAGCATTTTTCATTTAAGAGAGGTGATGGATTCATAGGACATTCATAGCTTTAAGACATAGACACTTAAACACTAATGATCATATAGTAAAGACACAAACATAAATAAACATAAAGCATAGAGAATGAAAACATAAAAAATAAATAGACAAGGAGATTAAGGAACAGGTCCACCTTAGTAAGGGTGGCATCTTCTTCCTCTTGAAGAACCAATGGTGTTCTTGAGCTCCTCTATGTCTCTTCCTTGTCTTTGTTGTTCCTCCCTCATAGCTCTTTGATCTTCTCTAATCTCATGGAGAATGATGGAGTGCTCTTGGTGTTCCATCCTTAGTTGTCCCATGTTGGAACTTAATTCTCCTAGGGAGGGGTTGATTTGCTCCCAATAGTTTTGTGGAGGGAAGTGCATCCCTTGAGGCATCTCAGGGATTTCATGGTGAGGAATTTCCTCATACTCTTATTAAGGTCCATGATCTCTTGTTTGCTCCATCCTTTTCTTAGTGATGGGCTTGTCCTTATCAATGAGGATATCTCCCTCTATGTCAATTCCAGCCGAATTGCAGAGGTGGCAAATGAAGTGAGGAAAGGCTAACCTTGCCAAAGTAGAGGACTTGTCAGCCAGTTCTTTGGGTTTGGGTTCATACTTTGATCATGGTTCCTAGTGATCCATGCGTTTGCATAGAACTCTTGAACTATTAAGATTCCGACTTGTTGAATAGGATTAGAGAGAACTTCCCATCCTCTTCTTCTAATCTCTTGTCAGATCTCTGGATACTAGCTCTTTTTGAGCTTAAAAGGGACCTCAGGGATCACCTTCTTCTTGGCCACAACTTCATAGAAGTTGTCTTGATGGACCTTTGAGATGAATCTCTCCATCTCTCATGACTCAGAGGTGGAAGCAATTGCATTCCCTTTCCTCTTTCTTGAGGTTTCTCTGGCCTTAGGTGCCATTGATGGTTATGGAAAAACAAAAAGCAATGCTTTTATCACACCAAACTTAAAAGGTTTGCTCGTCCTCAAGCAAAAGAAGAAAGAAAGTAGTAAAAGAAGAAAAAAATGGAGGAGATGGAGTGAGAGAGTGTATTCGGCCAAGAGGAAGAAGTAGTGGTTGGGATGTGTGAAAATAGAGTAGTTTTAAGGGGTTTATATAGGGGTGGGGGGAAGGTTAGGTTTCGGCCATTAGGGTTGGGTTTGGAAGGGAAAGGAATTTGAATTTGGAGGTAGGTGGGGTTTATGGGGAAGAGGTAAAAAGGTGATTGGTGAAGGGTATTTGGGGAAGAGTGTTATGAGAAGGTGTGAAGAGGAGAGAAGAAGAGGTGTGGTAGGTGGAGATCCTGTGGGGTCCACAGATCCTAAAGGGTCAAGGACTTAGCATCCCTGCTCCAAGTAGGCGTGCAAAACGCCCTTAGAATGCATGTCTGGCATTAAACGCCAGTTTGCTGCTTATTTCTGGCGTTTAACGCCAGCTTTTCTCCCATTCTTGGCGTTAAACGCCAATTCCATGCTCTGTTCTGGCGTTAAACGCCAGTCTGGTGGTTCTTACTGGCGTTTAAACGCCAGTAAGCTCTTCCTCCAGGGTGAGCTGTTTTTAATGCTGTTTTTTATTCTGTTTTTGATTTTTCAGTAGTTTTTGTGACTTCACATGATCATCAACCTAAACAAAACATAAAATAGCAATGGAAAATAAATAGATATAATTAAATAACATTGGGTTACCTCCCAACAAGAACTTCTTTAATGTCAATAGCTTGACAGTGAGCTCTCATGGAGCCTCACAGAAAATCAGAGCAATGTTGGGGCCTCTTAACACCAAACTTAGAGTTTGGTCGTGGCTTCCTAACACCAAACTTAGAGTTTGAATGTGGGGGTTTTGTTTGACTCTATATTGAGAGAAACTTTTCATGTTTCCTCTCCATGGTTACAGAAGGAGAACCTTAAGTCTTAAATACAAGGTAGCCCTCATTCAACTGAAGGACCAACTCTCCTCTGTCAACATCAATCACAGCTTTTGCTGTGGCTAGGAAGGGTCTGCCAAGGATGATGGATTCATCCTCATCCTTCCCAGTGTCTAGGATTATGAAATCAGCAGGGATGTAAAGGCCTTCAACCTTTACTAACACGTCCTCTACTAGTCCATAAGCCTGTTTCATTGATTTGTCTGCCATCTCTAATGAGATTCTTGCAGCTTGTACCTCAAAGATTCCCAGTTTCTCCATTACAGAGAGTGGCATGAGGTTTATCCCTGACCCAAGGTCACACAGAGCTTTCTCAAAGGGCATGGTGCCTATGGTACAAGGGATGAAGAACTTTCCGGGATCCGGTTTCTTCTGAGGCAATGTCTGCCTCATTAGTGCACTCAGTTCATTGGTGAGCAAGGGGGGTTCATCCTCCCAAGTCTCATTACCAAATAAACTGGCATTCAACTTCATGATTGCTCCTAGATACTTAGCAACTTGCTCTGCAATGGTTTCTTCATCCTCTTCAGAGGAAGAGTATTCATCAGAGCTCATGAATGGCAGAAGAAAGTCCAATGGAATCTCTAGGGTCTCTGTATGAGCCTCAAATTCCTTTGGTTCCTAAAAAGGGAACTCCTTTCTTTCCAGAGGATGTCCTAAGAGGTCTTCCTCACTGGGATTCACGTCTTCCTCCTCCTCTGGGCATTCGGTCACACCAAGTAAAGTTATGGCCTTGCACTCTCTCTTGGGATTTTCTTCTGTATTGCTTGGGAGAGTACTGGGAGGAGTTTCAGTAATCTTCTTACTCAGCTGACCCACCTGTGCCTCCAAATTTCTAATGGAGGACCTTGTTTCATTCATGAAACTTAGTATGGTCTTGGATAGATCAGAGACTATGGTTGCCAGGCCAGAATGGCTCTGTTCAGAATTCTCTGTCTGTTGCTAAGAAGATGATGGAAAAGGCTTGCTATTGCTAAACCTATTTCTTCCACCATTATTATTGAAGCCTTGTTGAGGCTTCTGTTGATCCTTCCATGAAAGATTAGGATGATTTCTCTATGAAAGATTATAGGTGTTTCCATAGGGTTCTCCCATGTAATTCACCTCTGCTATTGCAGGGTTCTCAGGATCATAAGCTTCTTCTTCAGAAGATGCCTCTTTAGTACT
>NC_029794.2:94144787-94182811 GCF_000816755.2 Arachis ipaensis
TTACTTGTATCTTTTCCAAGCTTCATAGAGGGATTCTCCTTCCTTCTGTCTGAAGGTTTGGATTTCTACTCTAAGCTTGCTCATCTTTTGAGGTGGAAAGAGTTTGGCCAGGAAAGCACTGACTAGCTTATCCCAAGAGTTCAGGCTATCCTTAGGTTGTGAATCCAACCATGTTCTAGCTCTATCTCTTACAGCAAAAGGGAAAAGCATAAGCCTGTAGACCTCGGGATCAACTCCATTGATCTTGACAGTGTCACAAATTTGCAATAATTCAGCTAAAAATTGATGAGGATCTTCCATTGGAAGTCCATAGAACTTGCAATTCTGCTGCATTAGAGAAACTAATTGAGGCTTAAGCTCAAAGTTGTTTGCTCCAATTGCAGGAAGTGAGATGCTTCTTCCATAGAAGTTAGAAGAGGGTGCAATAAAGTCACCAAGCATCTTCCTTGCATCTCCACCATCTTATTAGGTTCGGCCATGTCTCCTTCTTCTTCGAAAATTTCTATCAGATCCTCTTCAGAGGGTTGTGCCTTAGCTTCCCTTAGCTTCCTCTTCAGAGTCCTTTCAGGTTCAGAGTCAGCTTCAACAAGAATGTTCTTATCCTTGTTCCTGCTCATATGAAAAAGAAGAGAACAGAAAAGAAAATATGAAATCCTCTATGTCACAGTATAGAGATTCCTTATGTGAGTATAAGAGAAGAAGAATAGAAGGAGGAGAAGAGAAAAACTCGAACACAGAGAAGAAGAGAGGGTTCGAATTTTGAGTGGAAGAGGAGTGTTAGTAAATAAATAAATAAATAGAAAGAGATGATAGAGGGAAGAATTCGAAATTTAAATAAAATGAAATAAAAATATTTTTGTTTTTATTTTGACTATTAATTAGAATTCGAAATTTAAGAAGGAAAATAAAATTAAATTAAAATTTAAAACAAATAGTTAATTAAAAGGAAATTTTGAAAAAGAGGGGAGGGGTTTTCGAAAATTGGTGAGAAAAAAGTTAGTTAGGTGGTTTTGAAAAAGATATGATTGAAATAGAAAACTTTTAAAAATAAACCAAAAAGTCAAGTAGTTAATTGAAAAAGATTTGAAAATTAAATTTGAAAGGGTGAGAAGTTAGAAAAGATTTTGAAATTGATTTTGAAAAAGATATGATTCAAATTTAATTTGCAAAAGATTTAAAAAGGAAATTAAAAAGATTTGATTTTTGAAAATTAAAGTTGATTACTTGACTAACAAGAAACTAAAAGATAGGATTTTAAAATGTAAAGAATGAACCTTTCTTAATAGGCAAGTAACAACTTGAGATTTTTTAATCAAAATATTAAAAGTTAGCAATGAATTCGAAAATATGAAACAAAAATAAGAAAAAGATTTTTGAAAATCATTTTGAAATTTTCGAAAATATTAAGAAGAAAATTGAAAAAGATTTGATTTTTTGAAAAAGTTTTGAAAAGATAGGATTTTTAAATTGAAAATTTTGACTTGACTAATAAGAAACAACTAAATTTTAAAACTTTTTGACTAAATCAATTCAAAATTTTCGAAATTTATGAGAAGAATAAGGGAAAGATATTTTTTTATTTTTGAATTTTTATGAAGAGAAAGAAAAACAATAAAAAGACTCAAAACATGAAAATTATAAATCAAAACACACAATGCATGCAAGAACACTTTGAATGTCAAGATGAACACCAAGAACACTTTGAAGATCAATATGAACACCAAGAATTTATTTTTGAAAATTTTTAAGAAAAGAAAAACATGCAAGACACCAAACTTAAAAAAATTTTACTCTATAGATACTAATAATTCTAAAATGCATATGAAAAATATGAAAAGACACCAAACAAGAAGATGCAAAGATCAAACAAGGAAATTCATCAAGAACAGCTTGAAGATCATGAAGAACATTATGCATGAGTTTTCGAAAATTTAAAGAAATTAAAAAGATGCAATTGACACCAAACTTAAAAATTGACACTAGACTCGAATAAGAAACATCAAATTTTTTTTGGTTTTATGATTTTATTAATTTATTTTTGTATTTTTCGAAAATTGTTTGGAAAAAGAAAAATAAGGATTTCAAAATTTTTAATGAGAATTCCAGGAATCATGCAATGTCAGCCTAAAACTCCGGTCCAGGAATTAGACATGGCTTACTAGTCAGCCAAGCTTTCAGTGAAAGCTCCGGTCCAAAACACTAGACATGGCCAATGGCCAGCCAAGCTTTAGCAGATCATTACATACAACAGCTAATTTGCTGAGAAAGACAAAGAAGCTCTTCTAAGGATAGTTGAAACCTTGGTCCAAAAGATTAGACATGGCTTAACAGCCAGCCAGGATTCAACATATCTCATGAAACTCTAGAATTCCTTCTTAAAAATTCTGAAGTCATAGAAGAATTTATTTTTTTTTGAAAATTTTTTTCGAAAATAAAAATAATAAAAACACAAAGCTTAAAATTAAAATAAAATTACCTAATCTGAGCAACAAGATGAACCGTCAGTTGTCCAAACTTGAACAATCCCCGGCAACGGCGCCAAAAACTTGGTGCATGAAATCATGATTGTTCATTCCCCATCAACGGCGCCAAAAACTTAGTACGCACGTTTGCAATCTTGAATTCTTTTTCACAATTTCGATACAACTAACCAGCAAGTGCACTGGGTCGTCCAAGTAATAAACCTTACGTGAGTAAGGGTCAATCTCACGGAGATTGTCGGCTTGAAGCAAGCTATGGTCACCTTGTAAATCTCAGTCAGGCGGATTCAAATGGTTATGGAGATTTTGATAATTATGATATAAAATATAAAATAGGATAGAAATACTTATGTAATTCATTGGTGAGAATTTCAGATAAGCGTATGGAGTTGCTTTTGTTCCTTCTGAACCTCTGCTTTCCTACTGCTTTCATCCAATCATTCATACTCCTTTCCATGGCAAGCTGTATGTTGGGCATCACCGTTGTCAATGGCTACATCTCGTCCTCTCAGTGAAAATGGTCCAAATGCGCTGTCACTGCATGGCTAATCATCTGTCGGTTCTCGATTATGTTAGAATAGGATCCAGTGATCCTTTTGCGTCTGTCACTACGCCCAACACTCACGAGTTTGAAGCTCGTCACAGTCATCCCTTCCCAGATCCTACTCGGAATACCACAGACAAGGTTTAAATTTTCCGGATCTCAAGAATGGCCGCCAATAATTCTAGCCTATACCACGAAGGTTTTAATCTTAGATTAGAAACCCAAGAGATACATATTCAAGCTTGTTTGCATGTAGAACGAAAGTGGTTGTCAGGCATGTGTTCATAGGTGAGAATGGTGATGGGTGTCACATAATCATCACATTCATCATGTTCTTGTGTGCGAATGAATATCTTAGAATAAGAATAAGCGTAAATTGAATAGAAGAACAATAGTACTTTGCATTAATACTCAAGGAACAGCAGAGCTCCACACCTTAATCTATGGTGTGTAGAAACTCCACCGTTGAAAATACATAAGAACAAGGTCTAGGCATGGCTGAATGGCCAGCCTCCCCAAATGGCATATGAATTCGAAAGATAGGGGAAAAGATCGATCCCTGATCAAGGATGATCAAAAGATGTAAAATAAATCACTAAAAGTAGTTTTTATACTAAACTAGTAGCTAGGGTTACATAAGATAAGTAAATGATGTAGAAATCCACTTCCGGGCCCACTTGGTATGTGCTTGGGCTGAGCAATGAGCTTTCATGTGTAGAGACTCTTTTTGGAGTTAAACACCAGGTTGTAGCCTGTTTTTGGTGTTTAACTCTCATTTGTAACCTGTTTCTGGCGTTCAACTCCAGAATAGGGCAGGAAGTTGGCGTTTGAACGCCCGTTTTTGTCATCAAAACTCGGGCAAAGTATGGACTATTATATATTGCTGGAAAGCCTTGGATGTCTACTTTCCAACGCAATTGAGAGCGCGCCAATTGGGTTTCTGTAGCTCCAGAAAATCTACTTCGAGTACAGGGACGTCAAAATCCAACAGTAGCTGTAGTCCTTCTTCAGCCTCTGAATCAGATTTTTGCTCAAGTCCCTCAATTTCAGCAAGAAATTACCTGAAATCACAGAAAAACACACAAAATCCTAGTAAAGTCAAGAAATGTGATTTTTATTTAAAAACTAATAAAATTATATTAAAAACTAACTAAATCATACTAAAAACTATGTAAAAAACAATGCCAAAAAGCATATATATTATCCGCTCATCAAAGAGTAAGCCCAGAGATTAAGTTTGGTGCAATACAAGGATCACCTAGCAAGCCCAATTCTACTCAATCTGAAAGCACTTAATATTTTGTTGAAAGCATGAATGTGGTTTAATGAGTTCAAAAGAGGATAGAAACAAAAGAAAATGAAAAGATTGGAGTTATTTCATTCTTATGAACACATTAAAAACACAATGATAAAACCAATTTATTAAGATGCAAGAGGATTAAGTTTGGTGTCCCAAGGGACACCCATCAGTTGCAATCCCACTTACCCGTAACAGGAAGGAATGTGAAAGATTCTTTTGTCATTATTAACAGGTTTCAGTTTCATTTTAAGGAGAAAAGATGGGACCCACATGGAGAATCACTCTTAAAGCAAGGGAGTCAAAGTGTACTTACACTTTGGAACTCAACACATGCAGAAGGCGCAGTGAGAAAAAGGTTGGCGCCTCTTCCCACGCTAGGCGCCACTCCCCAAGTGGGAAAATATTGAATCCTTTTTATTTCCCACCATTCAAATCACACCCTTCACCCTTTATAAAAGCCTCACCTTCCCAAACTCTTCTCCCACTTCAAACCCCTTATCACACACGAAAAAGAATCCAAACACCTTTCTTCTTCTTTTCTCTTTTCGCCTTCCACTACCTCTCTTCCCCTACTTCTTTCCTTTCTCTTGATTGGGACAATCAAGTCCTAAGTTTGGTGTTGAAGCAAAACCTTGTTTTGCTTGCCTCTTTTGCAACCTCCCTCCCCCCCTCCCCCAATTTTTTTTACAACCCAACAACATTAACAAGGTGCTGAAAAGCACTAGTGACAACACAAGGTTGGCATTCCCCAGTATCATACAGAGGTTATGTGATGAAGCTGGAGTTGAAAAGATCATTGATGAGGTGCTAGTAAAGCAAGACAAATTCATAACTGCCAAGAAAATGGCCAAGGTGGTGGCTGTTAACCCACTTCAGAGGGCCAAAGAACAAAGAGCTCATGCTCATGAGCCACATGTACAACAACAACAACAACAACAAGAAGAGGTAGAAGAGCAACCACACTTTCTAGCACTTCAACCACCACCACACTACCAATACCAACAATTTCCTAGAGGATTCAACTGGGAACAATTGTAAGGAGATGTACACCAAATGAAGGGAGACCTACACCACTTGAGGGAGGATGTTAACCAATTCAAGGAGACTCAGCAACAACAATGGAACCAAGTCAACCGGAACATCCAACAACTCCAAGGGAGTTGGGAGCAAATGAGGAGCGAGTAGCAGGAACAGTTCGACTGGGGAGAAATGAGAAGTGCACTTGACAAAATAGTGGAGCAGAACAAATGGCAACAAAGGAACCTCGCTGTGTTCAGAAATCTTTATGATGCCAGAACCATTTTGAGGAGGCAGTATGATATCAACACACAAGCGAAACTGAATCACTTGTGCAATGCTGTGGCTGCTATTAACCCCGGATACCCCACATTCATGCAAGGGATGGAGGAATTAAGCGCCAGAGAAGAAGAGATTCTAGCCAAACATAAGGAGGATGAAAGAAATTATATGAGAAGGCTAGGATTTTTGAAGCCTAAGGACACTCAAGCGCAAGAAAGATCCTCCAAGAAGGAAGAAGATGAACCATCCCCTTCCAAGAAGAAGGACAAAGGAAAGGGGCCAATGAACTGAAGATCTAAGCTGCTGAAGGTTGTTAAGTCCCATGGTTGACACCCTCTAATTTCTGAATCATGTTTAAGCTTTTGTTTGATTTACTTTCTTTCAAAAATAAATAAATCATGCTAGGGTAGTTTATGTTTTATGATTAGTTTTATTTCATGTTTGGAGTCCTTTATGAGTCCTCTAAACTACAAGAAAGAAAAGGCAATGTATTTCAAGTCTTCTTTTTCAACATGAATAAAGTAGAGCTTGTCTCCATAAGAATTGCTGTGAGCTATGCAAAAACAAGAGTAAGAGAAACCAAGGCCAAGAGAGATCATTCAACAAACTAAGAAACAAGGAACTAAGTGTAGAACCTTGAATGAACAAAAAAAGAAAATGAGTCATGGAAAGCAACTAGTCTTAGAATGAATAACAAGAAAAGGTTAAGGGGTGTTCCTTAAATATCCATATAACCAAGAAGTAGTAAGCAACAAAGACCCAAGACTCTGAGCATCAACTACTAGGATGAGATAGAAACATTAAAAAGCTCAAAAAGAGTCAAAGATTCTAGTAGATGCTTGTGGTGAAGATGTGTCAAGAAGAGACATGGGCAAGTAAATTCTTAGGGGTGCTTCAACACCTAGTACCCTAAAACCAACTGGTTTGAGAGTGCTAATTGAAAGCCTAATTAAAGGGTTGTCTTGAGATAGAACACTTAGAATCGTGGTTGATGAGCGGATAATTTATACGCTTTTTGGCATTATTTTTACATAGTTTTTAGTATGATTTAGTTAGTTTTTTAGTATATTTTTATTAGTTTTTAAATAAAAATAACATTTCTAGACTTTACTATGAGTTTGTGTGTTTTTCTATGATTTCAGGTAATTTCTGTCTGAAATTGAGGGACTTGAGCAAAAATCAGATTCAGAGGTTGAAGAAGGACTGCAGATGCTGCTGGATTCTGACCTTCCTGCACTCAAAGTGGATTTTCTGGAGCTATAGAAATCCAAATGGCGCGATCTCAATTGCTTTGAAAAGTAGACATCCAGGGTTTTCCAGCAATATATAATAGTCCATACTTAGCCTGAGTTTAGACAATGAAAACTGGCATTCAACGCCAATTCCATGTTGCATTCTGGAGTTAAACGCCAGAAACAGGTTGCAAAGTGGAGTTAAACGCCAGAAACAGGTTACAAACTGGCGTTCAACTCCAAGAGAAGCCTCTAAACATGTAAAGCTCAATGCTCAGCCCAAACACACACCAAGTGGGTCCCACAAGTGGATTTCTGCATCATTTACTCATTTCTGTAAACCCTAGTAACTAGTCTGATATAAATAGGACCTTTTACTATTGTATTAGACATCTTTGATTAGTTTTATGCTATCTTAGACCTTTATGGGGGCTGGCCACTCAGCCATGCCTGGACCTTGTTCTTATGTATTTTCAACGGTAGAGTTTCTACACACCATAGATTAAGGTGTGGAGATCTGCTGTTCCTCATGAATTAATACAAAGTACTATTGTTTTTCTATTCATTTCAAGCTTATTCCGATTCTAAGATATTCATTCTCACTTCAATATGAATGTGATGAACATGACAGTCATCATCATTCCCAACCTATGAACGCGTTCCTGACAACCACTTCCGTTCTACCTTAGATTGAATGAATATCTCTGGGATTCCTTAATCAAAATCTTCGTGGTATAAGTTAGAATCCATGGACGGCCATTCTTGAGATCCGGAAAGTCTAAACCTTGTCTGTGGTATTCCGAGTAGGATCTGGGAAGGGATGGCTGCGACGAGCTTCAAACTCGCAAGTGCTGGGCGTAGTGACAGACGCAAAAGGATCAATGGATCCTATTCCAGTATGATCGAGAACCGACAGATGATTAGCCATGCAGTGACAGCGCATTGGACCATTTTCACTGAGAGGACAGGATGTAGCCATTGACAACGGTGACACCTAACAAACAGCTTGCCATAGAAAGGAGTATGAATGATTGGATGAAGACAATAGGAAAGCAGAGGTTCAGGAGGAACAAGCATCTTCATACGCTTATCTGAAACTCTCACCAATGAATTACATAAGTATCTCTATCTCTAATTTACGTTTTATTTATATTTTAATTATCAAATATCCATAATCATATGAATCTGCCTGACTGAGATTTACAAGATGACCATAGCTTGCTTCAAGCCGACAATCTCCGTGGGATCGACCCTTACTCACGTAAGGTTTATTACTTGGACGACCCAGTGCACTTGCTGGTTAGTTGTGCGAAGTTGTGACAAAGAACTAAGATTATGAACGTGCGTATTAAGTTTTTAGCGCCGTTACCAAGGAATGAACCGTCACGATTTCCGCGCACCAAGTTTTTGGCGCCGTTGCCGGGGATTGTTCGAGTTTGGACAACTGAGGGTTCATCTTGTTGCTCAGATTAGGTAATTTTATTTTAATTTTAAGCCTTTTGTTTTTGTTCTTTTTATTTTCGAAAAATATTCAAAAAAATTTTTTTTTTCTTCTTTTTTGTTTTTTCCAAATAATTTTCAAAAAAAAAAACCAAAAAAAATTAATAAAATCATAAAACCAAAAATAATTTGATGTTTCTTGTTTGAGTCTAGTGTCAACTTTTAAGTTTGGTGTCAATAGCATGTTTTTATAATTTTCTTGCTTTTTTTCGAAAATTCATGCATGTGTTCTTCATGATCTTCAAGTTGTTCTTGATGATTTTCTATGTTTGATCTTTAATTTTTCTTGTTTTGTGTCTTTTCTTATTTTTTCGTATGCATTTTCAATTTGTTAGTGTCTAAAGCTTAAAAATTTCTAAGTTTGGTGTCTTGCATGTTTTCTTTTCTTAAAAATTTTTCAAAAATATGTTCTTGATGTTCATCTTGACATTCGAAGTGTTCTTGGTGTTCATCTTAACATTCATAGTGTTCTTGCATGCATCATTTGTTTTGATCCAAAATTTTCATGCATTGAGTCTTTTTGGTGTTTTTCTCTCTCATCATTAAAAATTCAAAAATAAAAAAAATATCTTTCCCTTTTTCACTCATAAATTTTTGAAAATTTGAGTTGACTTTTTCAAAACGTTTTAAAATTTAGTTGTTTCTTATGAGTCAAATCAAATTTTCAATTTAAAAATTCTATCTTTTTCAAATCTTTTTCATTTTTTTTCTTTCATAATTTCAAAAATTTCAAATTGATTTTCAAAATCTTTTTCTTATTTTTATTTCATATTTTTCAAAATTAATGCTAACAATTAATGTGATTGATTCAAAATTTTTAAGTTTGTTACTTGCCTAGTAAGAAAGGTTCAATCTTTAAACTCTAGACTCATATCTTTTTAGTTTCTTGTTAGTCAAGTAATCAACTTTAATTTCAAAATCAAATCTTTTTAAATTTCTTTTTCAAATCTTTTTTCAATTTAAGTTTCAATCACATCTTTTTCAAAATTTAAATTCAAAATCTTTTCTATTTTCTTATCTCTACAAAATTTGATTTTTAAATCTTTTTCAATTAACCACTTGACTTTTTGTTTGATTCTTATCTTTTTCAAAACTACCTAACTAACTCTCTCTCTCTCTAATTTTTGAAAATCACCTTCCTCTTTTTCAAAATTCCTTTTTAATTAACTAATTGTTTTAACTTTTTATTTAATTTCACTTTTTTTTTAATTTTCGAATTCTTAATTTTTGGTGACTTTACTGCACCTAATTCCAATTTACATGGAAGAAGCATCTCAATCCCTGCCATTAGAGCAAACAATTTTGAGCTGAAACCTCAATTAGTTTCTCTGATGCAACAGAATTGCAAGTTTTATGGACTTCCATCCGAAGATCCCTTTCAGTTCTTAACTGAATTCTTGCGGATCTGTGATACTGTTAAGACCAATGGGGTTGATCCCAAGGTCTACAGGCTTATGCTTTTCCCATTTGCTGTAAGAGACAGAGCTAGAATATGGTTGGACTCTCAACCTAAAGACAGCCTGAACTCTTGGGATAAGCTGGTCACATATTTCTTAGCCAAGTTCTTTCCTTCTCAAAAGCTTAGCAAGCTTAGAGTGGATGTTCAAACCTTCAGACAGAAGGAAGGTGAATCCCTCTATAAAGCTTAGGAGAGATACAAGGAACTGACCAAAAAGTGTCCTTCTGACATGCTTTCAGAATGGACCATCCTGGATATATTCTATGATGGTCTGTCTAAATTATCAAAGATGTCATTGGACCATTCTGCAGGTGGATCCATTCACCTACAGAAAACGCCTGCAGAAGCTCAAGAACTCATTGACATGGTTGCAAATAACCAGTTCATGTACACTTCTGAAAGGAATCCTGTGAGTAATGGAATGCCTATGAGGAAGGGAGTTCTTGAAGTTGATACTCTGAATGCCATATTAGCTCAAAATAAAATATTGACTCAGCAAGTCAATATGATCTTTCAGAGTCTGAATAGATTGAAGGAATCATCCAACAGTACTAAAGAGGCATCTTCTGAAGAAGAAGCTTATGATCCTGAGAACCCTACAATAGTAGAGGTGAATTACATGGGTGAACCCTATGGAAACACCTATAATCCCTCATGGAGAAATCATCCAAATTTCTCATGGAAGGATCAACAAAAGCCTCAACAAGGCTTTAATAATGGTGGAAGAAACAGGTTTAGCAATAGCAAGCCTTTTCCATCATCCACTCAGCAACAGACAGAGAATTCTGAGCAGAATCTATCTAGCTTAGCAAATATAGTCTCTGATCTATCTAAGGCCACTATAAGTTTCATGAATGAAACAAGATCCTCTATTAGAAATTTGGAGGCACAAGTGGGCCAGCTGAGTAAAAGAGTCACTGAAACTCCTCCTAGTACTCTCCCAAGCAATACAGAAGAAAATCCAAAGAGAGAGTGCAACGCCATTGATTTAACCATCATGGCCGAACCTACAAGGGAGGAGGAGGATGTGAATCCTAGTGAGGAAGACCTCCTAGGACGTCCAGTGATCAATAAGGAGTTTCCCTTTGAGGAACCAAAGGAATATCAGGCTTATCTAGAGACCATAGAGATTTCATTGAACCTCCTTCTGCCCTTCATGAGCTCTGATGAGTATTCTTTCTCTGAAGAGGATGAAGAAATTACTGAAGAGCAAGTTGCTAAGTACCTTGGTGCAATCATGAAGCTGAATGCCAAATTATTTGATAATGAGACTTGGGAAGATGAACCTCCCTTGCTCACTAATGAACTGAATGCATTGGATAGGCAGAAATTACCTCAAAAGAAACAGGATCCTGGAAAATTCTTAATACCCTATACCATAGGCACCATGACCTTTGAGAATGCTCTGTGTGACCTGGGGTCAGGAATAAACTTAATGCCACTCTTTGTAATGGAGAAACTTGGGATCTTTGTGGTGCAAGCTGCCAGAATCTCAGTAGAGATGGCAGAAAACTCAAGAAAACAGGCTTATGGACAAGTAGAGGAAGTGTTAGTAAAGGTTGAAGGCCTTTACATCCCTGCTGATTTTATAATCCTAGACACTGGGAAGGAAGAGGATGAATCCATCATCCTTGGAAGACCCTTCCTAGCCACAGCAAGAGCGGCGATTGATGTGGACAGAGGAGAACTAGTGCTTCAACTGAATGAGGACAACCTTGTGTTTAAAACTCAAGGATCTCCTTCTATAACCATGGAGAGGAAGCATGAAAAGCTTCTCTCACTGCAGAGTCAACCAAAGCCCCCACAGTCAAACTCTAAGTTTGGTGTTGGGAGGCCACAACCAAACTCTAAGTTTGGTGTTGAACCCGCACTGTCAAACTCTAAGTTTGGTGTTGGGAGGTCCCAACAATACTCTGAACATCTGTGAGGCTCCATGAGAGCTCACTGTCAAGCTATTGACGTTAAAGAAGCGCTTGTTAGGAGGCAACCCAATGTTATTTAATTATATCTATTTTATTTTCCTTGTGTTATTTTGTATTTTATTAGGTTGATGATCATGTGGAGTCACAAAAACTACTAAAAAATCAAAAGCAAAATGAAAAACAGCATTAAAAATAGCACACCCTGGAGGAGAGCAGTCTGGCGTTTAAATGCCAGAAACAAGCATCTGTCTGGCGTTTAATGCCAGAAACAAGCACCAAGCTGGCGTTAAACGCTAGAAACAGGCTACATTTGGGCGTTTAACGCCAGCAACAAGCAGCAATCTGGCGTTAAACGCCAGGATTGCATAACATAGGCATTTTACACGCCTAATTGGAGCAGGGATGTTAAGTCCTTGACCCCACTTGATCTGTGGATCCCACAGGATCCCCACATCTTCTTCTCTCCTCTTCACTCCTTTTCATAACTCTCTTCCCCAAATACCCTTCACCAATCACCTCAATCTCTCTTTCCCATCACCTCTTTACCACTCACATCCATCCTCTCTTCCCCATAAACCCCACCTAGCTTCAAAATTCAAACTATTTTCCCTCCCAAACCCAACCCTAATGGCCGAACCCTAAATCCCATCCCACCCCTATATAAACCCCTCATTCCTTCTTCATTTTCATACAACTCAACCCTTTCTTCTTCCCTTAGCCGAATACACACCTCTCCCCCTCTCCTCCATTCTTTTTCTTCTTCTCCTTCTTTCTTTCTTCTTTTGCTCGGGGACGAGCAAACATTTTAAGTTTGGTGTGGTAAAAGCATAGCTTTTTGTTTTTTCATAACCATTTATGGCACCTAAGGCCAGAGAAACCTCTAGAAAGAGGAAAGGGAAGGCAATTTCTTCTACCTCTGAGTCATGGGAGATGGAGAGATTCATCTCAAAGGTCCATCAAGACCACTTCTATGAAGTTGTGGCCAAGAAGAAAGTGATCCCTGAGGTTCCTTTCAAGCTCAAAAAGAATGAGTATCCAGAGATCCGACATGAGATCCGAAGAAGAGGTTGGCAAGTTCTCACCAACCCCATTCAACAAGTTGGGATCTTAATGGTTCCAGAGTTCTATGCAAACGCATGGATCACTAGGAACCATGATCAAAGTGTGAACCCGAATCCAAAGCATTGGCTCACCATGGTTCGGGGGAAATACTTAGACTTCAGTCCGGAAAATGTAAGGCTAGCGTTCAACTTGCCAATGATGGAAGAGAACGCACGCCCCTACACAAGAAGGGTCAACTTTGATCAAAGGTTGGACCAAGTCCTCATAGACATATGTGAGGAAGGAGCTCAATGGAAATTTGACTCAAGAGGTAAGCCGGTTCAATTAAAAAGGCATGACCTCAAACCAGTGGCTAGGGGATGGCTAGAGTTCATTCAACGCTCAATCATTCCTACTAGTAACTAGTCTGAAGTTACTATAGACCGGGCCATCATGATCCATAGTATCATGATTGGAGAGGAAGTGGAAGTTCATGAGATTATACCTCAAGAACTTTACAAGGTGGCTGACAAATCCTCCACTTGGGCAAGGTTAGCCTTTCCTCACCTCATATGCCACCTCTGCAATTTGGCTGGAATTGACATAGAGGAATACATCCTCATTGAAGAGGACAAGCCCATCACTAAGAAAAGGATGGAGCAAATAAGAGATCATGGACCTCAATAAGAGCATGAGGAAATTTCCCACCATGAAATCCCTGAGATGCCTCAAGGGATGCACTTTCCTCCATAAAACTATTGGGAGCAAATCAACACCTCCCTATGAGAATTAAGTTCCAACATGGGACAACTAAGGGTGGAACACCAAGAGCACTCCATCATCCTTCATGAGATTAGAGAAGATCAAAGAGCTATGAGGGAGGAGCAACAAAGGCAAGAAAGAGACATAGAAGAGCTCAAAAGCACCATTGGTTCTTCAAGAAGAGGAAGACGCCACCCTCACAAAGGTGGACCCGTTCCTTAATCTCCTTGTCCTTATTTTCCTGTTTTTCGTTTACTATGCTTTATGTTTATGTTTGTGTCTTATTACATGATCATTAGTATTTAAGTGTCTATGCCTTAAAGTTATGAATGTCCAATCCATCACCTCTCTTAAATGAAAATTGTTTTAATTACAAAAGAACAAGAAGTACTTGGTTTCGAATTCATCCTTGAAACTAGTTTAATTATTTTGATGTGGTGACAATACTTTTTGTTTTCTGAATGAATGCTTGAACAGTGCATATGTCTTTTGATATTGTGGTTTATGAATGTTAAATATGTTGGCTCTTAAAAGAATGATGAAAGAGGAGAAATGTTATTTGATGATCTGAAAAATCATAAAAATGATTCTTGAAGCAAGAAAAAGCAGTGAATACAAAAGCTTGCAAAAAAAATATGGCAAAAAAAAAAGAGAAAGAAAAAGAAAAAGCAAGCAGAAAAAGCCAAATTTAAACCAAAAGGCATGAGCAAAAAGCCAATAGCCCTTAAAACCAAAAGGCAAGGGTAATAAAAAGGATCCAAGGCTTTGAGCTTCAGTGGATAGGAGGGCCTAAAGGAATAAAATCCTGGCCTAAGCGGCTAAACCAAGCTGTCCCTAACCATGTGCTTGTGGCGTGAAGGTGTCAAGTGAAAACTTGAGACTGAGCGGTTAAAGTCGAGGTCCAAAGCAAAAGAAGAGTGTGCTTAAGAACCATGGACACCTCTAATTGGGGACTTTAGCAAAGCTGAGTCACAATCTGAAAAGGTTCACCCAGTTATGTGTCTGTGGCATTTATGTATCCGGTGGTAATACTGGAAAACAAAGTGCTTAGGGCCACAGCGAAGACTCATAAAGTAGCTGTGTTCAAGAATCAACATACTGAACTAGGAGAATCAATAACACTATCTGAATTCTAAGTTTCTATAGATGCCAATCATTCTGAACTTCAAAGGATAAAGTGAGATGCCAAAACTATTTAAGAGGCAAAAAGCTACAAGTCCCGCTCATCTGATTGGAGCTAAGTTTCATTGATATTTTGGAGTTTATAATATATTCTCTTCTTTTTATCCTATTTGATTTTCAGTTGCTTGGGGACAAGCAACAATTTAAGTTTGGTGTTGTGATGAGCGGATAATTTATACGCTTTTTGGCATTGTTTTTACATAGTTTTTAGTATGATTTAGTTAGTTTTTAGTATATTTTTATTAGTTTTTAAATAAAAATCACATTTCTAGACTTTAATATGAGTTTGTGTGTTTTTCTGTGATTTCAGATAATTTCTGGCTGAAATTGAGGGACTTGAGCAAAAATCAGATTCAGAGGTTGAAAAAGAACTGCAGATGCTGCTGGATTCTAACCTTCCTGCACTCAAAGTGAATTTTCTGGAGCTACAGAACTCCAAATGGCAAAATCTCAATTGCGTTGGAAAGTAGACATCTAGGGCTTTCTAGAAATATATAATAGTCCATACTTTTCTCGAGTTTAGACGACGCAAACTGGCGTTCAACACCAGTTTCATGTTGCATTCTGGAGTTAAACGCCAGAAACAGGTTGCAAAGTGGAGTTAAACGCCAGAAACAGGTTACAAACTGGCGTTCAACTCCAAGAGAAGCCTCTACACGTGTAAAGCTCAACGCTCAGACCAAGCACACACCAAGTGGACCCCAAAAGTGGATTTCTGCATCATTTACTCATTTCTGTAAACCCTAGTAACTAGTCTGATATAAATAGGACCTTTTACTATTATATTAGACATCTTTGATCAGTTTTATGCTATCTTAGACCTTTATGGGAGCTGGCCACTCAGCCATGCCTGGACCTTTTTCTTATGTATTTTCAATGGTAGAGTTTCTACACACCATAGATTAAGGTGTGGAGCTCTGCTGTTCCTCATGAATTAATACAAAGTACTATTGTTTTTCTATTCAATTCAAGCTTATTCTGATTCTAAGATATTCATTCACACTTCAATATGAATGTGATGATCGTGACAGTCATCATCATTTCCAACCTATGAACGCGTGCCTGACAACCACTTCCGTTCTACCTTAGATTGAATGAATATCTCTGGGATTCCTTAATCAGAGTCTTCGTGGTATAAGTTAGAATCCATGGATTGCCATTCTTGAGATCCAGAAAGTTTAAACCTTGTCTGTGGTATTCCGAGTAGGATCTGGGAAGGGATGGCTGCGACGAGCTTCAAACTCGCGAGTGCTGGGGGTAGTGACAGACGCAAAAGGATCAATGGATCCTATTCCAGTATAATCGAGAACCGACAGATGATTAGCCATGTAGTGACAGCGCATTGGACCATTTTCACTGAGAGGATAGGATGTAACCATTGACAATGGTGACACCTAACAAACAGCTTGCCATAGAAAGGAGTATGAATGATTGGATGAAGACAATAGGAAAGCAGAGGTTCAGGAGGAACAATCATCTTCATACGCTTATCTGAAACTCTCACCAATGAATTACATAAGTATCTCTATCTTTAATTTATGTTTTATTTATATTTTAATTATCAAATATCCATAACCATATGAATCTGCCTGACTGAGATTTGCAAGATGACCATAGCTTGCTTCAAGCCGACAATCTCTGTGGGTTTGACCCTTACTTACGTAAGGTATATTACTTGGACGACCCAGTGCACTTGCTGGTTAGTTGTGCGAAGTTGTGACAAAGAACTAAGATTATGTACGTGCGTATTAAGTTTTCAGCGCCGTTACCAAGGAATGAACCGTCACGATTTCTACGCACCAGTGGTCAAGAAAAGCACAACCAAAAAGAAAGTGAAACAACTCTTACTACTTCAAGGTGACAATCAATAGAAAGGACCCCTGAAGCTTATACTTGAAAGAACCCTCAAAGATCTAAGAGCTCTTTATGACATTCAAACATTCATACATGTGTTGAACACTTAATCCTACCCTTAGTTATGTTGCATTCATTCAAAGGCCAAGGTCTCAAATTATAAAAAGCCTACTCACATTGATTTGCTTGGGACAAGCAAAGCTTAAGTTTGGTGTTGTGATGACTTGCATCATCTACCCTTCTTTCTTGCATAAAGAGGACCATAAAAGAGCATAAATCTCAATTGATCATTGCATGAATTAATTGATGAATATTATGGTACATTGCTTTGAGATGAGTTGTGCTAAATTTCAGGTGAAAAAGACATCAAAAATGGGAAGAAAAGCAAAAAAGAAGCTGGGCGTGCACGTCAAGAATTTGACAAATTAGTGACGAATTTTTGTGAGAAATATTTTTTGTCACTAATCCGTCACTAACTTGCGAGGAATTAGTGACGCACTAACGACAAAATTAATGAGCGGTCACAAAATATCCGAACTTGAGAAAAACGATTGATTAGCGAGAGATTTACGAGTAAGTTTGTTTCCGCAGATTGACTTTTGTAGCTAAAAAAAGAGCGAGGAAAATTTTCTCGCTAATTTCTCGCAAATTAATTAGCGACTGACAATATTCTAGCAAATCAGTCACTTAGGAGTTCAATCGAATAAAAGTAAAGTAGCGAGGGATATTATTGTCACTATTCCGTCGCAAGTGTTTGCTATACAATTAGCGAGAAACAATTCACTCACTAGTTTGTCGCTAAATAAACTTTGTGTGAAAAGGTTAACTAGTGAGGAACAATGTCCCTAGCTAATCTGTCACAAAGACTTGAAATGCATTCTGCGATGGACAAATTCATAGCTAATTTGTCGCTAAAGTTTTTATTTTTAGCGAGCAATTCGTTTCTCGCTAATTTGTCGCATAATATTGTAAAATTTAAAATTAGGGTAGCGACAGAAAATAGTCGTCGCTAACTCGTCGCAACGGATATATCATTCAGCTAGGAAAGTGTTCCTTGCTAATTAGTCGCTAAAGTGAAAATACGGATATTCAGAGGATAATTCTCAAGCATTCACAGGGGCGTGGCACCCTGGCGTGCCACGCTAGAACAAAGTTCCAGAGAAGCAACAATGGAGGACACTAAAGGGGCATGGCACGCCTAAACCATCACCTACTGTGGGTGTTGATGAGAGGACTTTTGTGTGGTTTAGAATTCACAATAAGTCTTGTTGTAATATAGTTTCCAAACCAATCAATAATCCTTTCATACAAAAATTTGTTTGTCACAAGTAACAAACCCTTAACTTTATAAACCGAAGTATTGAACCTCGGGTCGTTCTCCCTAGGAATTGCAATAAAATGTCTTGTTATTGGTTATGGAGTATGTTTGGGGTTTTTGAAATAAGAGACATGAAATTTAAATGGCAATGAAATAAACTAACAACTAAAAAGGTCTTGGCAAGGTTTGGTGGTCAAGGATCTCTATCCTTATTACTAACCACAACATGAGAATTGGCAAGGACCAACCCCACTAAGTTAACCTGTAACTAATAGTAGAGGAAAGTCAAGTGAGCTATGTCAATCCAAGACCATAAGTCCTAGTTCTCCACCAAATCAATTAGTGAGATCTAGCGTTAATGGCTCCCAATCGTCAATCACTTAGACATTAGTAACTCAAGAGTTCCTTAGTTACCTTCCCAAGCCAAGAGCATAAAATTCTTCTCTAAAATCCAACCAAGCATTTTATTAAATACTTGGAAGGCATAAAAAAGAAAACATAGTAAAATTACAAGGAATGTAAATCTACACTACTCAATTGCAAGGAATTAAACAACAACAAATCAAATGAACAATAAAGGAACATGAAAACATAAATTGCATTAAAGAAAAATAGAAGAACAAAAGTGCATCAACATAAAAGTAAAGAATTACATGAATTAAATGCTAAACTAGAGAGAGGAAATGTAGAAGAAGAAGAATTGAAAAAGGAAAACTAAATCTAAGCATGAAATTAACCTAGATCTAAGAATTCCTAATCTAGATCTAACCTACTCCTAATTCTAGAGAGAAGAGAGAGCTTCTCTCTCTAAAACTAACTTTTCCTCCAAAAATTAAACTAAACTAAACTAATGTGTGAAAGTATGTTAATTTCCCTTCAATCCTTGCTTTTCCATGATTTCTCCATTTTGCATGCTTTCTTCTCCATTCCTTTGATCCATTCCTAGCCTTTCCAATCTGAAATCACTTAACAAACAAATCAAGGCATCTAGTGGAATCAAAGGTGAACCAAGATTAAATAATTAAGGGCCTAGAAAGCATGTTTTCACACTCAAGCACAAATTAGAAGACAATCATGAAACCATGCTATTTCATTGAATAAATTTGGATAAAAGGTGATAAAACCCCCTAAAATCAATACAAGATAAACCCTACAAATGGGGTTTATCAACCTCCCCACACTTAAACCAAGCATGTCCTCATGCTTAGACCAAGAAGGAAGCAAAGGGTATCAACATTTATTCAATAAAATCTAACTAAATGCACCCTACCTATATGCAACTATCTACATGAATGAAATTGCTTGGTTAAAATAAATCAATTTCCAAGAAGCATATATGCACAAGGGCTAATGACTAGCAAGTCTAATTCACAATTGAATTTGAGTTATTAAATATTTTTACAAACTTGCATGAAAGGAGATGATCATGGGTGAAAACATGTAATTGAGCATCAAACCCTCACCGGATGTGTTTGCACTCTCTTCACTCAAGTGTTTAGGGTTGATTCACTAAATTCTCCCCTAATGATGTTTTCCAAGATTTGTTTTTCTTCTAACAATCAACATTTATTCAATGCATGCATACAAGTATCATGAGGTCTTTTCATAGGTTGTAATGGGGCTAGGGTCAAGGTAAGGATGCATATTTGGTCAAGTGAGCTTAAAATTTGAATCTTTGATAAGCTTAAACTTCCCACCTAACCTATGACATCCTATACAATTTTAAAGCTAACCTAACTACCCATTTTCTCACTTTTTCACATACTCATGCGTTTCCTTTTCATTTCACAACTCATATGCATTGATCTTTATTGAACTTTACTTTACTTTGGGGCATTTTGTTTCCTTTTTATTTCTTTCTTTTCTTCTTTTTTTTCTTTCTTTTTCTATTTTTTTTCTTCTTTTTCTTTTCTTTCTTTTTGTTTCTTTTCCTTTTTCTTTTGTTTTTCTCATTTTTTTTCCTTTCAAACTATATACATGAACATCAATGCATAAGGTCTATACATTCATTAGAAATGAGCATGTACCCAATTCCCAATATTTACAATAAAAATATAAAACTCCCCTTTTATTCCCCCAATGTCCCAAGTTTTCCCACACTTGAATGATATACACTCACTAGCCTAAGCCAATCAAAGATCCAAATAAGAACTTTTATTGTTTTTCACTTTAAGGCTTGTAATGTGCTAAATTAAAGAACAAAGTGGGTTAAGCGTAGGCTCAAATTGGCTAACAATAGAATATAAAAGGTAAGGCTCTTTGGGTAAGTAAGCTAAATGAAATGATGGCCTCAATCATATAAATGGATGAATACACAAAATAATGGACATAAAGAATCAAACAAATCAAAGATTACAATCATAGAAAGAGAATGATGTACACAAGAAGGAAAAATAAGTGGTTATAAGATGTAACCACACCATTAGGCTCAAATCTCACAAGCTTGTGTTCTTAGCTCAAAACATGTTCCACAATATATGTAATTCAAGCAAGTTTTAATGAAAATTTTTCACTCAAATCAATTGGTGTCCTATAGATAGAAATCTTGAAAATTTTCATTATTTTGACTAAGCTTATTATGTATATGTATGCAAAAATAAGAAAATGCAACAAAAATCCTAAAAACCTAAAAGTATGAAATGCAAAAGTGTTGGGATTATAAATTTGTCACCCAAAATTGCCGAACGGTCGGACAACCTCCCCACACTTAAAAGTTTGCACCGTCCTCGGTGCATTCAAAGATGAGCAAGGGGGTACGGCGACTCTCTGGATTGCTACCTTCAGCTGGTAGATCAACCGGTTGTTGCGTGTCCTTTCTTCCGCTTCCATTTTTGCTTGTGGTGCATCATTCATGAAAAACAAAAATATAACAAAAGCAAGGAAGCATACATTGTTGGAATGAGGAAATAATCACTAGAATTGAGTGAGTGAATTAGTGTGACAGTAATGACAAATGAGTGTGTGAATTCTAAATTAGGCGCCGTTTAGAACACACACTAGCACAAAAGGCGATGTCACAAAAGAAGCATGCATTTCACTTATCCTAGTGTGCTTGAGATGCTTTAAGTAAACTTGTAAGGTAAAACAAGCATTAAAGAAGCATGAAAGCATTCAAGCTAAAAGCATATGGATGCATATAATCATGAAACACAATGCATTAAGATAAATGCTCAACATCCAATATCAAGAAATTGCCAAATCAAGGGAAGGGTTTGAAATTACATGGTGGCCAAAACATGCAATTCAAGAAGAGTTACAAGCTCGAAGGCAGTTCTCATCACTTGGTATTCTTAAAAGGTAAGCATGAAAAACTCAAAACCAAGTAGCAAAATATAACCTCAATAATAGAATCCAACAAAGATTATAAACATAATGATGTTAAGATAACATCCCTTTTTAACACTCAGCAGTAATTAATGGTAAAAGAGAATAGCAATCCAACACTTACAATGAAAAGGAGAAAATGAAATGAAAACTAACTAAAACTAACTAATCAACTAACTAACTAACTGATTAGTTAACTAACTGACTAATTAACTAACTAACTAAAAAATTAGCTAACTAAAATAAATGGTTATCAATGGTGTTTGGGGGTGTTGGATGAGGGGTAGAAGAAGGGAAGAAGAAAGAAGAAGGAAAGAAATAGAAAGAGGAGAAGAAAAGAAATGTGTTGAAGGAGAGACATCCGCGCATACGCGCGCATGGCGTGCGCGCGCAGATGGTGGTGTAATGGATGCGACGCGTACGCGTACATGGTGCATCCACGTCGATGGCTTATTTCGAGAGTGACGCGTACGCGTCATGTGCGCGTACGCGCGAGTTGGTTTGTGCGAAAGGCACAATGCGCGTGCAACGTTCGCACAACTCAGGTTTTTGGCTTGGGGTGGAATTTCTCAATCCACGCGTACGCGTACATGGCGCGTGCGCGCGGATAGGTGAAAATGCTTGATGCACGCGTACGCGCGCAGTGCGCGTATGCGCGAATGGTGCTCTGTTTTTTTTTTTCAAATTTTTTTCTATGTTTTTGCACCAATCCAAGCATTCCAAACCTCTAAACAACTATCAAAACACCTTAAAACCTTATTTAACATACTAAACTACCAATTATACTCAACAAACTCAACAAAACATAAAATTAAACTAATTACCAATATGTACAAAAAGAGAAAGTGAAAAGATATTTCCATGGTGGGGTGTCTTCCACCTAGCACTTTTGTTTATTATCCTTAAGTTGGACTTATGGGGAGCTCCGTCAAGGTGGCTTGTGCTTGAAGCCATCCTTGAACATCCACCAACGCTTGCATTTCCAATGAGCTCCATTCTTCAAGTTCAATTCTCCCAAGCTTTGATGGAGTTCTTCATAGACTATGGGCTCCCAAAGTTGATCCTCATGTATGCCGGGATCCCATATCTTGTTTCTACACCCATCTTCATGTTGATCATCATTATTCCATTCGGGTGGCATAATCTTGGAATTCTCATTCAAGTGACCAAACATCATCTTAGACCCAAACAATCTAGTTCTACAACAACCCTTGCTATTAAGTTTTGGGCATGCAACCATCATGAACTTTGATTTACATTGCCAACCACTAACCATCTTCCTTTTGCTCTTAAAGCCACAAATATATCTAAGTTGACCATCCGTTCCAAGCAAACCATATTCAAGGGGAATAATAAAGCTCAAGTATAAGGAATTTACCCACTTGAATGAAAGAATGGATGGTGGTGACTTGGGGAGAGGTGTTTCCAATGTCTTTGCAAGCTCTACTCCTTTGTGCTTTTCCTTGATTATTTCCACCTCTTTACAAACTTCTTCCTTCTCAATCCTTTGTTCATCAATTTCATCTAACTCTTCTCCTTCACTCAAATCATAAATAGGAGGAAGAGAGAAATCTACCTCTACATTGCTTTCTATCTTATTGGGAGAAGGTTCTTTAAATTCAAAGGATTCACCACCAAGAAGGTTGGATGCATGATCTTCATCACCAAGGAAACTCAATTCTTGCTCCACTCCTTCCAAGTCTTCACTCAAAAATTGTTTTGGAGGTTGTGCACTCTCCTCCTCAACATCAAATTCAATCCTCTTGGGGGGATTTTCTATGATTTTAGCTTCCCATGGAGGTTCCGTATCTCCTAAGTCTTCAACCACTTCTTCCTCTTCATCAATAATCATAGGCTTCTCCAATTGCTCTAATACAAAATAACATCCCTCACTTTTCACCGGAGTTTCCAATCTCTCCTTCATGTTATGCTTTTCAATTAATTCTCCACATGTGACCATGGGAGTACTTTGAGTGCTCAAGTATTGGGAGGCTAAAATGCTTACTACCTTAGTCAAAGTAGCCACAAATTCTAGTGTCTCCCTTCGCATTTCTCCTTGCCCTTGAAGTATAAGGCTAAGGATTTCATCCATTGAGAATTGAGGTGGATAGGAGGGTTCAATGTCTTGGAGAATGGGTTCATAATAGGAAGGTGGTTCTTCTTGGTAAGGGCATGGTGGTGTATATTGAGGTGGTTCTTGGGAGTATGGGCATTGGAATGGTGGTTCCATGTATAGCTCATGTGGTTCAAAAGGTGATTGGTATGGTGGATATGAGTCAAGGTCATATGGAGGTGTTTGGTGAAAATAGGCTTGTGAGTATAGTTGAGGTTCATGTTGAGGATATGATTCATAGGCATATGGCGGTGGTTCTTGAAAGTCACAAGGGGATTCACCATAGCCATTGGATTGATACGCATCATAGAATGGCTCTTCTTCATAGTGCATTGGTGGAGGTTGTTGCCATGAAGATTGATCATATGCATATGGCTTCTCCCACCTTTGATGGTCCCATCCTTGATACACATCCTCGTTGAAGCTCTCATTTCCTACAACATAGTTAGAACCAAACTCATAGCCAAGGTGAGAATTCATGATAGCAAGAGAAAAGGAAAATAAACTCAAATAAGAAATAAAGAAAACCAAATCCTAAAACTAGCAAGAGCTAACAAAAGCAAACATGTTCACACTATTTACATATATACAATAACCAATAACACAACACCATTACAATTCTCCGGTAACGGTGCCATTTTGGTGAGAGGACTCTTGTGTGGTTTAGAATTCACAATAAGTCTCGTTGTAATATAGTTTCCAAACCAATCAATAATCCTTTCATACAAAATTTGTTTGTCACAAGTAACAAATCCCTAAATTTATAAACCGAAGTATTGAACCTCGGGTCGTTCTCCCTAAGAATTGCAATAAAATGTCTTGTTATTGGTTATGGAGTATGTTTGGGGTTTTTGGAATAAGAGACATGAAATGTAAATGGCAATGAAATAAACTAACAACTAAAAAGGTCTTGGTAAGGTTTGGTGGTCAAGGATCTCTATCCTTATCACTAACCACAACATGAGAATTGGCAAGGACCAACCCCACTAAGTTAACCCCTAAGTAATAGTGGAGGAAACACTACAAGAAAAATTACTTTTAGCGGCCATTTATTTTGCTTTTAGCGGCAATAAAAATAGCCGCTAACATATTTACCGGCAATTAGACATTAGCCGTCTTATGCTCTGTTGCTAAAAGGTTTTAGCAGCAATTATAATATTTGCCGGTAAAGACTTTTTTGATGGCCGCAAAAAGTATGTAATTTTTAGCGGCCATTTTCTTGGCAATTTATATGGCCACCAAAAGTAATTCTAAAATTGTAATGTTATTCATTTTTAGCGGCCATTACTATTGCCGCCAAAACCCATTTTACCGGCAATTTATATAGCCACTAAAAATAATTCTAAAATTGTAATGTTACTTACTTTTACCGGCCATTACTATTGCCGCTAAAATTTTAAGACTTTTTTTAGTTATATTATACTCATTTTCTTAAAAGCAACAAATTACCTTTTTTTTAGAGTCTCAATTGTTTTTGCTAACAATTATTATCGTTATGCATAATATAAATATACTGAAATTAATTACTACAAAATGAGATATTTTATTAAACTCAAAATTTTGATACACAAATTTCTCTTGAAAAATAATAAATTATGTTACAAATCTAAACAACAAAAAATACTATAAGTCTGTAAACTCAAAATGAGCTTCCTGCAGGATTGCTATGTCCCCTTCTATCTCAAAATGAGCTTCCTACAGGAGTGACCTGAATGCCAGAATCAAACTGGTCGGTCCATTGAGGAGGAAGCTGCAATAAATAAGTCCAAAAAGAAAAGAAAGATTGGAATGAATCAATCAATCATGAGATAGGTACACATAAACAATAGAAGCAAGATTTAAATGGTGGGTTATGTTTTGTTTGAAGCTAAAAGCAAAGAAAGAATAATAAGTAAGAGAGAGAGAGAGAGAGAGTTAAGAGAGGTACACCATCAAAAGAGCTCTGCCAGTAGTTGGAGATATTAGGCTCACCATTTCAAAACTTTTCCTGAGCATTTGACGTGTCTCTGCAAAACTTAAAGCATCATCTTGGGGAAAACAAGTTCATCCACCTCCATGGAACTAGATGATCTTTGCAATACTGACGATAATTAACCATGTCAGAAACTTTAACATCATGGATGAACAGCAACAATTAAAGATATGAATATCTAATAAAACAGTGACCAATAAGGATATGAATATCTAATGAACAACAAACAAGAACTTGCATTGAGATGTATCTATCTCATTGACCATCTATATAGCCATAGTATTATAGCATGTAGCATATATGTATGTAGCTAAATTTTTATTATAGTGAAGGAAATTCATTGTATTCCAATAGAAAGACAAGAAATTAAATTAGGAATAGGAAGGTGATTGATGAAGGAGACTTGTTAGGGCAAGAATAATTAAATTAGGATTGAAAAAAATGTATAAAAGACAATTTTTACAAGAACGGTACCTTTGATTCCCCATTGACACCATTGTCTCTTGTCCAATTCATATGGAATCTTTCAAGCCTTCTCAACTACCAAAGCAAGTAATAACAAAAACACACTGACTCTCAAAACATACCATCATTATATTCTAATGGATTTTCAAAATCAACCCATTATATTTTTTTTATAATTACTATTAGTTAGGTAGCCAACACATGGTTTGGCTCATATTGTAGGGAAGTCAATTATAGTGTAAGAACTGAGAAGCTAAGCATGCATTATGCATATATATGTGACATTATTAAATGCACGCACCTCAACATTATAAACCTGAGGACTGAGCTTAACACTGCAGCTTCCTCTGTTTTCACTCTTTAATAATACTATACTAATAACAAACACCATCTTGCACTATTAATCACTCTCTCTCTCTTTCATGACCAATATGCAATAACTTGTTGGAACCTATTAAACACACTTGTCAAATTCAAATAAAAGAAACAATTAGTAAATCTCTAAATATAAAGTCACTCAAATTATACTCATCTAAGCAGTTCTTAATACATTAGTCAGTGATATTTAAGTGATTATTCATGTGCAGATCTCTTCAAGTTAAAAACACAAAGAAAACTGCATCTGAGCTGCAATGTAGCAAGAATGTGAAGGTAATTTTCTAATCTACCAAGAAAGAAAAATGGTAGAGAAATGAGTCTAGCTATCATGCAATAGACCTGCTCATATAATCTCATAAGCCATCTGATACTAATACTATAAACTCTGCATCTGAGCCAAGATCTACTTGATAAATATCAGGGTATGCAACAACTAAATCATTTTTAAGCCGTAGCCTGGAAGATAAGGAATTCAAAGTTGTCACAATTCATCTAAAGTTGTAATTGAGGAATAAGGAAAACACACCCATCCACCAAGAAGCTATCGGTGCAGCAATCTTTTTTAAAATGGTGACACCAAATAAAAATGAAAGGTAAAAAATATTCACATTAAATAGTCAAAATGCTAAAGACTGATATATTGACAGTAGAGATATAGTTTGTCAAAATTCTTGTATCGAGACTTCGGAAGATCCATTCTCATTCCTTCAATCATGTCTTTGAAAGGTTGTGTTGAAGCAAAGAAAAAAATTGGAAAAATAAGTCCTCAAAGCTAGCTTGAGATGTGAACTTTGTTGCGGATGAAAGAATATAATGCAAGTAGAGTTAATCCTCATATATATAACAACAAATCTAATCTCACATAACCATAATAAACATTTCACCAACCAATCATAATCTTATATGCCTGAAAGCAATAATATAACCCCCTATATATATACACACACTTGTCTCCACCAATCCAACACACTCATTCCAATCATCACATAACACAATTCTTCAAAGAGTGTATCTATCTCTAAACACTAAAGGCTAATAATTGAATAAGCAACTGAATATAAAAAGATGAAGAAGCAGGAGGTAACAGGATTGTACCTTGTCTTGCTAGTGTTGTGCTGCACCATCATTCAGGCATTTTCACAAACACCTGCAGTGTCCCCAAAACCAGCTCAAAAAGCAGCAGCATCACCACCAAAGGCAACTACAAAAAAAGCACCGTCACCAAAGCCATTAGTGCCAACATTGCCACATTCACCAGACTCATCAGATGCAACACCAGAAGACATCACAAAGATTATACAATTTATTACTATTATATTCTAATTCCAATTTTCCTGAGTCCCTCACAATCGCAAATTTGAAATCCTACAACATTTGCACAATTAACACAATTGTTCACAAATATCAGCAGTAGAATCTTCAAATTTAAAAGCTAAAAAGAAATTGCTGATAAATAAAATAGAGAAATAGAGAGGAGAAAAATGCCAATGTTAGAGTTTCGGACTTGAAATATAATTATCACAAAAAAAAACTAAAGAGAATGCAAACACTTAAACACCAGAATTAGAAGCATGAAGAACGGAGCAATATAGGATAAACTTCAAACATTTGAACCAAAATCCAAGTATAAACAGAGCACGCAAGCAAGAACAGCACAAGCAAGCAAGAACGGAGAAGACAGAACAAACAAAAAATTAGGATTTGGAACACAAAGCAAGCAAGAACGGAAGAGGAGCCTTTGCTCGATTCTAGAAGCCTTTGTAACTGCAACAGCGATGCCGACGGCGACGATTCAGAGTTTCGGCGGTGAGCTCTCTCTTTTATCTGTGTTTCACGCAATCTGTCTTTCCATTTGTTAATTGGCCAATTGTTACGGAAATAATGTTTTAGTAAAAATACTAGTTGCCATAACACTATAGCCACTAAAATTTCTAACTAAGAGTATCTTTTATGTAATTTTTTAGTGGCAATAATGATAATTGCCATAAAAACATAACTTAAATAAAATAAACAGCAGCCATTAAGCTATTGCCGCTAAAAGTTAGTCGCTAAAACTATTTTTTTTAGTAGTGAAAGTCAAGTGAGCTATGTCAATCCAAGACCATAAGTCCTAGTTCTCCACCAAATCAATTAGTGAGATCTAGCGTTAATGGCTCCCAATCGTCAATCACTTGGACATTAGTAACTCAAGAGTTCCTAAGTTACCTTCCCAAGCCAAGAGCATAAAATTCTACTCTAAAATCCAACCAAGCATTTTATCAAATACTTAAAAGGCATAAAAAGGAAAACATAGTAAAATTGAAAGGAATGTAAATCTATACTACTCAATTGCAAGGAATTAAACGACAACAAATCAAATGAACAATAAAGGAACATGAAAACATAAATTGCATTAAAGAAAAATGGAAGAACAAAAGTGCATCAACATAAAAGTAAAGAATTACATGAATTAAATGCTAAACTAGAGAGAGGAAATGTAGAAGAAGAAGAATTGATAAAGGAAAAGTAAATCTAAGCATGAAAATAACCTAGATCTAAGAATTCCTAATCTAGATCTAACCTATTCCTAATTCTAGAGAGAAGAGAGAGCTTCTCTTTCTAAAACTAACTTTCCCTCCAAAAATTAAACTAAACTAAACTAATGTGTGAAAGTATGTTAATTCCCCCTCAATCCTTGGCTTAAATAGCATCAGAAATGAGTTGGATTTGGGCCTGGAAAGCCCAGAAATCGCCCCAGCGGATTCACTTTAAGTGGGTCACGTGCGGATATCAACGCGTACGCGTACAGTGTGCGTGCGCGTCGCTTGACAATTTTCCACCCACGCATACGCGTCATGTGCACGTACGCGTCGCCATGCGACCTCACAATCCACGCGTGCGCGTCAGCTGCACGTGCGCGTCGTTGATCTTATCCCAAATCCTTGCTTTTCCATGATTTCTCCATTTTGCATGCTTTCTTTTCCATTCACTTGATCCATTCCTAGCCTTTCCAATCTGAAATCACTTAACAAACAAATCAAGGCATCTAGTGGAATCAAAGTTGAACCAAGATTAAATAATTAAGGGCCTAGAAAGGATGTTTTCACACTCAAGCACAAATTAGAAGACAATCATGAAACCATACTATTTCATTGAATAAATGTGGATAAAAGGTAATAAAACCCCCTAAAATCAATACAAGATAAACCCTACAAATGGGGTTTATCAGGCGTGCCACTTGAGCCAAGGGGCGTGGCACGCCAGCTCATCACTCCAGGAGGAACCACTACTATGGCGTGCCACTTAGTATCGAAGGCGTGGCACGCCAGCCCCAAGAAGTCACTTGGGCGTGCCACTTGAGAAACCAGGCGTGGCACGCCAAGCTTGAGAAGTCTACAAATGTATTGGCGTGCCACTTGAAGAGCATGGCGTGGCACGCTAGTACAAAATTCCAGAGAAAGGAGTTGAAGGCCATATAGGTCTGGGCGTGCCACTTGGTATCGAAGGCGTGGCATGTCAGGCTCTCATTCTCACTTTAGCGTGCCACTTGAGCAACCAGGCGTAGCACGCCAATGCACAAAGAGGCCAAAGCAAGGGCTAAGCGTGCCACTTGGTATCGAAGGCGTGGCACACCAGCGCAAGAATCTCACTATGGCGTGCCATTTGAGTGTTGGGCGTGGCACGCTAGCTGTTGGAACCAAGGCAAGATCAAGGGCGTGGCACGCCAGCCTCAAGGCGTGGCACGCTGGTATAAGTTTCCAGAGAGGATGAAGGAGGCCAAACACATGGGCGTGCCACTTGGTGTCGAGGGCGTGGCACGCCACCCACTATTCCTTACTTAGGCGTGCCACTTGAACCCCAGGCGTGGCATGCCATTGTCATTCAGAAAGCAAGAGCCATTGGGGCGTGCCACTTGAGTTCGTGGTGTGGCACGCCAAACAGAAGGATCACTTGCCTCCAAAGGGTGTGGCACACCAAACATTGCCCATGCCATGCCAGTTCAACTTCCCAGAGAGCTTGATCAAGCATACAACAAGGTCGTGGCACGCCATACCCTGGGCGTGCCACGCTAGTTCAAGTCTCCAGAGGCAAGACGAAGAGGAAAAAGGCTAGGGCGTGCCACTTGAGCTCGAAGGCGTGGCACGTCATGCTACATGGGCATTAAAAGACCCTGGGCGTGCCACTTGAGCTCGAAGGCGTGGCACGCCAGAGGTGTTACTAAAGAAGAGCGTGCCACTTAAGGGACTGGGTTTGGCACGCCAAGTCAGAATTGAAGGAGCATGTGATGCGCCACTGAAGCGCCAACCACACGCCAGCTGGGAAGTCATGCTTATTGAGTTTCTTTTCCCTCCAAATTGTAATTTTCCTTTTTCACTTTTGTAATTCTTTTATTTTAAGAGCTATGAGTATTATATACCCCCAAGAAGTACTGAAGAGGGGGTTAAGCAGTTAGAGAGATTAGTCTTGGATTCACTTTTAGACTTCATCATCTTCTTTACTTTGGAGTACTTTTCTTTGAGCTATGAGTAGCTAAATTCCCTCTCATTGAGAGAGGGAGCTCTGTTGTACTTAATGGATTGATGATAGTAAAATTCTTCTTCTCTTCATCTTCTCTTTGATTTGCTAGAAGGAATTTCGTTTCTAATGCTTAGTGTTCAATTATCTTGGAAAAGAGATTGAATGCAAAATGGGTTTTATGGGAACCTTGGGAAAGGAAACATGAAACCATGCTTGAAATCCCTTCTCACACTTGAGTAGGATCTGAGTTTTGGTGTTTAGATATGGTGACATATAATCCTCCCTCTACTTGGACCTACGATGATGTGTGGTATAATCAGGGACCAAGCATATCTCTCTTCATGAACAATTAGACCAAAGAATTGGCTATTGATCAAGATCTGAGAGATTGAGTCACCAAGGGATTGGGGCTCAATCAATCATGATTGCTAAGAGGTCAATGAGTTGTACGATTGAAGAGGATATAAGCTGAAATTGATCCAAAGAGACAACATCTCCTGATCTCAATGAATTTCCCCATTATTATCTACCACTTTCTTTATAACTTGCTTTTACATTCTACAATTCCCCATTCCCATTTACAATTAAGCCATTTATGATTCTGCACTTTACATTCTGTCATTTCCATTTCTGCACTTTATTGCTTACCTTTACATTCTAGCCATTTACATTTCTGTCATTTATAATTCTGCAAATCATAATCTATTTGTTCCGCTTGACTAATTCATCAATTGATTAAAATTGCTCAAATTTTCCAATCTCTGTGGATACGATCCCACTCCACTGTGGGTTATTACTTGACGATAATTTTGGTGCGCTTGCCAAAAGAACTGATTCACCACTTTTTGAATGGGGGTGTGAATTGGACTCATCAAACATCCACCAATGCTTGAGTCTCCAATAAGCTCCATACTTCAAAATCAATAGCTTCAAGCTTTGATGGAGTTCTTCACAAACCATGAGCTTCCAAAATTGATTCTCCTTGTGGGATCCGGGATCCCACACTTTGTTTTGACACCTGTCTTTAAATTGATCATCATTAGTCCATCCGGGTGGCATGACCTTAGAATTCTCACTTAAGCGACCAAACATCCTCCTAGACCCAAGCAATCTATTCCTACACCAACCCTTGCTTTTAAGCCTTGAGCATGTAACCATCATGGACTTTGATTTACAATGCCAACCACCAACCATCTCCGTTTGCTCTTAAAGCCGCCAAGAACTCTAAGTTGTCCATCCGTCTCAAGAAAATCATATTCAAGTGGGCTAATTAAGCTTAGATATGAAAGATTTATCCACCTGAATGTAAGAATGGATGGTGATGGTGGGGAGAGGTGTTCCAATGTCCTTGCAAGCTCCACTCCCTTGTGTTCTTCCTTGATTAGCTCCACCTCTAAGCAAGCTTCTTCAATTTCAACCTCTTCCTCTTGGTAGCTTTGTTCCAATTCAATTTCTTCTTTATTGCTTACCAAAAGCATGGGAGGTTGTGCCTCTTCTTCTTTAATCTCCATGTCAAGTCCAATGAGGAAGAATTCAATTGTGGCTAAGAATTCACCAATGATTGAATTCATCTCTTGATAAACCTCTTCAAAATCTCCATATATGATTTTCTTTGGAGGTTATACACCCTTCTCAACATCAATTTCAAGCTTCTTGGAAGAGGACTCCATGATTCTACATTCCCATGGACTTTCAACATCTCCTAAATCTTCAACCACTTCTTCCTTTTCTTCAACAATCATAGGTTCCTCCAATTGTTCCAATACAAAATCCCACTCCTTATTCTCCACTGGAGTTTCTAATCTCTCCTTCATGCTATGCTCTTCATTTGATTCTCCACATATGGCCATGAGAGTTCCTTGAGTGTTCAAGCATTGGGAGGCTAATCGGTTTACCACCTCGTTTAAGGCGGCCGTAAATTCTAGTACCTTCCTTTTCATCTTTTCTTGCCCTTGAAGTAACAAAGTGAGAGAATCATCCATTTGGGGCTTGGGGTGGATAGGAGGGTTGAGTATTTGGGAGAAAGGGTTCATAATAGGAAGGTGTTTCTTCTTGGTAAGGGTATGGAGGTGGTGTATGTGGAATTTGTGGTTCTTGGGAATATTGATGTTGGAATTATGATGGCTCTATGGATTTTCTAACATAATGGTCACAAGGATGATGTAAAGGTGATTGGTTATATGATGGATAAGGGTCATAGGAAGGTATTTGGTGAAAAGGGGCTTGTGAGTATGGTTGGGGACTATGTTGAGGATGGGGCTCATAGGCATGTGGTGGTGATTGTTGACAAGTGCAATGAAGATTACCACATCCACTAGATTAATATGCATAAGGAGTGGAATTATATCTATAAGGGACCGGAGGAGGTTGTTGCCATGAAGGTTGAGCATATACTTGAGGCTCCTCCCACCTTTGATTATTCCATCCTTGATGCATATTATCATTGTAATCTCCACTTCCTACAACATAGTTGTAACCAAACTCATAGCCAAAAGGGTGAGAATTCATGATAGCAAGAGCAAATGAAAACAAAATCAAATAAGAAACAAGAAAACTAAATCCTAAAACTAGCAAAGACTAACAAAGAGACAAAAGGAAAACATATTCACAATATTCACATATATACAATAACCAATAACAAGCGCACATTTGCAATTCCCTGGCAACGACGCCATTTTGATGAACGGAAAATTGTGTGTCGGTAAAGAATTTCACAAATGAAATCTCGTTGCAAGTATAGTTCTAAACCAACAAACAATTCCTCAATCAAAAATTTTTTATCACAAGTACAAACCCCAATAAAATAACCGAAGTATTCGAACCTCGTGTTGTCTCTCAAAGGAATTGCAGGGAAATGTTCCATCCAATACATGCCTATGAGCCTAAAATCACTCAACAAACACATCAAGGCATCAAATGGAATTAAGGTGAATTAAAATCACCAATTTTAAGGCCTAAAAAGCATATTTTTACACTTAAGCACAAATTAAGGGAGAATTACAAAATCATGCTATTTCATTGAATAAATATGAGAAAAGGTGATAAAATTTCATAAATTAAGCACAAGATAAACCACAAAATTGGGGTTTATCATAACCCCAAAGCTAAGTGATGAATGGATTTTTTCGTATGGTTTAGAATTTCACAAATAAATTCTCATTGCAAGTATAGTTTCTAAACTAACAAACAATCCTCAATAAAAAAATTGTTTGTCACAAGTACAAACCCCAATAAAATAACTGAAGTATTCGAACCTCGGGTCGTCTCTCAAAGGAATTGCAGGGAAGTGTTCTTGTTATTGGTTATGGGACAAGTATTTGGGGTTTTGTGATAATAGACATGAAACCTAAATTGCAAGAAAGTAAATAAAACTCAAATGATAAAAAGGTCTTGGCAAGGGTTGATGGTTAAGGATCTTTATCCTTGTTACTAACCACAACATGATAATTACAAGGATTAATCCCATTAAGTCATCCTCTAACGAATGGAGGAAAGTCAAATGAGCCACACCAATTTCAATCCATAAGTTCTAGCCACATCACTAATTAACTTAGTGGAAGCTAGAGTCAATGGACACCAATTATCAAGACTTGGACATTAGCAACTCAATTTCACCTAACTTACCATCCCAAGCCAAGAACACAAAAATCTATTCTAACATCCTTCCAAGCATTTTGTCAAACACTTGGAAGGCATAAAAGGAAGGTAAAATAAAATTGTAAGAAGTGTAAATCTACAACTACTAATTGCAAGAAAATTAACAAGAACAATTCAAATCAACAATAGAAGAAATCAAACATAAATTGTATTAAAGGAAAATAAAAGGAACAAGAGTGTATCAACAACAAAGTAAATAAATAAAAGGATTAAAATACTAAACTAGGAAAGCAAAGCTAAAGGAACAAGAAATTAGAAAGGAAAAGTAAATCAAAGCATGAATTAAACCTAGATCTAAGAAATCCTAATCTACATCTAACCTAATTCTAGAGAGAAGAGAGAGCTTCTCTCTCTAGAAACTAACTAAAACATGATGAAAACTCCACTATGTGCTCCCCCCTCCTTGACTCCTCTTAATTTCTGCATGTAATAGGCTCAGAAATGAGTTTGATTTGGGCCTAGGAAGCCTAGAAATTGCCTCCAGCATTTTCACTTTAATGAGGTCACGTGCGAGCTACGACGCGTACACATGGGTCATGCATACGCGTCGTTTGGCATTTTACTCCCACGCGTACGCGTCATGTCACACGTACGCGTCGCCATGCGACTTCATATTCAATGTGTGCGCGTAAGCCACGCTTATGCGTCGATGATTGCACTCCCAATCCTTGATTTTCCATGAGTTCTCCACTTTGCATGCTTTTCTCTTCACTCCTTTGATCCATTCCTAGCCTTTTCAACCTGAATTCACCAACAAATACATCAAGACATCTAGTGGAATCAAAGATGAATTAAAATTAACAAATTAAAGGCCTAAAAAGCATGTTTTCACTCTTAAGCACAAATTAAGGAGAATTTACAAAACCATGCTATTTCATTGAATAAGTGTGAGAAAAGGTGATTAAATTCCCTTAATTCAGCATAAGATGCACCACGAAATAGTGGTGCATCACTAAGTCTCAACATTATTTCCATTCAGACAAATGCAAGAGATAGAGAGAGAAAAAGCTTCTTTCTCTAGTTCATACACCAGAGAAGAAAGAAAGAGAAAGGTTAACCAAGAAAGCGTTGTCAAATCACACTAATCAAAGGCATGTTAAGCTAAGTCAGAGGTTAAAAGTAAATAATTTTCTTTTGCATGGAAGTTGATTTCTTTACTTCTTTTCCTACTCTCTGCGATACCATTTTAGGAAAATTAAAGTTAAAATGGTGGCTGAACATCCCTGCTGTATATCAATGGTAAAAAATGTTTCTTGGAGCCAAAGCACAAATCTGATGGTTTGGACGTTGCTAAGCTCATTGAAAAATTTAATTGGTGCTACTACTGTGTCTGCTACGGTGTTAAGACCAGTTTCAAAATCCTTAATTTTTGGGGTTGATTGAAGAAAGAGAATGGATAATCTCTGAAAGCTCAAAGTCCAAGAAGTTGAATCTGAAATAACTCTAACCGTGACTCAGAATAAGGTACAAAAGGGGAAATGATTCTAGTTGGATTCTAGTTGGAGCTCAAGGAAAGAGAACCCAAATTGAGAGCTATGTGTGAAACCTCACTACTGAGTTTAAAGTCTTGGAAGTATTGCATCTACACTAAAGGGAGCACTCTGCCAAGATGAAGAACAAAGTCTTGAGTTCAGTTGTTGGGTTTAATTCATAGTGTTAATGCTGCTATTCATCATCTCCTTCATGGTTTACAGATTTGTATTTTAGTTTCAATGTATATCTTTCTGTATTTTCCTTGAGAGGAAAAAGGCAAGAAAGAGAGGCATTGAGAAAATTCTATAGAGTGAAAAAGGCTGAGAGAAACACTTGAGAGAAAAGCCAAGAGGTATTTCAGATTTTATTTGGTTGTATTTTTTGTCTTGTGTCCTGTACCTGAGAGGTGTCTCTTGATAAGTTAGGTAAGCACTTAGTGTATTGAGTTTAGGTATTAGCATAACCAAGTCTAGTTTAGGTTGAAACTTGTGTGTCCAGATAGGATGATGTTGAGTCCTAGAGAATTGGTGTATGTAATACTTTGACTATAGTGAAAATTCCACCAACGTTTTGGTAGAGATTGGATGTAGGTTGCATTGCACAAGGCAACTAAACCAGGATACATGACTATGTCAACTTCTTCCTCTCTATTTTTGTTCTGTTTTCTGATTTTCATGAGACAAAACCAAATTCTCTCTTGAATACTTCACTACTCCATTCAAATAGAAATCAAATTTCAGTTCTGGTTTTAAGGATAAATTAAACAAAGTAAAAGAAGGCCATAGATTCAAACCCCTCTTTCTCTAAGACTTCTATAACGTTTAGGCTTTTTAGAGGGGGGAGGGGAGGGAAGGGAGCAGAAGTATATTGGATGGTGCCTTAATAATATCGAGGTTGTGCATTGTGAAAAAAGTAATACTTATTATGGTTGGTCAAATTGGACTTTTGTAGATTGGTTTAAAGCAATAGAATTTAGGACACTATGGAGATCATAGATCTAGTCATCTATGACTATGGCTTTGATGTCGGTCCTAGTCAATGGAACAACCATGAAACCATTTTTAGATCAATCAAGACATCAAGTCTTTATCCAATTTATTTATTTAATTTTCAGAAATCCTAATGTTTATCCAGTTGATCAAAATTTGCTTAATTAGGGTTATTATATTACAATCAATCCCATGAAGATATACTTGGAATCATGGACTAAATTGAAAACCATATGTAGAATAGTAAAGGAAAGAAAAAGTATCAAAATTCTAATAAAATAAATTTATTAATACCAGATATAGTTGTGTAATTTGTAAATAATGAGTTATGCTCCAACGTGGTTCCTGAAATTGGTCTCGTGCACCAAAATCATTTTTGAAATTTCAATTGTAATAATTACATTCTTGAGATTGGCAAATGTATACTTCGTTAGTCCTTGACCCATTTTTTGTTAACAGCGTGTTGATGTAACTTGATGACGTGGACCATTAGTGACACGTGTTACTTCATGGTTTTGCCACGTATAATGATACAATGACAGGTCGATTAGTGACACGTGACATGCTATCGTGGATGGATGTGCCATATGTCACAATACTATTTGGCCATGTGTTAGCTTATGCTACATGTCATCCGCTACTATCATCATTGTAGTTGCACAAAATTAGTCCCTGACTTTGCATTAAGTGATTCGTTTTATTTCTTGAAATTGAATGTCGTACACCAAATTAGTCCCTTCACAAGGTTTTTTATTCTTTTTAATTCAAAATTCTTAATATCTTTGGATACACTAATTTTAATTCTATTTTTTACATGTTAAATACAAGTGTTTTTATAACATGGTTTTAATATTTTGTTTTCGTAAAAAACATGCGTGTTTTCAATAAGAAATCAAGAATCAAAATACATCTTTTTATTTTTTCGGTTTATATGAAATACACCAAAAGGACAGACTATATAGATGTAACAATACCAAAATCTAAGGCATTTTGTGTTTTGCATCAACAAGCATCGAGACTATTCAGCACTCGTTTTTCACATGTAAAATTGTTTGCAGGTTATAGGGCTCGGTCTGGGGTTCTTGTAATTTGAGATGGGTGTGATCTATCTCTCCAAGGATAGAGTTTGAGTCTTGGGTGGGTATAAGGATTGGAAAGAATGTTTGGCAGAATTGGTTGATATTTTTTTTAGCATAATCTGGTGTGTCTGAAAGCACAAAAATCAGATAGTTTTTAATAACTATAATATAAATATAAAGAAAG
>NC_029794.2:94182864-94206728 GCF_000816755.2 Arachis ipaensis
TCATGGATAAGGTCAGGGGAGACACATGCTCAATGTTATAATACTGCATGATTGCCACTAGCTAGTGATGCATTGTCTATTTTGTGTTTTTTATCCTTTTTGTATGATCTGTTAGTATTTTTTTTCTTTGTTGTTTTTTTTTATACCTTGTGTTGCTTGATGAGCGGATATTTTATACGCTTTTTGGCATCATTTTCATATAATTTTTAGCATGTGTTGTTTAGTTTTTATTAAGTTTTTATAGATTTTAGTATTAAATTCACATTTTTGGATTCTACTATGAGTTTTTGTGTAATTTCAAGTAATTTCTGGCTAAAATTGAGGAGCTGGAGCAAATGTCTGATTCAGAGACAGAGAAAGCACTGCAGATGCTGTCCGGATCTGACCTCCTTGCACTCAGAAGAGTTTTTCTAGAACTAAAGAAGTCCAAATGGAGCATTCTTAATGGCTATGGAAAGTTGACTTCTAGAGCTTTCCAGTAATGTTTAATAGTCCATACTTTGCTTTAGATTAAAAGTCCCAAAACTGGCGTCCAACGCCAGCCACCTGCCCCCTTCCAGGCGTCTAGCGCCCACAGAGCAGAGTCCATAGCCAGTGTTCAATGCCCTAGGAGCCTCATAGCACGTGGATCTCATCAAAGCTAAGCCGAATCACTCACCAAGTGGGCCCCAGAAGTGGATTTTGGCACTAGAAAGACTGTTTTACCCTTACTAGTAATTAGTCTAGTATTTAAAGTAGAATATCACACTTTGTTAAGGATCTTCGCCCATCATTTAGCCTTTTTTTATTTATCACTTTGTATTTTCCTTTCAGTATGAGTTTCTAAACCTCCTAGGTTGAGGGGAGTAGCCCTGCTGAATCCTATGAATTAATAAAAGTATTACTGTTTCTCTTCGATCCGTGTGTGATTAATTCTAAGATGTATATTCGTTCTTCAACATGGTGAATAGGATGATCAGTGACAATCAGCTCTGTTCATCATACTAAGAAGAACGTGCCTGACAAACACTCGCGTCTACTTAGGTTCGTGTGAATACTTCAGTGGAAAGCACGGACCACCAGCTTGATTATACATCTCTCAGACGGCTAATCCACGACTTCGTTGGGGATTTCTCGAGACACCAGTTCAGCCAATTTACAGGGAGATTAGGGTCTCTGTGGTAGAGGCTAGAACCCAAAGATACAGCATTCTCTGATTCAGAAGATCTGACCTTTTCTGTGGCATTTTGAGTAGGATCATTAAGGAGAATAGACTGTACGCACTTCACCCTCAAGTAGAGATGGATCCACACAAACCCGGGGGTTCAGATCCGGAGGAGTATTGATGACCTCTCAATAAAGGCATTGATCACATACAGCCTGCCATTGAAGAGATCACTCACAAGCAAAGAAGACAGTATTATCAGAGTTAATTCAGAAAGACAAAGCAACTCCAATCCTTTACCATATTCCTATTACTGATTACCCTTTTCTTTATTTACATGCCAACTTAGTTTAGATCTCACAAGTACTTATCTATCAACTTCTGATTTCGCCTGACTAAGACCTGCAAGATAACCATAGCTTGCTTAAAACCATAATCCTCGTGGGATCGACCCTGACTCGCTCAGGTATTACTTGGACGACCCAGTGCACTTGCTGGTATAGTTATATGAAGGTGTGGGGATTCGTGCTACTAAGTTTTTGGTGCCGTTGCCGAGGATTGTTCGAGTTTGAACAAACTGACGGATTGTCTTGCTCCCTAGATCAGGTAATTTATTTTATTTTTTTGAGTCTTTTGTTTTTATTTTCTTCTTCTTCTTTTTTTCGAAAATTATTAAAAAAATTTTCAAAAATATTTTTCTTTTCTTTGTTTAATCTTTGTTCTTAGTTTAAGTCTTGCCTGTTTTCTGTTTTTCAATTACAAAAAATTTTAAAACTTTAAAAACCTTTTTCAAAAATTTTTATTTTCTTTGTTTAATCTTTGTTCTTTATCTGAGTCTTTTTATTTTGTTCTTGGTTAATTTTTTGTTTTCTTTGAGTCTTTCTTTCTAAAAATTTTTAAAAAATATTTTCTTTGGTTAAATCTTATGTCAAGTTTCTAAGTTTGGTGTCTTCTTTTGTTTTTCTTTAAATTTTTCGAAAATTTGTGTTTAGTTTTCTAAAAATTTTAAGTTTGGTGTTTTTTTATGTTCTTGTGTTCTTTGAGTTTTTGAGTCTTGTTCTTGGTGTTCTTGTCAATTTTCAAAGTGTTCTTGTGTTTTCTTTTTGTTTTGATCTTAAAATTTTTAAGTTTGGTGTCCCTTGGTGTTTTTCCTTCAAATTTTTTAAAACTTGGGGCATTAGATCTAAAAATTTTAAGTTTTGTGTCTTTTACTTGTTTTTCTCTTTCCTCATTAAATTCAAAAAAAATATCTTTCTATTTTTATTTTTATTAAATTTTCGAAAATTTTAAAATAAAAATTCAGATTTCAATTTTAAATTTTTATCTTATCTTATCTTATCCTAGTTTTCAATTTTCAAAAATCAAATCTTTTCAAAATTAAAAATCTTATCTTTTTCAAAATCTTATCTTTTTCAAATTTCAAATTTTAAAAATCATATCTTTTTCAAATTAAATTTCAAAATCTTATCTTTTTTTAAAATCTTTTTCAAATCTTTTTTGTTTCTTATCTTATCTTTTCTAGTCTCAATTTTTAAAATTAAACCTTTCTTACATCTTTTCAATTTCTTTTCTTATCTTTTTAATTTGAAATTTTTAAAATTCAAATCTTTTCTTATCTTATCCCTTATCTTATTTTAAATTCAAATATTTTCTTAATTAATTACCTATCTTCTCTCTCTTCTTTTTCAAAACTTCCTAACTAACTCTTCTCTCTCAATTTTTGAAAACTTTTTCTTCCTCTCTCTCTTCTATTTTCAAAAATTCATTAACTAATTTTCAATTCTTTTTAAATTATTAACCATAATTTTTGAAAAGTAATTAATAAATAAAATAAAAACAAAAATATTTTAATTCTTATTTATCTTTTCTATTTCTAATTCTTCTCTTTTCTATTTATATTATTTGAACTCTTCTTGTCTCCCATCCTCCATCTTCACTTTTCTATCTTCTTTTTATTTCTTCATATCTCACTGGAAGCTCTTGGTCCAAGTGGTACAAAAAGTTTTCTTCCTTTCTTTCTTTTTTTTTCTTGTTTATGACCAGGAACAGGGATAAAGAACCCCCCTTTGATCTTGATCTTGAACCTGAAAGGACTCTGAAGAAAAGCTTACAACAAGCTAGAGCACAACACTCCAGAAAAAACCTTTTTCAGAAAATTTGAACAAGAAATAGAGGACATGGCCGAACCTAAAGGTGATGGCAGAAAGGTCCTTGGTGCTTCACCTTGCCTATCTCTGACTTTTATGACAAAAGCATCTCTGTACTTGCCATTGGAGCTAACAATTTTGAGCTTAAGCCTCAGTTAGTCTCTCTTCTACAGCAGAACTGCAAGTTCCATGGACTTTTAATGGAAGATCCACATTAGTTCTTGGCTGAGTTCTTATAGATCTGTGATACTGTAAAGACTAATGGAGTTAATCTTGAAGTCTACAAGCTTATGCTTTTTCCCTTTGCTGTAAGAGACAGAGCTAAGATATGGTTGGATTCCCAACCAAAGGAGAGCTTAGACTCTTGGAAAAAGCTGGTCAATGCTTTTCTAGCTAAATTATTTCCCCCTCAAAGGATGAGCAAAATTAGAGTGGAAGTTCAAACCTTCAGATAAAGAGAAGGTGAATCCCTCTATAAAGCTTGGAAAAAATACAAGCAATTGATCAGGAGATGTCCTCCTAACATGCTCTCAGAGTGGTCTATCATAGGCATGTTCTATGATGGTCTGTCTGAGATGTCCAGAATTTCATTGGACAACTCTGTAGGTGGATCACTCCACTTGAAGAAAACACCTGCAGAAGCAAGAGAACTCATTGAAATGGTTGCAAATAACCAATTCATGTACACTTCTGAGAGAAATTCTGTAAACCATGGAATATCTCAGAAGAAAGGAGTTTATGAAATTGAGACTCTGAATACCATATTGGCTCATAATAAGATCTTGACCCAACAAGTCAACATGATCTCTCAATATCTGACTGGATTACCAACTGCAGCTGCCAATACCTAGGAAGCTTCTCCTGATGTAGAAGCTTATGATCCTGATCAACCCACCTTGGAAGAGGTGAATTACATGGGAGAACCTTTTGGAAACACCTACAATCCTTCATGGAGGAACCATCCTAACCTCTCATGGAAGGATCAACAGAAACCTCAACAAGGTTTCAAAAACAATCAAGGTGGTAGGAACCAAAATAGGTTCAACAACAGACCATCATTCCCATCTTCTCAAGGGAATATGAAAACCTTTAAGCAGAGCCTCTCTGACTTAGTCACTCTGGTTTCTAGCCTCTCTAAGACCATTCATAGTTTCATTAATGAAACAAGGTCCCCCATTAGAAATTTGGAGGTGCAGGTTGGTCAACTGAGCAAGAGGATCCCTGAGATTCCTCCTGAAACTCTTCCTAGTAATATTGAGGTGAATTCAAGAGAAGAGTGCAAGTCCATAACTATGGAGGTAAAAGCCGAATCTGAGAGGATTGGAAAGGCATTGAACGCTAGTGAAGAAGGTTTCACTGGGCGTTCAACGCCCAATATGGCAGCAAGCCTGGCACTGAATGCCAGTGAGGAACCCCTCATTGGGTGTTCAATTCCCATCCTGGCAGCAGAGCTGGCGGCACTAGCTGGGTGTTCAATGCCCAAACACCCAGGAACTCTAGCACTGAACGCCAGTGAGAAACCCTTCATTGGGCGTTCAACGCCTAAACATGTAGGCAGCTTGGCGCTGAACGCCAGTGAGGAACCCCTCACTGGGCATTCAACGCCCATACACCCAGGGAAGCTGGCATTGAACGCCAGCAAGGATACCCCTACTGGGCGTTCAACGCCCAAAATACTAGAGTGACTAGCGTTTAACGCCAGTCATGGTGGACAGCAAGGGCGTTCAATGCCCAAAGATCTATCAGAGCTGGCGTTGAACGCCAGCAAAAGCACACCCTTTGAGTGCTTAAAGCCCACTCAAGAACCCACTATTCCAAAGCCAAAGGAAGCCCATGCTCATGTAAAAACCATTGAGGTTCCTTTGAATGCACTCCTGTAGTGCATAAGTTCCGATGACTACTCATCCTCTGATGAGGATGAAAATACTAGGGAATAGCAAGTTGCTCGGTACCTAGGTGCTCTTATAAAGCTAAATGCCAAGTTATTTGGTACAAAGCCTCTGGAGGAAGAACCTCCACTGCTTTCCAAAGAACTCTATGCTTTGGTTCAGCAAAAGCTACCTCAGAAGCTTTCAGATCCTGGACGCTTCCTGATTCCTTGCACTATAGGCACCATGACCTTTGAAAAGGCTCTGTGATGCTTTCTATTCCTTGCACCATAGGCACCATGATCTTTGACAAGGCTCTGTGTGACCTAGGTTCAAGCATCAACCTCATGCCACTCTCTGTAATGGCTGGAAATTCTTGAGGTACAAGCTGCAAACATCTCATTAGAGATGGCAGACAAGACAATGAAGAAGTCATATAGCTTAGTAGAGAATGTCTTGGTAAAAGTTGAAGGCCACTACATCCCTGCAAACTTTATAGTCTTGGATATTGAAGAGGATGAGGATGACTCTGTCATCCTTAGAAGACCTTTCCTAGCCACTGCCAATCCTATCATTGATGTGGCTAAAGGAGAACTGACTCTACAATTGGGGGAGGATCACATCTTCTTCAAGATGCCTCATCCTAATTCTCCATATAAAAGAGAGATAACTATGCAACACTGAGATTTACCGGATAATCGATCGAGCATTTGATCGATAAACGGAAGTGGAAAATGATCTTTTCTAGTGGCCGCATTCAACCTTCGGTAGTCTATGCATACGCGCCAAGAGTTTTGCACCCATGTTGCTATGAGCTCCCCACTTTTGTTCTTGATTGTGATTACCCCGGAATTTTTAGGTACAACTTGAATGGAGCTCACCCATTCACTATCCGAAATAGGGTAGATGATGTCCACCTCAAGTAACTGTGTTACCTCTTTCTTGAAAACCTCCAAAATGGTAGGATTTAATCGCCTTTGAGGTTGTCTTACAGGTCTAGCTTCTTCTTCCAAAAAGATCCAGTGCTCATACACTTGGGGACTTATCCCCACTAGATCCGCCAAACTCCACCCTATTGCTCTTTTGTTCTTCCTCAAAACACATAGCAACTTCTCTTCTTGTTGAGGATTTAGTTCCCTTGCTATGATCACCGAAAACTTGTGGGCTTCATCAAGGTATGAGTACTTTAGGTGGGGTGGTAATGGCTTCAATTCTAGCTTTTGCTCTTAGCTTGTCACTTGAACTTCTTCACTTGGATCTTCACTATTTCCTTCAATCATATGTTTCTCTTCTAGCTTTGCATAATACACTTCCGCCACAATGTTGTCAATTAGATCACACCGGAATATAGAATGGTTCTCCAGTGGGTGCCTCATTGCCTCTTCTAGGCTAAAACTTACAACTCTCCCATCTATCTCGAATGAGTAGGTTCCCGAATGGGCATCCAACTTGAATCTAGAGGTCCTCAAAAACGACCTCCCAAGTAGGATAGATGATGCCCTCTCGGATTCACTTGGTAGCATCTCAATGATATGGAAATCAATTGGAAATATCAAACCCTTGATGTTGACCAACACATCTTCCGCAATACCCGACACGGTTATTATGCTCTTGTCCGCCAAGACAAACCTAGTCGCCGACCGCTTCAACGGTGGAAGCTTCAATAAATGATAAACGGAAAGAGGTATAATGCTAACGCATGCACCAAGGTCGCACATACAATCAACGAATTGGACTCCATCAATGATACAAGAAACTAAGCAAGGACCCGGATCAACACACTTTTCGGGAATGGATCCCATCAAAGCCGAAATGGAACTACCCAATGGAATGGTTTCCAACTCATGAATTCTATCTTTGTTCATACACAAGTCCTTAAGAAATTTCGCATATTTAGGCACTTGATGTATAGCATCAAAGAGGGGGATGGTTACCTCCACTTTCTTGAACATCTTCACCATAGTTGGGTCAAGTTCCACACGCTTCTTAGCCTTTCTTGCTAATGTGGGAAATGGAATTGGTGGAGCCATTTTCTCCAAGATTTGCTCCTTTCTAGGGACTTCACTCCTTGGTTGAGGGTCTTCATCTTCAACTATTACATGTGACTCCTCCTCCTCTTCAATTTCTTCCATCTCGACTCCATCTTCCTCTTGAGCAACTTTCATTGGACTAGGTGCCTTTGAATCTCTTTCCTTCAATTGCGTTCCAGACCTCAAGGTTACGGCGTTGATGCCACCTTTGGGGTTGGGCAAAGGTTGAGAGGGTATGGCACTAGAGGTTGAGGCTTGAGGAGTGGGAATAGAAGGTGGCTCCATGCGAGCAATGAGAGCTTGGAGAGTAGAAGTGAGGCCATTAAGACTTGAGTTGAGGGTGTTTTGGAGTTCCTTTTGTCCTTGGAGTATGGATCAGAGTGTGTCATCTTGATTTGGAGATGTGAAAGGGTAGGTAATTTGTGGTGCTTGGGGTTGGTTGGGTGGAAGTGGTTGTCTATGAGGTGGTATGTAGGTTTGATAGTTCCTTCCTTGATTTGGTTGTTGGTTTGGAGGGTTTTGTGAATAGCGATTTTGTGAAGTATTGTTATTCCATCTTTGGTTGCCTCCATTGTCCCTTCCTCCTTGTTGATAATTATCCCGCCAACTTTGGTTGGAGCTATCCCTCCATCCTTGATTGGAGTTGTTACTCCCTGGGCTATAGTTGCCTCCTTGTTGAGGGTACCCTTGGTTATAATTGCTCCCTTGGTTATGGTATCCTTGATTGGAACGTTCATAGTAAGGGCGATCATAAAATTTGTGGGTAGCCGCTAGAGTGTTATCTTCTTGGAGACTTGGACATTCGTCCGTGTAGTGGGAGTAGCATGAGTAAATGCCACACACTCTTTGGGGGACCAATTGTTGACATTATTGGTTTTGAGGAGAAGGTTGTTGTTGAGATGGAGGTTGTTGTTGATTCACTTGGAGTTGCTTTAGAAGGCTTGTCATTTCACACAAGGTCTTGGTAAGGGTAGCGGTCTCACCACTAGAAGAAACTTCATTTACAGCCTTTGAACGGTTGACTCTTCGTCTAGCATGTTGAGTGGACTCGGCCAAGTGGGTAATGAGTTGCCATGCCTCCTCCGCCGTCCTATACTTTGACAAAGAACCGTTGCTTGAAGCATCCAACAAATTCTTATCTTGCTCCCTCATGCCTTGGCACACATAGCTAAGCAATACTTGAGTGTCAATCATATGGTTGGGACATGAATCAAGAAGTTTGCGAAGCCATTCCCAATATTCATACAAAGTTTCCATCTCGCCTTGTACAATACATGAGATCTCCTTCCTTAGCTTGTTCGTCATTTCCACAGACATAAACTTATCAAGGAATTCTCTCCTAAGCAAATCCCAATCGGACACAACATCACTAGGCAACATATAGAACCACTCCTTGGCTCTTCCCTCAAGAGAAAAGGGGAAGGCGAACAACCATATAGCCACTTCATCGGATCCTTCCCGCCTAGTAGTTGAGCACACACCATGAAAGTCCTTTTGGTGTCTAATTGGATCTTGTGCGGGAAGTCCATGGAACTTTGGTAAGAGATGGATGAGAGCGGTCTTGAGTTCAAAGTTTGCATTCAAGTTGGGATGAAGCACATGTAGAGGTTGGAGAACAAAATCCGGTGCACCTGCTTCCTTGAGAGTAACTCTCCTTGGAGCGGCCATGTTGTCAAAACCTAGATCAAAAGAAAAACTATTAGTAGTGTCAATGGAAGAGTAATTGGTGCCTTTGTTGGATGACGATGATATGGTTGGTGAATTGGTAAAAACCTTTTCACCTTCCTCAAAGACCAACCACCTCCGAGCTTGCCTAATATGAAGCAAGGTTCTTTCAATTTCCGAATCAAAAGGTGCTAAGCTCGGATTTGGTAGTGAACGCGTCATACAATGAAGGAGATAAGAAACTCATGACATCAATTGGTATCTAAACAAAGACTAATCCTAACTAACAATCAAACAAGCAAACAATCAATTAAGAGAGAAATACAAGTATTCACATATCAACATATTCACACTAACCAATAGAATGGCACACATAAGCAATTCCCCGGCAATGGCACCATTTTGATGAACGTAAATATTCTTATGCCGGTTAGAAACTAGTGATAAATTCGATCGTGAGTATAGTCTAACTAACACACGAATACCTCATCAAATAATTCTAAAATCTATGACCGAGAGTATTGGTCCCGGGTCGTTCTCCCTAGGAATTGCTTTAGAATGTGCATCATTGATTAGGAAAGCTTTTATGGTTTTGAGAATTGGTGCAAGAATTCAAACTAGCAAGGCAATCAACAATTAATTGAAATAAAAGCCTTGGCCAAGGGTAAGCATTGGAAGTTCCATCATTATAGTCTCCTTCAATTATGATAAGAATTGATTGTTGCTTCACTTAGTTAACCCCCTAACCATGGAGAAAAGTCAAATGAGAGTAACTAACTTGAGTCACAAGTCCTAGTCTCACCCTAGGGAAGTCTAGCTTTAGTGCACTCCAAGTCAATTAGCAATTCTCAACTCATAATCTACAATTGATATCAACTATTCAAGTGTCTCCAATAACTCAACCCCTAAGCCAAGTGAGAGAAATCTACTCCATAGCTAAGGTTGTCATTATCACAAACAATTGGTAGGCAATTATAGAAAACATGATGCAATTGAGAGAAGAGAATTGAATCAAAGCTATCTAATCCAAACAATCTTCAATAATCAAACAATTGAATGAAACCTCAATTCATTAATCCAAATTCAAAGTAACAAAATGAACCAAATCTAGATCTAAAGAATTGAATCAAAATAACATCAATTAAGAGTAGAGGAAGAGTAGATCTACACTTGTAGTAAAACAAAAAGTCAATTATCAATAGATCTCACCTAGAATTCCAAGGAAACTTGCAATGGAGGATGAAAACCTAGAGAGAAGTTGGAGCTTCTCTCTCTAGAAATAAAAGGTAACTAACTTGCTAAAAAATCTAGAATTATGACTAATTGTCCTAACACCCTTAATCCTTGGTCTTCTTAAGCTTTTCCCTCCAAAATCTGCTCCAAAACAAGGCCTGGGAACCCAATGAAATCGCTGGGCACGTGTTTCATTTAAAAAATTATGTGCGTACATCGACGCGTACGCACACTGCACACGTACGCGTCCTTGGGCTCTTTTGCGATCTGGGCGTACGGTGAGCGCGAGCATCATAAGGGATATGGCCCAGCCATATAGGCGCGCCGGCTCCTCGCTCGGCTCCACCGCGCTGGCTCTGGATGGGCGCATCCACGCGTACGCGCACTGTGCGCGTGCGCGTGCATGTCCAAACTTCCATTCTTTAATTTATTTCATGCTCCTTCCATTCATGCATGCTTCCTTTATTCCTCTTGGCCATTTTTACCCTATAACTTCTGAAATCACTTAACAAACGGATCAAAGCATCTAATGTTAATAGAGGAGGATTATAATATCTCAATTTTGATGCAAAAGAAGCATATTTTTATCTATGAGGTAAATTAGGAAAGAGACACGAAATCATGCAGTTTTATACAAATAAGTGTGGAAGATCATTGATAAAATCCTTAGATTCTATGCATGATAAACCCTGAAAATCTTAGATTTCAGCCCAGGAAGTGTGAGATTGGCATTCAACTTGCCTCTAATGCAAGGAGACCCATATCCTTACACTAGGAGAGTCAACTGTGATCAGAGATTGGATCAAGTGCTTTCAGACATCTGTGTGGAATGAATACAGTGGAAAAGGGATTCCCAAGGCAAGCCCATTCAACTAAGAAGGGTTGACCTAAAGCCCATAACTAGAGGATGGTTAGAATTCATCTAACATTCCATCATCCCCACTAGCAACCAATCAGAAGTGACTGTTGACAAAGCCATCATGATCCATTGCATCATGATTGGAAGTGAGGTGGAAGTACATGAGGTGATTCCTTAAGAATTATACAAGATAGCTGAGAAGCCTTCCACCAATGCAAGGTTGGCATTCCCACACTTCATCTATCATCTATGCAATTCAGCTGGAATTGTCATAGAAGGAGATATCTCCATTGGGGAGGATAAGCCCATCAATAAGAAAAGGATGGAGCAAACTAGAGAGCATGCACAAGAGCCTGTGCAATCGCCTCAGTATGAGATCCCTGAGATGCCTCAAGGGATGTACTTTCCTCTTCAAAACTATTGGGACCAATGGCAGACTTCTCTTGGAGAACTGAGCACTAACATGGAGCAATTGAGGGTGGAGCATCAAGAGCACTCCATCACCTTCAATGAAATAAGAGAAGATCAAAGAGCCATAAGGGAAGACCAAAGGGCTATGAAGGAAGAGCAACAAAGGCAAAAGAGTGATATTGAAGAGATCAAGCATCACATTGGATCCTCAAGGAGGAGCACTAGCCGCCACCATTAAAGGTGGATTCGTTCTCTTTTACTCCCTTTCCTTTTATTATTTTTCTATTTTCTGTTATGTTTTGTCTATTCTGTTGTTCTTGTTGAATGATCATTTGTATTGATGTCTTAAAGTTGTAAAATGTTCCATATATCTTTCACCTTTATTAAAAGAAAATTTTATTTAAAAAGAATTGAGAGATACATGAATTTCAAGTTTATAATAAGAATAGTTTAATTATGTTGATGTGGTGGCATTGCTTTTGTTTTCTGAATGTATGAATAAACAGTGCATATTTGAAGTTGAAATTTTAGAATGTTGGCTGTTGAAAGAATAAGGAAAAAGGAAAAGTATTATTGGTGATCTGAAAAATCTATAAATTGATTCTTGAAGCAAGAAAAAGAAGCAAAAAGAAAAAGAAAAGTTTGCATGCGGAAAAAAAGTGGCAAAAACAATTTTAATAGAAAAAAATAAAAAGCAAGCAGAAAAAGCCAATAGCTCTTTAAACCAAAAGGCAAGAGCAAAAAGCCAGTAACCCTTTAAACCAAAAGGCAAGGGTAAAAGGACCCAAGGCTTTGAGTATTAATGGATAGGAGGGCATAAAGGAATAAAATCCTGGCCTAAGTGGCTCAACCAAGTTGTGCTTAGCCATGTACTTGTGGTGTGAAGGTGTCAAGTGAAAAGCTTGAGACTGAGCGGTTAAAGTCATGGTCCAAAGCAAAAGAGTGTGCTTAAGAACTCTAGACACCTCTATCTAGGGACTCTAGCAAAGCTGAGTCACAATCTGAAAAAGTTCACCCAGTTAAAATGTCTGTGGCATTATTGTATCCGGTGGTAATACTGGAAAACAATGTGCTTAGGGTCACGGCCAAGACTCTAAAAGCTGTGTTCAAGAATAAAAAGGAACTGAACTAGGAGATTCAATAATATCATCTGGATTCTAAGTTCCTAAAGATGCCAACCATTCTAAGTTTCAATGGATAGTGAGATGCCAAAACTATTCAGAAGCAAAAAGCTACCAAGTCCCGCTCATCTAATTGCAACTGAGCTTCGTTGGAAACTTTGAAATTTATTGTGTCTTAATTTTCTTTTTTATCCTACTGTGTTTTTAGTTACTTGGGGACAAGCAACAATTTAAGTTTGGTGTTGTGATGAGCGGATATTTTATACGCTTTTTGGAATCATTTTCATATAGTTTTTAGCATATTTTGTTTAGTTTTTATTAAGTTTTTATAGGTTTTAGTGTTAAATTCTCAATTTTGGATTCTACTATGAGTTTTTGTATTTTTGTGCAATTTCAGGCAATTTCTGGCTGAAATTGAGGAGCTAGAGCAAAAGTCTGATTCAGAGACAGAGAAAGCACTACAGATGCTGTCCGGATCTGACCTCCTTGCACTTGGAGGAGCTTTTCTAGAGCTACAGAAGTCTAAATGGAGCGTTCTCACACTACTACATTTTAGACTTTTAGTAACATTTATATGTTAACATTTGTTAAAATGTTAGTAATCATAAAATTAAATTTTAAGTAACATTTATACTCAAATGTTAGCAAATATATTTATTTTTTTAAAAAAGTTACAAAAAGTGTTACCTATTCTATTCTCAGTTAGTTTTCAAAATCGAAACCACATCTCACTCTCACTCTCAATGCTTTGAAACGTGAAATCACGTCTCCATCCTCCTCAATTTCTTACTCTGCCTCTTCGATCTCTCCTCATGATGGAAACCACATTCGCGTGTTCTGCTCTGAAGTTTTGAATCCAACTTTTAATCCTCTTCAATATCTTGCTCTGACTCTTCGATCTCTCTTATGCTACTATCATCAAAGCCTTTGTCGCGCTGTCGTCACCATCAACGTGAGTTCTCTACTCTAGGATCTGAATTGGAAACTCTTAAGGTACGTAGCACATAATCTATTGTTTTATGCTTGTGTTCTTGTGTCTAAAGTTAATCTTGTTGAATTGAATCCATGTCTTCTGAAAATTGTGCCTTTTGTTAATCTCATGCTTCACTACTCATTTCAATCATTTTGGAAATGAAAAGATTGATTTGATAGGTTCACAAGTCTTTCATGCTAGTTCTCTTACTTGATTGTGCCTTAAGCGATTCATCAACATCATGCAATGAAGTTTCTTATTGCAGATCGAATAAGAGAAACTTCAACATCACAAGTAACTTCTCTTAGTTTTTGCTAAATTTGTTTATTCATTTTGCTTATCAATTATAGCTAAAAAATCATAGTTAATGAATTTTCAATGTTATGTGATGAACAGACTTCTACCGGTAAAGAATTTCATAGAAATAATCGCGTTGTAAGTATAGTTTCTAAACTAACAGAGAATCCTTTCGTACAAAAGTTTGGTTGTCACAAGTAACAAAACCCAATAAAATTTATAACCGAAGTATTAAAACCTCGGGTCGTCTTCTCAAGGAATTGCAGGGAGGTGTATTTATTATTGGTTATGGAAAAGGTAGAATTTTGGGTTTTTGGAATAGGGAAAAAGTAATTTAAATGGCAAGAAAAATAAATTAATAATTAGAAAACTCTTGGCAAGGTCTGAGAACTGGAAATTCCATCCTAGTTATCCTTATCAGGTGTGATGAGAATTGTTATTGATCCCACTTAGTTAACCCTTACTAAATAAAGGAAAGTCAAGTGGACTAATCAACTTGATTTCTCAAGTCCTAGTCAACTCCTATGGAAAGAATAGCTTTAGAGGGATCCAAATCAATCAGCAATTTCCAATTTTCAATCAATAGCTGAGTTTGACAACTCAAGTGTCACCAATTACTCAACCAAAGCCAAAAGGGAAAAAATCCAAATTATTTATATCATAAATAGAAGAAAGCAACCATAAATCTGAAATACCTCAAATTGCATTAAATAGAATATTCAAATCTAACATGAAGAGTTTATAAGCCAATTTGGCAACATAAGTAATTAACAAGTAAAAGCATTAGAGTAAATAAAAGTAGAAAAGAAACATAAATTAAAGGAACATTGAAACTAGAGTTGGAGAAATAACCATAAAGTAAAAGAAATCATAATCCTAAAACCTAAGAGAGAGGAGAGAGCCTCTCTCTCTAGAAAACTACATCTAAAACCTAAAATTGTGAATTATGAATGTTGTTTGAATTGTTGTGTTTACGAATGGATTGATTCCCCCACTTTATGGCCTCTAATATGTGTTTTTTGGGTCAAAAACTGGGTCAAAAATAGCTCAGAAATTGCCTCCAGTGATTTCTGATATGTACAGGTCGCGGCACTGTCACGCGTACACGTCGTCCACGCGTACGCGTGGATTGAGTTTTCGCCAGGTGACGCGTGCGCGTGATCCACGCGCTCACGCATGCGTGTAGCCTATCTTTGGGGCAGCTATGGCAAATTATATATCATTGCAAAGCCCTGAATGTTAGCTTTCTAAAGCAACTGGAACCACCTCATTTAGACCTCTGTAGCTCAAGTTATGATTGATTTAGTACCAGAAGGTCAGGCTGGACAGTTTTAGCAATTCTTTTAGTTTCTTGTATTCCTTCCACTTTTGCATGCTTCCTTTCCATCCTCTAAGTCATTCCTGCCTGTAATATCTGAAAACACTTAACACACAGATCACGGCATCGAATGGTAATAAAGAATAATTAAAATTACCACGCATTCACGTGGATTGCGTTTTTTCCAGGTCACGCGTCCGCGTGATTCACGCGTGCGCGTTGCCTATCTTCAGAGAAGCTTTGGCAAATTATATATCGTTACGAAGCTCCGGATGTTAAATTTCCAACGTAACTAGAACCGCGTCATTTGAATCTTTGTAGCTCAAGTTATGATCGATTTAGTACCAAGAGGTCAGGCTGGATAGCTTAGCAATTCCTTCAGTTTCTTGTATTCCTTCTACTTTTGCATGCTTCCTTTCCATCCTCTAAGTCATTCCTGCCTGTAATATCTGAAAACACTTAACACACAGATCACGGCATCGAATGGTAATAAAGAATAATTAAAATTAATATTTTTAAGGCATAGGAAACATGTTTTCACATATATCATGAAATAAGGAAGGAATTATAAAACCATGCAAATCTTATGAATAAGTGGGTGAAGAATTGATAAAAACACTTAATTGAGCACAAGATGAATCATAAAATAGGGGTTTATCATTATGCCAATGAATGCATATGTTGTGTTTGATGAACGTTAATAAATCCAAATTTTTTGAGTCCGAGTTTTTTTAATAAAAGTTCTTTATTCTTTTGGAAGTGCATTTAAGGTGTTTAAAGAAATGCCTCACAGAATTTTATGTTACTATATACCTTATATCTTAGAGAAATTTGGATATGGTACAATTTAAGAGATTATGATTTGAGAATATACAAAATAAAAATTTTCTTGAAGTCACCAAAAATTCTATGTTACTATAAATATTTTTTTATGAACAGTTCTAGTATGTGAGTTTATGTAAATTTTTCACTATCACCTTTTGTGAAGATATCAATCAAATTGTTATATTAGTGTACTGGAAATTCAAGAAGGTACAATATATAATAATTAACTAAGTCGTAATCTTCCTCTAATTATTCTGAATATTAATTAATATGTTTTTGTTTAACAACAACTTATGATTAGTGACGAACTGATTCTTACCGGTAAAGAATTTTTATAAAAATAATCGCGTTGTAAGTATAGTTTCTAAACCACAGAAAATCCTTTCGTACAAAAGTTTGGTTGTCACAAGTAACAAAACCCAATAAAATTTATAACCGAAGTATTTGAACATCGGGTTGTCTTCTCAAGGAATTGCAGGGAAGTATGATTTATTATTGGTTATGGAAAAAGGTATATTTTTGGGTTTTTGAAATAGAGAACAAATAATTTAAATGGCAAGAAAAATAAATTAATAATCATAAAGAAAACTATTGGCAAGGTATAAGAACTGAAAATTCCATCCTAGTTATCCTTATCAGGTGTGATGAGTTTTGCTATTGCTCCCACTTAGTTAACCCTTACTAAATAAAGGAAAGTCAAGTGGACTAATTAACTTGATTCCTTAACTCCTAGTCAACTCCTGTGGAAAGACTAGCTTTAGAGGAATCCAAATCAATCAGCAGTTTCCAACTCTCAATCAACTGCTGAGTTTGATAACTCAAGTGTTACCAATTACTTAACCAAAACCAAAAGGAGAAAAGTCTAAATTAAATTGAAAGGATCATAAATCGAATAAAACAATCATAAATCTGAAATACCTCAAATTATATTAAATAGAATATTCAAATCTAACATGGAAAGATTCATAAGCCAATTTGGCAACATAAGTAATTAACAAGTAAAAGCATTAGAGTAACTAAAAGTAGAAGAGAACATAAAATTAAAGTTGGAAACTTTGAACCTGGAACCTGGAATGGACCATAAAGTAAAAGAAATCCTAATTCTAAAACCTAAGAGAGAGGAGAGAACCTCTCTCTCTAGAAACTACATCTAAAACCTAAAATTGTGAATTATGAATGTTGTATCTGTTGTTCTGTTGATTCCCCCATTCTCTGGCTTCTATTCTGTGTTTCTGGGCTTGGATGTGGGCTGAAAAAGGGTCCAGAAATCGCTGGGGGTGACTTCGGCAATTTTCTGCACGTGGCGTCCGTCACGCGTGCACGTGGGTCACGCGTTCACGTCGCTTATGCTCTGTGCTAGGCACGCGTATGCGTCACTACCATTTCGCGCTAGGCACGCGTCTGCGTCGTCCATGCGTGCGCGTCGCTACCTTTTCCTTCAAAACTCTATTTTTGTGTTTTTCTTCTATTTTTGTATGTTTCCTTTCTGTCCTCTAAGTCATTCCTGCCCTATAAAGCTTGGAAATACTTAACACACAGATCACGGCATCGAATGGTAATAAAGGATAATTAAAATTAATATTTTTAAAGCAAAAGAAACATGTTTTCATATATATCATAAAATAAGGAAGGAATAGTAAAACCATGCAATTCATATGAATAAGTGGGTGAAGAATTGATAAAAACACTCAATTAAGCACAAGATGAATCATAAAATAGGGGTTTATCAACCTCCCCATACTTAAACAATAGCATGTCCTCATGCTAAATCCAAGAGAAAGGAATGAAGGTAGAATGGTGGAATCTTATGCAATGCAATCTATTCTAAATGCAAGCTACCTAAATGAATCATGCAATTCTAATTATCATCCACTTATATATATATATATATATATATATATAAAGTTTACATGTGGTTAAATTGATTCATATTTTCAAGGAATCATATATGTACAACTAAGGCCAGACCATATTAAAACACATTCACAATTGAGTTGAGTTAAAAGAATTTACAAACTTGCAACACAATTAATAATTAAACATGGATATATGGAAATGAGCTATTGAACCCTCACTGAATTTGTGTTTACTCTCTAATCTCTCAGTGTTTGGGGTTAATCACTCTATTTTTTTCTAGTCATGCTTTCTAAAACTTTTTTCTTCATCTAACCAATCAACAAATATATAATGTATACATGCAAACATCATGAGGTCTTTTTCAAGGTTGTAATGGGGCTAAGGTAAAGGTGAGGGTATATATATAAGGCTAAGTGAGCTATAAATTGAATCCTTGATTAGTCTAAGATCTCACCTAATATATACATACTCTATACAATTTTTAAAATTTGCCTAGCTTCCCATAATTTTCCCACTATCTTATCACATACTCATGTACCAATTTTATTTTTGATTTTATCCCATGTGCATTGATTTTTCTATTAAACTTAATAATGGGGTAATTTTGTCCCCTTATTTATTTATTTAATTAAAAGTTTTTTTTTGAAACATACAACATATCAATGCACATGGTATTTTGATTATTTTGATTTCACATGAGCATGCACCCAAATTTCTGATTATTTTATTAATTTAATCTTTTTCTATCAACCCATGTTCTCACGTTTTTCCACACTTAGTGGATACACAATCTCTATCTTAAGCTAACCAAGGATTCAACTTGGGAGTTTTTTTTGTTTATTTTTCCACTTAAGGCTAGTGATGTGGTTATAGAACAGAATAAATGGGGATAAAAAGGCTCAAGGGGGCTAACAAGGGTGATGTAAAAGGTAGGCTTATTTGGGATAAGTGAGAAAAAATTCAAATAATGGCCTCAATCATATGCAAGTATGTAAATACATTCTAAATTGGACATATAGACTGAAATAAAGTAAAAATTGCAAGCATAGAAAAGAATGGCGAAACACACAGGAATGAAATTTATGGTTAAATGTAACCATACAATTAAGCTCAAAAACTTATGGGTTGTGTGTTCTTTGGCTCAAAAACCATATATCAGTTATGTACATCATGCAAGTAGAAATCAAGAGTTTCCATTCAACTCAATGTGAATCTTTGAATGGCTCTTATAAAAATAAGTATTTTCCTTGAAAATTGTTGTCAATTAACCAATATTTATTGCTAGATATATACATAGTGTGTGGATTGTTGTGATTCTGAAAAACTAAAAATTTCTAGTTTACTCTTTTTATTTTCAATTAAACCAAGTTATCGTTTGCTAAAAGGGTAAACTAAACTAATTAATCCATATTTTCTATATCACAACTAATAAGCTAAAAGTGCAAATTAAACTAAATATCTAAGATATATACAAACCAAAGTGCAAAATACAGAAATAAAGTAGAAATACAGCAAAAGAAAAATGTGCAAGTACTGAAAGACAGATAAGATAAAATAAAATAAAATAAAAATACAGAAAATAAATAAAATTGGATAAAAAGAGTCTGAAAGTAGTTCACCAAAAATAAAGTTCGCCGGAGATGGAGACCTCCCCACACTTAAATAATAGCATCGTCCTCGATGCTCTATCAAGCTGGGCGTGAAGAAGTGGCATCTCCAGAAGGATGTGCTGCTGGTGTCTCTGTGGTGGCCTAAGGGTCTGCAGTCTGTATGAGTGTCGGAGGATCTGCCTGCTGAAGCGGAGGCTCTGTCTGTAGAGGGACCTCTGGATCTGCTGGCTGTATCTGATGGGGCTCCTCATGACGTGGCGCAGCCTACTCAGGTCCTGCCTGCTCAGCCTCTGCACGTGCCTCCTCCTCATGATCATCCGCCTCCTCCTCAGATGGCTCAGAAGGGGTGTCAGGCTCGGAGGGGATGTCATGGTGGCCAGATCGGATCATCAACTTTAAATGCTCATAGCGTCGCTTGCTGCGACGCTCAAATCTCTCATATCGCCGCTGGTTGCGGCGCTCCATCTGATCTAACTGGTCAAATAGGCAATGCACGAGGTGGTAGATAGGCTCTGAAGCAGGTGGAGGTGCTGTGGTGGTGGCTGGTGCAGCAGGGACTGAAGGAGCAGTGATAAACCCATATTTTATGACATAATTTGTGCTCAAATTGAGTGTTTCTATCAATTCTTCACCCACTTATTCATGTAAATTGCATGGTTTACTTTTCCTTCCCTATTTTATGATATATGTGAAAAACATGTTTCCTATGCTTTAAGAATATAAATTTTAATTACCCTTTACTATCATTCAATGCCGTGATTTGTTGTAAAGTATTTTCAGGTCTCATAGGGCAGGAATGGCTTAAGGGACAGAAAGGAAACATACAAAAATGGAAGGAAAGCACAAAAATAGAGTTTTGAAGAAAAGGGCAGTGACGCGAACGCATGGACGACGCAAACGTGTGCCTAGCGCGAAAATGCAGCGATGCGAACGCGTAGACGACGCAGAAGCGCGCCTTGAGCAGAATGCAATCGACGCGTACGCGTGACCGACGCGTACGCGTGACAAGGAAAACTCCCAGATGACGCGAACGCGTGACCCACGCGAACGCGTGACAGATGCCATGTACAGGAATCTGCAGAAAACACCCCCAGCAATTTCTGGACCTTTTTTCGGCCCAAAATCCAAACCAGAAACACATAATATAAGCCAGAGAATAGAGGAATCAAAGGATATACGGAACACAACATTCATATACATAATTTTAGGTTTAGATGTAGTTTTAGAGAGAGAGGTTCTCTCCTCTCTCTTAGGATTTAGGATTAGGATTTCTCCTATTTTAAGATTGCTTCTACAATCATAGGTTCAATGTTCCTTTAATTTATTTTCTACTTTTATTTATTCCAATGCTTTTACTTGTTAATGTTCCTAATTTGGCTTATGAATTTTTCATGTTAAGATTTGAATATTATGTTTAATGCAATTTGAGGTATTTCAGTTTATGATTGTTTTATTCTATTTATGAATGCTTTTAATTTAATTTAAGATATTTTTCCCTTTTGGCCTTGGTTAAGTAATTTATAACACTTGAGTTATCAACTCAGCTGTTGATTGAAATTGGAATTATTTACTGGTTAATTTGTACTCCAATAACTCTAGTCTCTCCATAGGAATTGACTAGGACCTGAGGATTAAATTAATTTGTCCACTTGACTTTCCTTTGTTTAGCAAGGGTTAATTAAAAGTGGGAGCAGAATCCAATTCTCTTCACACCTGATAAAGGATAACTAGGATAGGACCTCAATTTCTTATACCTTGCCAAGAGATTTTATTAATTATTAATTTATTTTTCTTGTCATTTAAATTACTTGTTCCTTATTTAAAAAAAAAAACCCAAAAACATATCTTTTTACATAACCAATAATAAATCATACCTCCCTGCAATTCCTTGAGAAGACAACCCGAGGTTTAAATACTTCGGTTATAAATTTTATTGGGTTTTGTTACTTGTGACAACCAAACTTTTGTAAGAAAGAAATTCTTATCGGTCTAGAAGCTATACTTGCAACGCAAATTTATTTGTGAAAATTCTAGATCGCGCGAGGATTTCGTTCTTCAAAATGGCACCGTTGTCAGGGAATTGCAAACGTGTGCCTTATTACTGGTTATTGTAAATATTTTCTTTTACCTGTTTATTTGTTTTTATTTTTGTTTTTAATTTTTATTAGTCACTATGAATTCTCACCCCTATCGCTTTGAGTTTGGTTCTAATAATGTTGAAAGGAATGGAAGCTATAACAGGAACATGCATCAAGGTCAAAACAATCAGAAATGGAAGGAGCCACGAGAATCTGATCAACCCTTTAGGCAACAACACCTTCCAAACTACCATGGACAACGACCATTCAACAATGCATGTCGAGACAATAGTTATGGTGGACCCTTTCGTGATAACCATCACCCACCAAATTACTATGGTCAAAAACCATTCCGAGGTGCATACCAAGATGATAGATATGATGGACCCCCATCATATGCCTATGAACCACCTCCTCAACACAGCTTTGAACCATCACATTCACAAGCCAACTACCACCATTCACCTCCATATGACACTAACCCTTATCCACCCCAATTCCAACCCAATTACTCCCAAGAACCACCACCTCCCTATGCACCATGTCCATATCCATCACCCCAAGAAACAAGGGAGCAACTCAAGGAAACATTTGAAAAATTTCATGCCATACTTCACCAATTGAATCAGGCGATAAATAGACTACCTTCCCGATGTTCGGACAATCAAAGAACCCCTATGGCTTCATATGGGCAATCTAATGAAGAACGCAGCATGAAGGAGATACTAGAAACCCCACTAGACAGTAAAGAGCATGATTTTGTACTGGAACAAGTGGAGGAAGCTGAAATTATAGAAGAAGAAGAATTGGTTGAAGACTTAGGAGACGCTGAACCTCCATGGGAATCTAGAATTGAGGAGAATTCCGTCAAGAATTTTGCAGTTGATGCTAAGGAGGATAGTGCACAACCCCCAAAGCAGGAATCTTATGAAGAGCTAGACGGGATAACACAACAAGCAAGTTTCCTTGATAATGAAGATCACGAGTCAAATTCTCCTAGCAATGAACTTGCATCCGCAAGTGAATTCTTTGAGATAGAAGAATCTTCCCTAAGTGAATTTGAAGATGATGCGATGGTAGATTTTTTGCAACCTCCAACTTATGACTTGGGTGATGAGGAAGATATCGAAGACTTGGATCAAGATGTGGTTGAAACCAAAGAAGCCTGCAAGGAAGTGGAAGAATTCACAGAAGAACACAAGGGAGAGGAGCTTGCAAAACCACTGGAAACACATATCCCAAGGCCATTACCACCCAATACTAAATTTAAGTGGGTAAAATCCTTAGCTTTTATCTTTACTTTTCCACTTGAATATGGTTTGCTTGAAACAGATGATCAGCTTAGAACTCTTTGCGGCTTTAAAAGTAAAAGGGAAATGGTTCGTGCTCAAGGCTGGTATGCAAGATTCAATAAGGTTCCACGCTTCAATCTGAAGTGTAAGGATTGGTTTCGAGTTCGATTGAATGGGTCTCAGAAAATGTCTGGTCATCTTGGTGAAATGTAAATCGAGACAAAGGCGGATACAAAAATAAAGTTTGGGATCCTAGAATCTATTCTGACATTCAACATCCCGGGAACCTGAGAACCTGTTTAAATTTACTCAAAGGCTTTACATGCCTAGTTTGGGACCCCGGAGGCTGTTGGAATTCCAAACACTGGTGGAGATTTTTGGATGAATTCAAGCACAAGCCACCATAACAAAGGACTCCCCAAATGTCCAACTTAAGGACTTTAACTAAAAGTGCTAGGTGGGAGACAACCCACCATGGTATGATCGTTCCTTTTTCAATTTTATTTTGTTTTGTTTGTTTTTATTTTATTTTATTTTCATTGAACCTGGAATTATTCATAGCATCTACATTAGCATTGCATATTGCATACTACATAACTGCATAATCATAAAAAAAAATTCACCCCACGCAAGCGTGCAGGCCACGCGTGGGCGTTGATTGGAAATCGGCGTAAAGATCCAACGCCTAGAAAGTTGGGCTGGAATCGTGCGGTTGGTGTGCCTTTAGCACAAATTGGCCCACGCGTTCGCATCCTTGACGCGAACGCATCACCTGCACCACACACATCCCACGCGAAAGCGTGAGTGACGCGTATGCGTCACGTGGATTTTATGGCCCCCATTGGAAACAGAGAGTTGCGCTAAAACGACGCTGGAACTGTGCGTTTAGCACAATTTTCAGTGACACGTTCGCGTGCTCCACGCGTACACGTCCCTTAACTTTTACCTAATTCACGCGATCGTGTCAATGAAGCGTTCGCGTCAACACCCTTTTTGCCCAAATCACGCGATCGCGTGCTCCACGCGTTCGCGTGGATTCAAAAACACTAACCCCCCATTCACGCGAAACCCTACCCATTCACGCGAAAACCCCCCACCCCCATCTGCAACCTCTCTTCCTCCCATCTCCCAACCAC